>NC_141691.1:1222810161-1223359370 GCF_964263255.1 Lissotriton vulgaris | reverse complement strand
GATCAGGTTTTAAAAATAAGCCGGGCCACCCTAGCTCCTCAAAACAGTTCTTAATATATTTTAAACACGGAATTCGTAGCATGAAAATCCAGACTTAAAATATGCCTTAAAATCTGGTGGTCAAGAGCTAACTCATCGTTCAGCTAACAATTGAGCCAGAGCAACCAGGGGTGTATAGCCAAGTTGTCACTAATATAAGGCAGCCCCACTTCTCCGTGGACCACCAAATTAGCTGCACCACTAGGCACTCCAAGGAGGCGTTTAAAAAACATTTCTCCACCACCTGTTTGGCATCAGTTGTAGCATAGCCCCACAGTCCACTCCCATAACTCGCAATAGCGACACTTTTCGCCTGCTATAACTTCAACATTGCTGCCACGGGGCACTTACCCATTTTTGCAGCAAAGTTGAAGATTGCTGTATTGGCCCATGTAACCTCCCCCTTAGTCCTCTGAATGAGGGGCCCCCAGTTCAATTTATCATCCATCAGGACACGCAAATAGGAAAATGTCATTGTCAGGGGCACCCTTTCAATGCCTCCTTTAAAAGGATACACTTTCCTGGGATGGGACCCGACCTGCATGATGTACGATTTGGAGCTGTTAATTGCTAGGCCGCGATTCTCAATAAAACTTTGAAAGGATTGGAGCAGGGTCTGCAAACCCTTTGCAGTTTTAGCAATGAGGACAGCGTTGTCCGTATAAAGCAGGACGGGCAGACCCCGGCTTCCCACTTCGGGAAAATTGGCCCCTGTTGTTACCAGCATCTTATGTAGGTCATTTATATAAAGATTGAATAAAAATGGGGCGAAAATGCATCCCAGCCGAACACCCCTCTCTATGTTACAGTCCCTAGAAACCCGAAGATCATTGGGGTATCTGATATTTGCCCTGGTATCCCTATGCAGGTCCTCGAGAAATCCAATCAAGTTATCCTCCAACCCCATGGCCCTTATGGATTGCCACAATTTTCTCTGATTGATGCAATAAAAAGCGGAGGATAATTCCATGAAGGCCATTTAGAGCGTACCCTGACAGGTGTTTGTATATTTCCCATGGATCAGGTATAAATTAATATTAAACAAAACAACTGCAAGTACTGATCAGTCAATTTGAATGTTTAGCAACAGACAATAAACAAAATACTGTCCTGCAAAGACTAGCCGTTCAGTCTACAATAATTCTTCGAATCAATTTATTTATTCCAGTTTTATACTTTTTTTAAATTTCTAATATATTTCACATTAAATTATGAAAACATAATTAGGTTTATTTACAAGGGGAGCTCCTATTTATATGTGCTTCTATATACAACAAAGTGTAAGAAAAATAATATCAAAGGAGGGAAGGTTGTTGGTGAGGACTCAAACATTCATTTCACATTCATCCACTCTCAATCTATATCTCATGCATACCCAATATTATGGTGAAATAGAAAGGAAAAAAGTAGAAGAATTAAGGAAAAGGTGTGTATGAACGTGGCCCTACCCTAATTATTTTGAATCTTTTGGATCAGGTAGGGGCACGTAGTATATAGTCAATCTAATACAAATATCTTTCAATATATAACAACCATCACAAATAATTCTTTTACAAAACAATATCCATAATGGTATGATTGGCTAACAAACAAACACACACAAGGTCGACGCGTTTCAAATCCCCCAAATATGGGGATTATCCTCAGGAACACAGAAGAAAAGAAATCTGAAAAGATAAAAACACGCATTCTTACTATCAAACATATACTTAGCGATCTTCAAACTTAATGCTCAGTCTGATACAACACTATAAGAATACCTGTGTCGTCTAGTTGTCTGCGTAGGATCCGTGGATTGTAACAGAGAAGGGGATAGGGACAGTCAATTTCGAAAATACCTTCAGAACACAGAACGTGAAATTAAAAAAGGCATTGTCTCGAGTACTCACTATTTCATTGGAGGACACGGGTCTAGAGAGTGTTTCAAAATTTCTGAATTCCGTTTGTTTGAAGGGAGGAGAGAGAGGGGGTGAGGGGAATTTCAAAAATGTTGCCCCTTTTCTACTCGTTACTCTGCACGAGGTGAAGGAATCTAGAAAAAAACGCAATGCCTCTAATGAACTTCAAAGTTGTCTTGGTTGGGTGGTTAAAAAGTTAACAAACATCAAATGTTCAAATCTAAGGCATAAAATTGGTGTTCCATTTTGAGAGAACATAGTCCCAAAGCACTGCTAAACCGACTTATGTATCTGTGGCAGTGGCCCTGTTGGCGAACTCAGGATACCATTAAGTATTTAGATGAAACGCAGTCTGTTTAAAACCTCAAATTAAGGAAACGAAGGGATGGCGGGTCACCACAAGGGTGGATGTTGAAATCTCCCATTATCATAGGGCAATTTGTAACAGAGACAAGCATCTTCCTTAAAAGAATGCATAACTGAGCAATTTACACTCCCCCTGTAAGGCCATAGAATTATAAAAATGTATAATTCTCAGATTGTTCTTTCCTCTTTTCAGAATGATTGACTGTATGTTTTATTAAAGAAAGGGACTAGCTGGTTCTTACTGCCAATGCTATGAATATGGCTAAACCGCCACTAGCTCTGCCATGTACTGATGGTATTGCTGGGACAAAGAAAGCTTTATAACCCTCCAAGGATAGGCTGCAATCAATCAGCCTGCTCTCCTGCAAACAAATCACAGAAAACTGCCTGATTACCTGCAGCCACATTGAGTCCCTGATTTTCCCAGCTAAGCCTGCAATATTCCATGACACAACATTATAAATGTCCTGGTTATGTTGCTTTACCTGGATTCTTGCCAATACGGAAGCCCTACTCCGGGGGCTAAGCCTCCACGTCCCAACCCCGTCGCCAGACACAATATCTTGTGTGGTTATGCAAGATTCCTCATGTCTTTTGGTTAATGCTCCTACTGGCGCAGGCCTCGAGTGTAGTCAATCTCACTCTTCCAGCCTAGAAAGGGTTGAAAACCTATTGTAGAGCTCCAGCCGGGGACCCGACTGTTGTCCTTCTTGGCGCCCTACGCCTCCCAATTGAAATGAAGAGCCCATCCCCAACGCCACAGTAGATCTTTGAACCCGACCATTAATGGGCAAATTTGAATTGAAACAGATTCTGGGAACAAACTTATAGAAGAAACCAAATGGGAGCGTTTTTTTGCCAAAATCACTGTTAGAAGAATTAAGGTAAACCTCCCGAAGGATTCTTTCCACAAGGTAGCTGCAATTAAAATTCACAAGAATACAATCACCCCCTTCATGTTTCCGCGAGCTCCCTATCCACCCCACTCGGCGCACCATTAATATATAACGTTCCACCATGGGTCCCAGTGAAGTATTACTTGATAGCCAATAAGTTACCTTATTTCTGAGTTGAGTGAAATTTTCTTGAGATCCAAGAGGGAGTGGCGGGACATTTGTCAAAATAACTACCAGGGGCATAGATTGGGGTGGAAGATCAACAACTACTAAATTCTGATTGGCGCAAGTGGGGGCAGGACTGGGGGTTCCCTGGTGATTGGCTAAGGCTCTTCCTCTCCTCTGCAGAGCCTGGCCCTGCCTGATAATAGGTCGAGCCCTGGCAGTATATGGTCCAAGATCTACACTATCAGCTAACCCACCTAAATCTTTTGCAGCCACATTTACGCTACTGTTTTGAATGCTATTGGGGGGTTGGCAGACTGCCACTTCTACAGATGGAGGGATAAGGCATGGCATCGTAGGGACTACATTTGAATTAGGAAGTACAGAATTAGGAATATGTGTAATCTCTGAAAACGTATTGAGTTCTACCAGAATTTTCTCAATATGATCCAATTTTTCTACAATGGGATTCAACCTAACATCCAACATGCAACTCATGATGGATTTAAATGCTTCCAACATGTCCGGGTTAACTATATTTTCCAATAGATTGGCAGCGACCTTCTTTTTAGGGACCAAATTAGAGGGTACATTTGGTTTAATTTTTTTAGCCTGCCTATCTATTGGCTTGAACTTCCTTTTAGTACTCCTACTTGACCTGAGGGCCTCCTTGATATTTCCTAATGGGCCAACATTACAGGGTGCTACCCGAGGCACATGATTCACAGTGCCATTGGGCCCCTACGACCCCAACAGGGGTTCTAATTCCCCGTTCACCTTATTCGCAATAATTACAGTTGGAGAGAGTACTCTATGGGGAGCCTGATGGGGGAACCCTGCAAGAGTGATATGTATCCAGTTAACTGGGAGTTGTCACTCAGCCCAGGGGATGATAATGAACTCAGCGAATCAATAACAGTTTCCCTTGTTACGATATTGCCCCCCATTTGCAGTGGTGCACCTCTTAAGGGAGATTTGGACAAACGCCTATTAACTAATTCATTTTTCCTATCAATCACAGAAGCAACTCTTATCAGGAAGTCGTCCATAGTTGTAACCTTGGCCCTAGTGGCAACCCGGGTCCCCTCTTGACAAACTTGAGTCTTCCTTCTCCCCATAATAAACACTCAGAGTTTACCCCCTGCACCCACTGGAGATTAAAACCCAAACACTAGTGAAGTACCCGGCTCCCTAAGGTATAACAGTGGCACCACTGAATAGCCCTGAGTACACCTCAGCAAGCAACCCACTCAATAGGTTGGCTAGACAACAGCCCAGACCAGAAATTGCAACGCAAGATTTTACAAATAAGGGCTAAGATGGTGGGCCCGGTTGGCCTTGTCCGGTCTTTTACGGGCGCAGACGGGCCCGCCCTTGGCCCAGGCATGCCTGTGGTTGTCCCGTGCTCCAGGAGACCTACCCCTTTCTTATGCGCCTCCTGGCACTGACGTGCGTTGGAGCGACTTCCCTGCTGCAAGGGCTGCTGGGTATCGTAGTCCCTGGTGGCAGCTGGACAATGGCGGCACTCGGTGGCGTGTAAATCCAACAAGTCCCGTGGAATGAGAGAGAATGTCCAGCAACGAAGGGAAACCAGCATCCACAGGTAAGCTCTTGGATTTCAACAAAACAGGTTCCTTTCTCCTGAGTCATTGTGGGTGTGCAGTGTGCTCGGCTTAATTGTGCATGTGTGCCATTGTGCCCATCTCCCCCCGTCCAACCTCTCCCCGGTCGGTGCGCACCCTGGTGATGAGGTGTCGGGTCATGTTGGACAGTGTCCAGATCCCTGACTCCTATCACTGTCCCCGACTGGTAACTGTGACTACCATCTTCTCCATGTCATTCAGCTCATGGTGTTTTGTTGGCCTCTGGGGTGCGTTGCTGCTTTCGTGTTGGCAGCAAGTTTCTGCTTGGTTTTGACATTTACATCAGTCCAGGGCCTCTTGTGCTTTTTCATTGTCCTCCTCTGCCATGCGACAGCATCAGGGCTCGCGTCCAGGTACCACGCGGGTGGACAGCATCCCCCCAATTATTTGACCAGGAGCTCGATTACTGGTCCCAATGGAGCCACACATTCACTCTTTGCCCTCTCTTGGGCAACGTAGCTCATTCAGAGTTCTGCTCACGCACAGGATACTCTGATGCAATTGCATCTAAGGGGAGAGCGAGGGGAGGCAGTGAGTCTGATGATGCAAGTAACCTTTTATGACGCCACTTCCTGTAGTGACGTCAGTGTCCCCCCACTTCTTTTTTTTAGGACTTGTGCCCTGGACAGCATTCACATGGTCCAAGGTGGTGTGCCATCTTTGCTTCTTTGTTGCCAATGACACGTTGGAGGTGATGTACAGATGGTGATGGTGTTCTGGCTCATCCGTGGCGATAAACGGGTTTTCCTGGCAACTGTACCCCGTCTTCCTCTTCCTCTTCTCATTGGCCTTCCACGGGCCCTGTATTCCTGGGTGTTCCTCCATTGGGATTGTGGGGTTCATGTTGTCCTCTGCAGTTGATCAAGGTGCATCCGTGGTACTCCGCAGTTTTTTTTTGTTTTTTTTAACTTTTTTTTTCTTGAAGATTTGGATGCACCACAACACAGAAATATACTAACATATGCCGAATGAGTTCGGAACCAGACGTATTCGATAGAGAATATAAATAAAAATACATTCCGTAACATTCCCAATATTCGTTAAACAAAATACAATTCCCAGATTTTCTCAAATTTCCGAACCACCCAAATTCTTTGAGCATAACTTTGTTCACATTTTCTAACTCTCTCCATTTTATGGCGCCATTCTTGTACCGTAGGGCAATAGTGTGAACGCCAGTTCTGAAGTAATAATGATCTAGCCACAGCCATCGCTATATACAATAGTTTGACTAGTTAACATCAGCTCTAAATCAAAGCCAAACAAAATCAATTTAACATTCTGTGAAATCATAATTTTCTGTTGATTTTGAAGAAATGCAAAGATATCCACCCAAAAGGATGCTATTTTGGGACAGAAAGCAATAACATGAGACCAATTGGCGGGATTATAATTCAAACACCGGAAGCAGTTAGATGAGCTATTGGGATACATTTTAGATACAATCGCCGGGGTATAATACAGGAGCCACTTACTAAAAAACAGCATTCTGCGCCAATTAGCGCCTCTTAGTACAGAGAAGTTCAGTCTATTAATTTTCTGCCACGCAGTAGAAGTTAATGCTAAATTTTCCTGCCCTTGCCATTTATGAACTGCTTTAAGATAAAGGTCCGGGGCCTTATTCTGTGTTAAAGAGCGTTTCCACTCCCCTGGTTTCTTCTCATGTATAGAAATAAACAGTTCACTAAATAGCTGGACAGGAGGAGAAAGAAGTGTAGGATCCAGTTGACGCAATACACTGTAAATCAGTTTATATGAGCCCAACATTAAAAAGTTGCCTTGGACCAGAGGAGCCATATCTGAAAGGGTAATCCAGGCTCCGTCTTTCATAAAGTTTTTTAACATTGTAAACCCTGTCCTATGCCAATTTTCTACTATTTCCAAACTTATATCCGTCCCTAAAAAAGAAAATGCGCTATATAAAGAGGAAGTTAGATTAAGAAAAGGGAGGGAATATCTTTTAAGCATTGCAGAACGCTTCTTAAAAAACCAGTTTAAGACCTTGTAACGAACCAGTTTGGGTGATTTAAATTTTTGAAGAGGAGAGGGAATCTGGGTCTCTCGGCTAATTAAATTTAAAAAAAAGTTGATAAAGAGTTTCTGGTTACTGTCTTTAAATCTCGCTAGGAATTGGGCTAAATACGCATTGTAATAATCTTTCAGATTTTGAAGAGCAAGCCCTCCTTGCTCCTTATCCTCATATAATGTATTTAAAGCTATTCGTGGGGTCTTTTTTGCCTAAATAAAAGATGAGAACAAAGATTCTGTTTTAGCGAAAAACGATCCGGGTAAAAAGCAGGAAATGGTTGCGAACAGAAAATTAAATAAAGGAAGAACTGACATTTTAATTAGTGCTACCCGTCCTAAAATTGATAATGGTAGAGGGTTCCATCTTTCCAACATTGAACGTACTCTATGAAGAAGGGGCACAAAATTTAGCCTGTAAAGGTCTGAGACAGAAGAAGAGAAAAGAACCCCTAAATATCTTTTCGGTTTATTATTAATACAAAGTCTTAGATCAGGATGGAGTTCAGGATCGGAACCACCACAGACCAGGATTTCAGTTTTTTTTTTATTGATACACTGTCCGCCAAAAGCTTCAAACTCTTCAAATATTTGCAGAGCATAAGTTTGGCATTGCAATTCAGGTTTACTTAACAAAATTATATCGTCTGCGTATAATTTAATTTTAGGCATCGAGGTAATAGGGGGAAGAATATAAGCAGATTTCCTAATTGCAGTTGCTAAGGGTTCAATAAAAAATGCAAATAAAATGGCAGAGAGCGGGCATCCTTGTCTGGTACCGCGTTTAACCGGCACCAGGCCCACTGACTCTGCATTAATAATAATATTGGCTTGAGCCTTTGAGTAAAGGTTCTGAATCAGATTTATAATAGCTACTGGAATCCCAAAGTGATCTAAAATAATAAAAAGTGTTTCCCAAACCACCAAATCAAAAGCTTTTTCAGCGTCAAATAGTAAAACTAACGCAGGAACCCGTCGTGTTTCAAAATAATCTAAAGCCTCAATTAAAAAGTGAGTGTTAGATAATAATTGTCGGCCGGCAATAAAGCCGTTTTGATCTGTATGAATCAAATCTGAAGAAAAGGAATTGAAACGAATAGATAATAATTTAGTGATGATTTTATAATCCGTGTTCAATAACGTAATAGGTCTATATGAATTTGGATCATTAGGCGGCTTGCCCTTTTTTAGAAAGCTAACTACGGTTCCTTCCCGGAATGAATCAGGGACTGAGCCACCATCCAACATAAAGTTTACTAACTGTACAAAGAGTTCAGCAAAGGAGCTGAAAAAAATCTTAAAAAATTCTGTTGGAAGCCCATCAGGCCCACATGCCTTACCTATTGGTAGATCTTGCACAACCCGCTCTACTTCTTCTCTTGTAAATGGATTAACCATAGTAAATTGTTCTAAAGGAGAAAGAACAGGCAGGGAAATTTTAGCCAGATAATTTAATAACTTTTGCCGATCTATAGTGGATTGAGTATTATAGATCTTCCTATAGTGTGCAACCATTATCTCTCAGATTTCTACAGGAACAGATGTATCTATTAGAGTACCCGGAGACTTTAAGGAATGAATGAGATTAGAAGCGGCTTGCTCTCTGGCCTGCCACGCCAGGAATTTGCCGGTAAAATTACTCTCCTCGTATATCTTTTGCGAACTCTTAAAAAATATCTCTTCACTAAGGGTATAGAAATGTTGACAAAGTTCTCTTTTTGCCTTGTTTAATTGTTCCTGAATAATACTAGCTGAGTTTTGTTGCCTAAGAACAGTCAAGGCCTGAATTTTTTGCTGCAGAGATTTATTCTTATTTTTGGCTGCTAAAGAGTCTGCAGCGTCTCTCCCAATCACTAACCCCCGAATATAGGCCTTAAGAGAATCCCATACACAGTTAAGAGGAGCAGTTCCCATATTACGAATGATGAACTCCGAGATCTCATTTTTAATACCTACCACCCATCTATGGCTTTCTGGACTGACGGCCGCTGCAGTAGAGTTCCACGCCTCCACATAGCACCTGTGCACCTGGCTTCCTCACCCCTCCCCCTTCCCTGAACGAGGCTGATGGCGGCGGCAGCTAGTGGACGCATTTCAGGAGCGTTTTGATGGTTCTGCTTGCTCTGTGCTCTGGCCCTCTAAGGCGGCAGCTTTACGGTCCTTGCTGCTGAATCGGCCTCGGTATTTGGTGCATTTGTTTGGCTTTCGGACGGTGAGCTTTTTCTCTCACTCCTGACACCCGACTTCGGGAGTGTTGTGACGGCAGGAGCAGGAGCTGGGAACTGGGAAGCTGTAAAAGCCACTGGAGTCAAAGGTTTCTCGGCTACTACCTTAGCAAAAAACATCTTAAAGCCATAAAAAAAGAAAGCCATAAAAACACAATAGGACTATACAGGCTTAAAAAAGCATGCAGTACCATTTAACATTTAATTTAAAATTCGTCCTAAAAAGCCATATTGCCCTTTAAAAAACATTTGTGAATTCAGTTAAATCATGGTACTTCATAACGTTGGCTATTCCCATCTAATTTTCTTCTTTAATCAAACTATCGCAGTAAGAAAATTAGCAATATTAAAAATCTCCCACACATTTGAAAGCAGCTGCAAATAGTGGAGGGCTGGTTTAACTTTCATAAAGCCTTTGTCTTTTAAAATAGGAATAATAAAACGTTTACAGATATGAAGAAAGTGCTCACGGAAAAAGATAAAGTGCATTGTGTCTTTAACAGAAAAGCCATCACAGGAACAAATCCCCAAATCTTCCTCCCTTTTCCATCCCGGAGATCCAGCAAGGAGGAGATGAAATTGATTCAACCTGAATCTGAGCAATAAAAAGCAGTGGTTTGAGTTAGTAACATCATTCAGGTATGGCTTAATAGCACAATGGATTTTAGCAATTGGTGAGCTCTTACTGTCGGCTTGACCAGCTCTCTCTCTCCTCTAACAATGCCAGCCATTGACTTATAAGTTTCCTTGGCCCACTTAAAATCCCCTTTCACCAATTTCTCAGGCGAGTTAAACAATTCTGGTCATCCCAATTTGACTGATAACATGTGAACATAACTCAGGCAGGGGATACGGGGCCCAAAGTCGAGCAAAACAGTCTCTGAGGATTTCCTGGTTGAATTCTAAATCAGGGTTTAGCCAGGTAGAGATCCATTTTAAAAGTGGGGCAACAGCTATTTGTTCCTCCACAAAACCAACTCCACATTCCTGATGGACAATGTAGCCGGATGTGGATTGAGGGTCAGATAAAATATTTTTTAACAACTTGTCCTCTACCACTTGAATTGTCATCACATTCTTAAAACCCCAAAGGTCCACCCCATACATTGCATGGGAAATACATTTAGCACCATATATCTTTAGAAGCGCTTGCATTGGTTTGGCTCCCAGTTTACGGGCAAAACCCAGGACGGCTGAAGTGGATCTAGCCAAAACATTTCATTTTGCTAATATCTGGGGTGACCATGTACCTTTATCATCCAATATGTTGACTAGGTATGGGAAAAAGGGAGACCGTAGACAACATTCCCTTCACCGTGCATGGTTTTTACCCCTTTTACTTTAGTGCCAACCATCATGACATGCGATTTAGAGAAATTAACACTAAGATCTATGGATTTCATAAAAACAGCAGATAAATTTAAAAGGCTTTGCAACCCTACCGCTGTGCGTGCTAAGAGGGCGGCATCGTCTGCATACAGCAGTGCCGGAATTGATTGTTTTCCTGCCCTTGGTATATCCTTGCACACCTCTGATAAAATGGGACCCAAGTTAATAATGTTAAGGGTGAAGAGCAGGGGGGCCAGAATGCACCCCTGCCTAACACCATTGGAAATATGAATCTTCCCTGTGCAGTTACCCATATGATCGTATCTCACGGTGGCTGAGAGATCCCTGTGCAGGTCAGCAAGGAAGTACACAATATTTTTATCCACGCCAAGATGGAGAAGCATCTCCCATAATTCGGACCTATTCACTCATTCGAAGGCCGAGGAAAGGTCCATAAAAGATAAGTATAGTGTGCCCTTTTTGGCGACTGTGTACTTTCCGATTAAAAGTTGTAGGTTGAGGCATTGATCAATTGTGCCCCTTCCTTTCCTAAAACCAAATTGTAGACCTGAGATGGTATTAGTTTCAGCCAGCCATCCTGTGAGCTTGATCAGGGTCAATAGCCCACCCTTCGCCCTCCCCATAGTTGAGGCTATTGCTGGGAGAGAATAAGTGGTATAACCATCTCGACATAGCGGGTTCTCAGTGTCCCATGTTTCCTGCAGCCCGATGATGTCAGCTACACATAAATAATTTTTCCATATAACATAATCTAATTTATTTTTTAGGCCCGCAATATTTCAGGTGACAATCTTCGTGCCCTCATTAATTTCAATAGGGCCCACCCTTTCCTCAATAGAGGTACCTGGCAATGGGGTTTCCTTTGTGTGAACCATATCCTTATGTGTGACAATATTTGGTGATCTTGGGGTGGTTAGTCAATCAATCTCTTCCAGGCTTGTGAATACCTCAAATCTATTTTGGGTGGGTACAGAGAAATCATGGGGACCCTGAGCCTGTGTTAAAAACACACGTTCAGGCCTTTCACTTAACATTGGTAACATATTTTGATTAAAAAACCCTAAGGGTACAATACCAATTCCATTGTCTCTGATGTACCTAGTTCCCGCCCTGTCCAAGATCAATTTACCAATCTGCGGGGACCCAAAATTCAGTATCACACAGTCCCCTCTACTAGATTTGGCGGAGTTCCCTACCCAAGCGATCCTACGAGTCATTTTAATTCTTTAAATAAAGAACTGTCTAGTCCTGTTAAGGTAATTAAGTGATGGAGCGCCTTGTTTCTAAGAGAAACCCAATGTTCCTCCACACCACTCTGCAGGGGGGGAATGTTTGTCAAGATGATGGTATATGGGGTCGCCTCAGGGGGTAGGTTTAACCTATCTTCTCTGTGTTGGTATGGATGGTCACTCCGGCCCAGGACATTATTTATGTCACTACTGAGATCATCCCTAAACCTTTTGTTAGAATGCGGAACATGCTTGCTACCTGCATTGACTGAGGGGTCTTGGATGGTAACAGTACTGCCTACATCAGACACAATCGGAATTTGGTTTGAAACAACCCCGAAGTCCCATTCGAGGTGATGGACACACTAGGCCCTCCGTTAAGTGAATTACAAACAGGGGAAAAAAGCTGTTTCTCAATTCTACTCAGCCTGGAATCAATTTCAGAAAGTTTGGAGGAAATAGGTTTCAATAATTCCAATAACGTCTCCTCAAATTTAAATATAATTCGGTTTTCCAAATCACAGGACACCTGCTCAGACCATGCTTGTGAGCTAATGCCCACCAAACTGGGTGTACTCGAGGTAATGACCTCCGGCGCACATCCTTTCTTTCTTCGTGTGCCTCCCCTCGTTTTCATCACTTTACTAGCCTGGTGTGAGGTGATCGGGATACTGCCCGCTTTCCTTTTTATTGCTACAACGATAGCCGAACACTCCCCATTGCTGGCTTTATTTAATCGTTGTTGGCGAGTCAAAATTTTAGGGGGGGAAGGGCAGGTATTGGATAGTGCCCCGACTTTATGAGAGGCATCCGCTAAAAACTCTGACAATAATGATAGTCCCTGAAGCTGCGGTGTTTCCACCTGGCCATCTGAAATGTCAACTGTTCCTACTGACTCCAAGTGCAATAATGGGCCAGTTAAAGAAACACCAATAGAGGAACGATGATGGTCCATTGAGAGACGCCTTTGAGTTAGTTCGATCTCACGACAGAGTACCGATTCAGCTCTCACAAAAACTTATCAAGGGTTCCCACTACCCCTGAACCCCCTGCCCCCTTGCCACTGCCCTTACTCATGACCGTGGGTGACTATAGATTTAAATAACTGGAAATTGCACAAATATCAATATAACAGAATACACCTCCCAAAAATAAAGAGTCACCAACCAAGGACATAAAAGGTATGAAAATGTCAATGTTAGGGGGGTGGCCCAGCCCAGCCTCTTCCTGGCTATGACGGGCTTAGACGGGCCCGCCTTTAGCCCGGGAAGCCCGGGCAAGCCTGCATGCATCCTGTGCTGCTGGAGCCTCCGTCAGGCCTTATGCTCCCCAAGTCCTGCTGCTGCTCCTCCTCCTCCCGTGAGACCGCGCTGCCCTCTGATGTTGCAGTCCGGGAAGTGCGTGAAACACGTTTGGGGAGGAGAGGAGGTGGTGGTGATGCGGCAAAAAGCAGGGAGAAAGCAAAATCCCTGGAGCTGCTGGCGTGGTTTATCCCGTCTCGTGAAGTCCCGCAGATTGGCAGCAATAGTTTGGAGATGCGGGCAAGTGAAAAAGGGCGCCCTGTCGATTTATCTTTGAGCACCATTGTAAATAACTTTAGCATCTTGCATTACATATCACCCCATTATGAATTCCTTGGTATTTCCATGAGTGCACCACAGTCATACCACTCCATATACCAATTGAAGCTGGAACATTGTTACCATGGCACTCTTCGCTTCCTCCCCCATTGTTATCATGGCCCCCTTCACCATCTCCTGCAACTTCATCCACCTAAGGGTGATCAGCCTCAGCCCCAAAGTCAGCAGCTACTCCAGATGCATTCATTCATTCACAATCACCTTCCTCATGGTCCACAATAATTTTATATCCACACTCAACATCATCCCACCATCAATCAAAACAGCGCTGTTAGAAATGGGGTTTCTGGTTGGCTAGGGTGTGCTGCTTAGCCAGGCAGAAACCACCACTCTAGTCAGGGTAAGGGTTTTTACACACACAAGATAACCCTTGCTCACACCATCGGTAGCTTGGCAGAGCATTCAGGCTTATCTCAGAGGCAATGTTTAAAGCATTTGTGCAACACACACACACACCAGTGACACACTAGATACACAGTAAAAGAGATTCCACAAAGGTATCTACAATGTATATGAAAAATATCCTCTGTATTGGACATAAAACACCTTAGACCATAATCGCAGAAATCACTTTGCCAACCAGGCAATTGTCATGACATCACGAAGATCATAAAATCACTTTGCCACTGGGCAGTTGTCAGGACATTGCAATTAGTGCATGAAGTAAATACTTATAGGATGCATACATCATATAACCACCATCACTGCACATAAGGCGTATCCTGGAATAATGCTTGTTATCCTGACAAATGCAAGGTAAGAACAACATACATTAAAACACATCAGGGCCTTAAAATGCAGACATTAATCATGACATACGGGCATACTATGCCAGTCCTGGAAATGTGAGGAAACACACCATGCCTCACCTCATCAGGGCATGGGGACCAAGCGGTTAGGGAAGGCACAACTTAGCAGAATTACTCCCTGCATATCCCCATTACTGTGTGTTACAATAAACAACACCCCGTTCTCCACTAAGACAACTGCCCGGAATTGTGCAAAGCAGCTGCTGAAAACATTGCAACCGCAGCCCTTTCTTTAAGTAGCATGAGGAGGCATTCTTGGAGGTTCCATCCCTCAATGCCACAGTCAGTGGTGATACCTCACTTGGTCCCCACCTGCAAACCAATATCTATGCCTGCCTGCTAACTCGTGGTGCTGCCTCACTCCATGGGAACATCCGCCCTCCTCCGATAGCCACCAAAGAAAAAGAAGGCAGGGGTCCACCTGTGGGACTCTGATCAGGCTCCTCAGGACAAGGCAAACATGGGGCGAAGTATCTGTCCCCCTCACTTTGAAACTTGGGCTCTCTGCAGCAGGGGTACAAAGTGTTGGCTCCTTCCAGCTGAGGGCAGCCCGGCGGTCTGGTGCGGCTTGGCCAGCTTGGCTCCAGCTCCTGATCCTCGGGCAGCACTGGCTCAGTAGGGTTGCTCCTCCAGTGTAAGAATTTTCCCAGTTTCCCTTCCACCAGCACGCTCATGGGTTAGGCCGTGCTGAGTGGTTGTCGATGTTCAGCCAGTGGATGGATCCCTTGCCCGTGGGAGAGTGCCATGGGACAACAGTTCTCTCTTTTATAGTGACACGTTGGCAACCCCCTCACTGGAAGAGCAGGCACACAGGAGAGTTGCCTGGCAGGGGAAACCCTGCTCTTTCTTACTCATTGGAAGCCCAGCAGAGCAGATCCTCAGGTCCTGGTTCAAAAATCCAGCACGTGCCTTGGAAAGGTTCCCCTCTCCCGTAAAACACTGGGGACGTCCAGGAAATAAAGCGCTCATAGTGCGCTAGGTGCAGGGAGAGTAAACACCGCTATCCATACTGGGGCACACAAAAGCGCTAAGCAAGGCAGGAGAAAGTGAGCATACAATTGAGCAGTGAAGCGCTCACTGTGCGGCACGATTCCAAATCACACAGGGCCTGCCACTAAGCCCTGGGAGATCACTGGGGGCACCAAGCAGGAATAGGTGCAGCAAGTCAGCACACAGAGTTCTTCCAGGGAAGCAGGCTGTCCTTCTTGTAGCCCAACAGGACACAGGTCAGCACAACAGACAAGAGAGTAAAATGGCAGTTCCTCCTGACAGCATAAAAAATCCTTCAGGAAAGGTGCAGTCTGCAGATCTAGCTGCATCTGGTTACAAGTCCATGCAGTGTCTAAAATCATGGGGGCACAGCTCCTGTACTTATACCCTTAACATCTTTGTTCTGGGGACATGTCAACCCCCCTTTAGAAGTGCACAACACCCCAATTCAATCTCAAACTCTGGCTCCAGACACACTATAGGGAGTTCGGAGACAGCAATGTGAAAGGCAGGCACAGCCCTATTCAGGTGACAACTCCTCCCACCACGTTAAATGCAGAGCAGGTTTATTCAGTCCACTAAAAGTCACCCTAGAAAGGTAGGACACACCTCATCCCCATTTGTGACTGTCTACAGTAAATACATATCCCCAGCCCCTGTCACTCCAAAACCAAACATTGAATACACAACCAAGCAGGGCACAATGAATCATTAGCACACAAAAATGCCCACTTCTAAAAGTGGCATTTCTAAAATAGTAATGGCAAATCCACGTTCATCAATAAGCAGGATTTATTACTACTATTTCAAACATAGCAAACATGGCCATGCTACACCTTTCATATGAGAGATTACCACTGAACCACATATCAGGAACTTCCCAATGCAAACCTATGAAAGGAACAGCTTCACATTAGGCAGAAAACAAATAGGATGTTTCTAGCTTCCAGGACATGCCACACAACAGAGGCACATGTCCTACCTTTCACCTACACAGCCCCCAGCCCCCTGCCCATTGGGCTAACTAAGGCCAACCTTAGGGGTGACCTATATGTAGTAAAAGGGGTGCTTCAGACATGACAAACACTTTAAATGCCATGTCACTGCAGCAGTAAACTGTGCGTTTAGGCCCTACACTGGCAGAGGCCTGAGACAGATTTGAAAGGTTATTTTAGTGGGTGGCACAAGCTGCACTGTAGGCTCACTAGTAGCATTCAATTTACAGTCCCTGGGTATGTAGAATACCACTGCATAAGAGACTTATGGGTAAATTAAATATTCCAACCAGATGTAGACCAATTTTACCAAGTTTACAAAGGAGAGCACAAGCACTCTAGCCCTGATCATTAGTAGTACAGTGCCCAGTCATAAAACCAACAAAACCGTTCAGAAAAAATACAGGAGGAAGACAAAACATTTGGGGATAACCCTGCAAAAAGGACCAGTTCCAAAAAGCACCATTCTCTCTCTTCCAAAAAATTATTTTGTTAAACTTTGATAAATTACTAAAATTCTCCATCTTCTGATAACTAAGCATGGGCGAATTTTGTGAATCTCGCGTTCGCGAATTTTGCGGATTTGCGAACTCGCAATCCGCAAATTCCGCGAATTCCCGCAAATTTGCGGATTTTTTTTTTTTGTTTTCGCGCGTGTTTCTGCCAGTTCGCGAGGGTTTTTACAATTTCGCAATTTGCGAACTTACCTGTCAGGTCGCAAGTTTTGCGAACTTGTTGTTTCTACGTGTCCAGCCTGTTTGGGACACTCTTCTTCATCACTGCCACTCTCTGTCACCACTGCCACTCTCTGACTACTCATGCCACCCTCTGGCCCACCCATGCCACCCTCTGTTTCATCACCACACCCTCTGGTTGTCCAGTGTACATTATTTTCGGCAAAGCAAAGCACACCTTCCCTGCCTCAAGTGACCTGAATTAATTTGGGGCTGATTAATGTGTCACAGAATATTTTTTTAGCTGGCACCTGCTTCCTTAGTGCTTCCTGATTAGTGATATTTTGCACTTGCTAAGTGCTTTCATTGTTGCAAAATTAGTTACAACACCTGCCCTGCCCCAACTGACAATAATGAATTAGGGGCTGATTAATGGATTTTAACTTCCAGCCTGGCTCCTGCTTGTCTCCCTTAGCTGTAATTCAGGACCTTTGTGGCATATGTGTAACTATTCTGAGGTTCAGAGCAGGGTCACATAATAGTTGCAACTGGCAACTGAACTCTGGAGGGGCCCCTCAGGAAGCACTACAGGAAATGGCTACTAATGATGAGCCTGAACTTTTGAACCTGGTAAGTAGTTTCAGTTTTGCTAAGATCGTATTTCTGCAATTTAGCACTTACTCGCGGGGTGCGAAGTTGTACTGGCAAGCCGCGAACTCACGCGAACAGTGCGAGCAAGCCATAAAATCCGCTGCTCGCGGATTTGCGGATTTTGCGGGAGATTCGCGGATCTCGCGGATTGCGAATTTACCGAAAATCCGCAAAATCCGCGAGCGAAACGGATTTTCCGCCCATGCTTACTGATAACTCAGTTCAGCACATTCAAGAAATTTCTGACCACTTGAAGTGGTTCACTATACTTACTCATATGTTTCTTGACCCCACCACAATTTCCGAAATGAACCCAATCACCAACTTCCAGGGGAACACTCTTCTCACCATGACTGCTGTCATAATGCTTCGTGTAAACATTTTGTGCTCTCTCAATATTCTCTCTTGCTTGCACACATGACATTGTTTTCTTTCTGTCATCCTCCAGCCAAGCAGTACTATGTTTGGTATACGGTTCCCTTCCTCTAAGTACTTTGAAGAGACTAACCTGTAAGCACAGGGACAATCCTGTAACCCCAAATCAATTTTCCGAGTTCCTCTTCCCAACTCACTCCAGCACTAATAGCAATCTGGACATTACCCTGATAACTCTGCCAAAGGGCTCAACTGCCCTATTGCAGGCAGGATTATATAATGAGGTATGTTTGCTCTCCACCTCACTCCTGTTCTGAAAATCGTTTGTGAAATTCAACACAAATTTAGGACTATTAACACTCAATAACACCTTAGGGATGCCTACTCAAAAGAATACCTTCTCCAGGAAGGCAACAACAGCTTTTGAATCCACTTTATTATTTTTTTTTATTTTTTTGTATTGAGACATCAAAACACAAAATAAATATGAACACAACAAATACAATATACAAACAGCTGTGTCAGATGTCCAATTTTTGTACTTTCACCCCCCACCCCTCACCCCGGTGGATCCAACCTTCTAAGAGTAAATCTATCCAATAAAATTAAATATAAAAATAATACGAGAAAGAACAAAAACAAAGAAAGAGAAGAATAAAAAAAGAAAAAAAAAGAAACCCCCCTCTATACACTCGGGTTGTGTGCTAATACTTGCTTAGCCAGTTAGTTAGAGACAGCCACAATCTCTCCCCTTTTTCCCTTTCCCGCCTCCCTCTTCTTCTATATACTGAGATCTCCCATTTGTATATAGAAAGCAATTTACTAAACCAAACATGTTCTGAAGGGGGTCTGGATCGAGCCATACCGTGGCCAAACACAAGCGAAATACAGTAATTGCAATAAAAACAAATTTCCTATCGCTTTCTACCATGACTTGATTAGAGACCTCCAACATTATAACCTGGGGAGTCAAGGATACTAAATAGCCCATAATAGATTGTAATTGTCGCTCAATTTTAATAAAATACTTCCAAGAGAATGGGGCAAGTAGCAAACATATGAGTGCTGTCAGCACCCACTAGCCCACACTGTACACAATGTGTCCCTGAAGTACCCCCCAATGGAGAATACATCCCGGGGTAACATAGAGATTACACCAGGTCTTAAAACACTGCACCTGCACATTAGCGGAAATACATGCTGTTTGACTGAGCATCAAGGATTCCTCGCATTCCACCTGTCCCGCTTGAACACTTATTTGCCATCTGTCAAATTGCCTAGCAAGATCATCTCCCATTCTTTCATTAGTTAATTCATATACAATAGATGTCAAAGATTAGTTATTCTTAATCAGATCTAATAACGTGATTCGAATCCGATCAATGCATTTTTTTGCCAAAAAATCCCGTATTTGTAAATACTTAAAAAAAATCACTATTCTCGATGCCAAATCTTTCTTTAATGGCATCGAAAGAAAGCAATTCCGTACCAGATATAAGGTCCCCTATGTAATTAATCCCCCTCTCTGACCATCTTCTAAAATAACTATCACAAAAATCCCAGGAAGCAAGGGGTTATAAACTAAGGAAGAATACAAATGGAGCCGCCCTATCTCACATCTTTTCCTGACTGCGATCCAAATTTATAGGCGACAGCAGAACCGTAAATGTAACCCTTTTATAATATGCTAAATCTATCTGCCGCATTAAATAACCCTTTACTTTTTCCCCACAAATGAGTTGGTATATTGATGTTTCGAAACCACCTGGATTACTTCCATTCACCAACTCCCTCATATACTTCAGCGTGATCGCCCAGTAGTATATTTGAAAGTTAGGGACGGACCAGCCTCCCGATCTCTTGGCAGCATCATATATCTTAGTGCTCGTCTTGGGTGCTGCCCCGTCCATAAGAACCATGACACTGTCTGCTCAAATTTCTGGAACCACATCTTACTGAATTCATGGGGAATGGCTCTAAAAAAGTATAAAATCTTCGGGAGAAAAATCATTTTAATGACATTTCATCTTCCAATTAATGTCAAATAAAGATTGTTAATTCTACGAAAGTCAGATTTAATACTACGTAGTAATGGTTGAAGGTTCAACTCTACAATAGTTTCCGAATTGGAGCTTATCTCCACACCTAGATACCTAGCATTAGGCACAACTCGCTGATCTGCAAGCATAACCTTATCATTAGTTACTATTTGCATCTTACTTTTATTCAAATCATAGACGGAAACCATACCGAATTGTGAAGTTGCACAATTTATTTCCTCTAAAGCCTGAGGTGGTGCAGAAGTAATGATTGCTAGGTCATCTGCATATCCTAAAATGTTCACGTCTCTCCTTTGAGCAGAAATCGGCTGAATTCTCTGATTCTCCTGAATCAATCTTATTAAAGGGACAATATAAACCACAAACAGCACGGGGGAGCAAGGGCACCCTTGTCTTGTGCCTCGCCTTATTATAATTTATTTCGACTGTGTTCCCATAAGTGCTATTTTAGCTATTGGATCCTTATACATACTCTGGACTGCTTTTAAAAAACTCTCCAGATCCCATAGTGACTGCCCATATAAAGGCCAGGAGACCCTATCAAATGCCTTTTCAGCATCTAATAAAATTGAGGCCATAGAGTCTGCTGTAACCTTGGTGTAGTCAAATAATGTAATTGTCCTAGGTATATGGTCTATAGTTTCCTGACCAGGAACAAAACCATGTTGTTGCGGGGAGACCATTTTCTTGATAACAGTCAATAATCTATTTGCTAAGATCTTAGAGTAAATCTTAACATCGTTATTTATCAATGTACCAGTAGCCAGCTTCCCTTACTTTAAGAATATAGCAATCTTTGCATACCTCCCGGATACAGGGGGGGATTCCCCACTTTGTATCAGGTAAAACATTTCCAGCATGACTGGTGCCAACTGGGTTCGAAAACTTTTATAGAATTGGCCAGGTAGATAATCCGGCCCAACAGCTTTCCCAGGTGGTACCGAATTTATAGCATCGACAATTTCTCCTAAATTAATCGGTGCATCCAGAAAGATAGTCAGACTTAACCGCTTCAAGATATCTAGTGAGTTCCCCCTGTAACCTGGATTCATCTCTAACGTCTTCGGAATATAATTTTTGATAAAGTTTCTGAAAAGGGTCCAGGATTGCACTAGGATCAGTCACTAAGCCACTATTGGGATCATTAATTCCCATAATCTGAGTTTGTGCTTCTTTTTCCCTCACTCGCACCGCTAATATGTGCCCTACCCTTTCGCTACTTTCATATATTTTCGTCCGCCAAGCAAGATATCTTCCTGCAGCCTTAGCGAATAAGATCACGGTTATAGCAGATATAGCTATTATGATTCCCTATTTAGCCTTTTCTATATCCCCTCCTTCTGATATTATAATAACCAAATTTAACTCAGCTTTAGTCAGTGCCTTGTAAAGCAAGATAGCGGATGCGTGAGCTGCGCGTTGTTCTCTGACCGCTCTGTTTGCCGAATTCTGCTGGGGGAGCTAACGTCCTGCCAACTCTGACCCTCAGGCCCCGTATGGATAGCACCTTTTCCTGCTGATCCTCCGCTGATCCTTGGATCCTTTGGACATGAGCTGGTGCCTGGGAAAATTTGATTGAGCTGCAACGGAACTCAGTGAATCTACTAAGCCGAGTAAACCCGAATGACCTGCAACTCTGGTCTCGGTGGGCTCTGTAGGCGGATTGAGCTGCTGGTGCGAGCCACTGGGGGAAGCTTCGGGTTCTGCGAGTAATCAGTGGTCCTGTGTTTGGTCTCTGGCTACACTGTGAGTAAACTAGTTGAAAGAAGCACAGCTGATCTTTTGCGCCTCGAACTGATTTTACATATATTATTTCTTGGTTTGACTTTCTGATCCCTGGATGATTTTGTGCTCGGTCTCCGTGGGAATTGGCACCGCTTGACGGAACTCCGGCTCTGGGTTCCACGAAGCCGAGTGATCTGTCTTCTGGGTTTCAGCGTGCAGTGCAGGTGGTGTAAGCCGCTGCGGGAGCATGCCAGCTGGAGGGAGATGCGGCCTCGTAGGGCGGCCCCTAAAGACAGGACATTAAGCATGAAGTTGAGCAATACAAAAAAGACATTGATGGCGAAAGATGCAGA
The DNA here is from genome assembly GCF_964263255.1 of Lissotriton vulgaris. Classification (NCBI taxonomy): domain Eukaryota; kingdom Metazoa; phylum Chordata; class Amphibia; order Caudata; family Salamandridae; genus Lissotriton; species Lissotriton vulgaris. Next base: position 1,223,337,262 of record NC_141691.1, on the reverse strand, counting down.
AGCCCCCATCTCCGAGCAGGGGGTAGATGGCAAGGGAAATAAGGGAGAGGGGTGGAACTCCGGATTCAGAGCAAGTCTTGCTAGATGGGGGAAAGGAAAAACCCCAAAGAAAAAAACACCAACAATTCCGGGGATGTTTGCTGGTAAGCCGGTAAATGGGAAATTGAGCGCCCAGCCCGACCCACATCTTGAGATAATCCCAACACAGCTGAGAAGTACAGGCTTTGTCTCTACCACAACCGTATCTGCTGCACCATCTGCTATAGATAACACCACTACTGACCCTAGCAACGACGCTACAGCCACTGGCCAAACCAGCAATGTTATACTTGGGACTGACAATGTATTTACAATCCCGGAGGCTGCAGACTTTCATACTGCCATGCTATCTGCACCAATGGCCAGTGTGCAGGCACAGGGGGGCCCGGGAGAAGTCTTTAATCTGCAAAATCTGCTTTGTGAGCAACAAGATGTAGGGGATAAAGTACTGGGTACCCCTGGTGGTGAGAATTTATTTTCGATGGCTGAAGAGTCAGATTCTGTGATTGGCAGTAATATGGATAATACAGACATAGATGTTTCAGCTGATGATAGTGACTCGGATAGTGCTCCTACAACTGCTGATACGTTTAAAAAAGCTTCAAGGAAGAAAAAGCACACTGACTCTAGACATGATAGTGTCCACTCGGACTCCAATGCCCATCTCCAGTGAGATTACTCTACTACTAATCCAGGGAGTGAAGGGGGGGAGATAAGTACAGGACATGGATTTCAGGAGGTAAATCTATATGCTTCAAGAACCAAGAATGAAAAAATTCCCTCAATGTCCCTAATTTATTCAACCCTCAAGGCAATGCAAGCTGAGGCTCGCCAGGAACATAAAAGAGCTCAACTGGCTATGAAGAAGATACAGGGGGCTATCCGCAAGACCATGAAAGCATGTACAGAAGTTATGTCACGGACAACAGCTCTGGAAGAGAGGGTAGTTGGTTTAGAGTCTGGGTTGGAAATCTCTGAGCAAAAAAACTTCTGCCAACGATGCCAGAATGGTGGACATTATGTGGAAATTGGAGGAGTCTGAAAACAGACAACAAAGAAATAATCTCCGTCTCTTGGGTATGAAGGAGAAAGCAGAAGGGGAGGGATATACAGGAGTTTGTGCTTAAGCTTTTTAAATCTGACTTCCCAGAGCTTTCACACTGGAACTGGGAGATGGAGATTCAGCGTGTCCACAGATTTCACTAATGGTCAAGAACAATCCTAGCCCGGATACAAAACCACGAACAATTTTGATATTTTTTGGGCAGTTTTTTTATTGCGGCAAGCAATATTCGAAAAGACCCGGCCGGACTCTAAAAACGTAGTAGAAGGACATACATCTTTCGTACTACCAGACTTTTGCCATACAACTGTTGAGAGAAGATGGCGTCCTAGGCAGCTTATCTCCCCTTTTCAGAAACTCAACTGTGAAGTCCATTTGATGAGTCCTGCTCGACTGAAAGTTATATTTCGGGGGCGGGTCAGGGTTTTTACCTCCGAGATTCAGGCAGGGGATTACTTAAAGGAGATAGCTGGGGGTTAGGTGATTTATGAATGTATATGAAATAATTCTGGGCTGAAGGCTCTGTCCACTTTTGAATTTTCTTTACTTTATGTGTCGAATCTCAAAATTGTCTTAAATTGGGAGGACAGGGTTGGGGGTAGAGGGTAGAGGGCAGAGGGTAGGCTATTCACTGGGGAAAATGGGTGAAACAGGGAATTATGGGGTTAAGTGGACTAGATTAGTAAATAAGTTCTGATTGTCAATATGGATGACAAGAGGGTGGATGGATTGCAGGGCACGGCTCCCCCCTCTCTCTTTTCTTTCCTATTAGGTCAGGGAGCAACAAGGGGGTGCATCAACGCAGGAGGCATCACAAGGGTTTGAGGACCTTTTTTGCCTTAGTTATGCGTGTGGGGTGGGATGTATGGGAAGGGAGGGGGGAGATGGATCCGTATTGAGGGGAGGATTGAAGGAATTTGTTGGGGGGCGCTTAGAAAGGTATGTTGTTGTTTGTCTCATGGGTATTGGTTATTGATGTATTTCTTATGCGTTATGGGATGTGCTAGGATAGCCACTATTAACATTTGTGGATTAAATGATTCCGGGAAACGCTAAAGGATAAATGAAGATGTCCAAATCCTGAAGGCGGATATTATCTGCCTTCAGGACACCCACATCAATGCTAGTAGAAGTAAGATTATGGAATTGGATGGGTATCAGTTGATTTTATGGTCCAAACAGGAGGTTAAAACAAAGGGAAAGGCAATCTTTGCCCGCCGGAGCTTGGCAATTTTTTCACGTTCCTCTTCTGATAAATACGGCCGATGGGCTATCACGCAGTGCTCAATTGATAATATTTATTTACATTGTGCTCTGTTTATGGTCCAGTACTAGATGATCCTGAGCTGTTTAATTGGCTGAGAGTAGAATTGGTGGGGATTTTAATATCAATATTGACTGTGTAATTTCTAATCATCCTGAAATAAAATATCTAGACCGGGAGCCAAAAGTATTTAGGTCCCTAGCTCAGCTAAAGGAGTTGCAAGGGTTGGTGGACGTTTGGGCATCAACTCAGGGCCAAAATCTCGGTTTTACCTATTATTCGGCACCACATCAATCTCACTCAAGACTAGATTATTCTTTTATCTCTCAAAGTCTGGTACAGAGCAGCACAATTGTCAGGTTTCCTAGGGTTATGTCTGATCATAACCCTTTGGCACTGGAGCTGAATATTAAAAATAAAAAATGTGTGTCTGGCTGGACCTTTAACCGGGCATTGTTGAGTGATAATCTGTACATAGAGCATATGATCACGTGGATTACTAGATTTTTGAACGAGATTTTGGGAAGCACTAACATTCAGAATTTATGGGATACCTTGAAGGCTGGTATTAGGGGGAGACCACGCAGTTTGGGTGGGAGGTACAGAAGAAGGAGAGAAACAAGTTAAGAGAGCTTTATGAGGCACTGACTAAAGTTGAATCCACTTTAATTGAAACTTCAACTTCAGATCACTTTGAAAATTAATCAACCAACACCCCCACAGACTTGAGTGCCATTGATATCTAAAATAGGTCCCAGAATATCAATAGCCAGAAATTCCCACGGACCCTCCAGACACTCAATAGGACATAGTGGAGGCCTTCAGCTTTTTGACTCTCAGCAACATGATTCAAAACAATCATGAAAAAATCTTTTGAATTCAAGATCAAGTCCAGACCACCAATAGGAAGCTTTTACTCCTAATTTAGACTTAATAATACCTTGAGACACTTGTGCAATAAATTAAATCTTTTAACCCTCGAGGCACATGGTGGAACAATCCTGCAACCTCTTAACAAAAGCCACAGTCATTAACAGAACTCTTGCTCCTCACTTACCAAAATGTTTTACAGATCACATATAGTACTCTGTTGTATGGCTGCCCAATTTGCATGTATTCATTAATTTTGTTTATAACATCTCATTACAATACTCATTGCTCCATTCTTCTTCTGAGATAGCGCATAATTTTGCACTTTAAACTGTAGCTACACTGTACTTATTCCTTTCAGTCTGCAGATGTTCATCCATATGTACTGAGGATCTACTATGAAAATCTGTGACCTTGTTCTGCATTCCTGGTATATATTCAACTGTGCAGTTGTAATCAAACAGTCTTAAAGACACCCTAGCTAACAGTGGTGTTGCTATTAACATTCCAGACGTGGTGAGGAACTTAGTTCATGGTTTATGGTCAGTGCAAAGTATAAATTCAGATTCCCACACATTGCCTGAATTTATCCATTGCCCATGCGCACACCAGCTTTTCATGCTCAATCACTGAAAATATTTCTTCTGATGGTGACTAAGAATGGGAAAGAAGACAAAATAAACTCCCTGTGTTCAAATGTTTTGAGAGCATTGCTCCTAATCACATCCTGCTGGAATCAGTAGTAATCAGTGAATGAGTCAAAAGATAAAGGGCCAGATGGACATAGATTTTTCCAGGTCGCAAATGGCCCGATTCGCAGAATAGGACTGATTGCGACTGGACAAATGTCTTTTTCTATGTACCAAACCTTATTTTGCGATTTGGTAACCTATTACCAAATCACAAAATGGGTTATCAATTCGGTATTAGGAATGGGGTGTTAAGGGTGTACCTTGCTAATAGTGTCTCGCAGTGGTATATGTGAATGTTATGCAACTGAAATATACGTGCAAAACATTTGCATTTTACCACCTAATTCAATTAGCTGGTAACACATTCTGGAACCCCTTTCCCTTTTGGAATAGTTGTGAAAATGATTTTTAAGAGCAGGCAGTGGTCCAACGGACCACTGCCTACTCTTAAAAAGAAAAAGAAAACGTTTTCATTTATTTTTTAAACACATCTCGTTTTCTTTTAAAGAAAATGGCCAGGATAAAAAACTTTGCTTTATCTAAAAGCAAACAGACATGGTGGTGTGCAGTCCCCAGCAGGCCAACATGAATATTAATCAGGTAGGTCAATTACGACCCACTGGAAAACACAAACAGTACAAAGCTGTTTGCAAACAAAATGTATGATTTGAGACAGTTGCTTAAACATCATAAGTGCAGCAGGGAAAAAAAGTTACAGGAAGAGATTGAGTACATCAAGAATGTAGGGGGCGTGGCTAGCAGCCGAGGAATATGGCCGCAGCCTAAAGATTCTCCGAGCACCTAACACAGAGCCCAACTAATCTGGCTACTTATCCGCATTCTCCTTGACCCCTAAGTTTGTGGGATCACGGCGGAAGCTGTGCGGTACCGTTCGGTGCCGATCGCCGAGGTCTGCGATCCTGCCTGCAGCAGTGGTTGTCGTGGAAAGGCAGGGGCCTACCTGCGTGTGGAGACTGGGACCCACGGTGCCAGCGGTGACCAAGAGAGAGGGGGCCTGCGCGCCGGGTCTTCTGAGCGTGGACAGGCGGCAACTCTAGAGACTCTGCCTCCCCCCGATATTCCTAAAGGGGTGGTGAGTAGAGGCAGCACGGGAGGGACTGGCGGCCCAAAGCGAGGACCGGCGTAGACTCCTGACGGATGATCCAGTAAGGTCAGGCCAACGATCCGGCCAGGATTAAAGGAGACCACCCTGCCGCCATTACCGGTCGGAACGTGCTAGGGCCGCTGGCCAGCCACTGCAAAGGACTCTGCTGTGAAAGATACTACACTGACTTCCTTGGGTACTGCATGACCCGGTTGGAGCACTGAGACTGGGGAACCCAACGAAAATGATCGAGGAGGGGACCCAATTGACCCCACCTGACTGCCATTTTGTGTAGCTGCTTGCAGGCCCTTTTGACTGTTCGGGGGTGGGGTACTCGGGGACATTGACTCAGGGCTGCAGCGGAGAGGCGGGGACCCCCCCCCGAGTGCGGATGTGAGTTCAGATCCCCGTGGGGGCTCCAAAGAAGAACAGCACCAGACCCAAGGGGTGTCGGGGATACCTGCGAGGGCTACTTTGGCTGGGCGAGCGCCCCCCCTTGCCACTTTTGCAGCAGACTGCAGTGCAGCTCGATTGAATTATCCAGGGAACTGGCGCTCGGACCCCCCGGGGACATTGCTATGCTCTGTGGGACAGATCAACATCACCGATAGTCCTAGTATCTTCTATCACTCAAGGTACTCTGCCTTTTGAGGACCAAGCTGCCGCCTGCCCTGTGGAGAGGCCACACGTGTGTGATTCGTTTCCCTCAGTGGGGCGCCTCTGGATCTTGCTGCCTGAAAGACTCGCTGCTACCTACCCCAAGGACACACCTCACTGAGGTCCTGCCCAAGGAACACTTCTCCATTCTGATACCGCCATGAGTGGTAGAAACTCAAGAGGGGCCACTCAGGGGAGATTAGACAAATATGCCTTCACCAAATCTAAGGGTGAGGCGCACAACAAGGAAGTTTCTTCGCCCGCGGGGGAGCCTGGCGGGGCTGAACAGGACATCACCCTGAAGGACATAATGGTGACATTAAATAAAGTGGACATCAGGATCGGAACGCTTGTAGTCGACATGGCTCTAATCCGGGCAGATTTCAATAAACTGTCCTCTAAGATTTCAGCCGTCGAGACTACTACTGAGACCCTCGTTACGGACACTTCCACCCTCAAGAAACAGGTGCACCAGTTGAAAGAGGACAATCTGTTACTAAAGGCCCGCCTGGAGGATCAGGAGGGGCGCTCGAGGCGGAACAATATTCGCCTAGTTGGTGTGTCAGAGTTATGTTATGTTGCACAAGGACTGTTAGTAATGGGATTTCTGGTTGGCTAAGGCTTGCGCCAAAGCAAGGCAGAAACCACCATTCTAGACAGGGCAAGACAGGGCAAGGGATTTACACGCTGATGATAACCCCTGCTCACCCCCTTGGTATCTTGGCACGAGCAGTCAGACTTATCCCAGAGGCTGTGTGTAATGCGATTGCGCAACATACACAGCAGCAACACACTAGGCACACCACAAAAGGAGCTCCACACAAGGTTATCTAAACAAAGCTTTGGGGTAGGGCTTGAAACTAGTTGACCAGAGAAACTTAGGGACATCATCACAGAAGTCTCTCACCACCCCTATTTTTTTACCACATCGGCTAGAGGAACCAATAACTGAAATGTTTCCGTCTAGCCAGATATTTTAAACTCAGTCTCTTTATTAAAAAAAACACTCCATTATTTATGCATTCTGGATAGGCATAGATACTATCAGTTCTCCCCTGTATCTGTTGGTCGCAGCATGCCCCTTTCCGTAGCTGGTTAGGGAAGAACCTTATGATGAAGCATGCCTCCAAGGGGTAACCCTGGGGGGTGAGGGTTATTTAAAAGAAGAAAATAAAAAAATTCCCAATACGAGGTTGATGTAATATAACATTGCAGTAACCGTGGATGGTGGACGCACTCTCTTAGTGCTCCGATCGGCTGCCCATGTGAACATCGCCTTGCCTTGCACAGGATGATAAAACCTCACCAGATCGCACCGCAGTGAAACAGGGAGCCCGCGAAGATGCCAGCGGTGCTCTGAAATTTTGCCTAGCCAACGCAGGAGCGGGGCTACAGAAACGGCTCGCCGGCGTCTGAGACCATCTAAAAGGGCGGCACCCATTGACCGTTACAAGGGAGGCTGGGGGAGTGGAGCCCAGCGACCCCGGGGCGGGCACCACACAGCTGTGTGCGACCCGCCGACACTGGGGAAACTACACCGGAGCTGAGCCCATGTCACCCCGACACTACTGTGTGTACACCAGGAGATCCCCAGAGGGTTCGTGGACTCACAGCGTGGGCGTGCATGTCGGAAGGGCACCTGCAGTGAATCTGGAGTAGTGGGACGGGGCGAGGCAGGAACCCCCCCAAGGAGAACGCCTATACATCCAGTCAAAAATGATTGCTGGCGCATTACCCGCTCCGGGTCCCGCTGCAGTCCCCTGAGAGGCGCGCGTTGGGAGCTGAGAACCCGGGTGTCCCGAGGCTGCCTACGCTGTGACAGAGAGCGCTGGGGCGAGAGCAGGGGTCCGCATCAGCACCTGCAAGTCGCCAAGGAGAAGGACGTGAGGCGGATATCGGAGTTGCTTCCATAAGGCGGGCCCCACTAGTTGCTGTGGCTGAGGCAGGGGGAGCGGGTCCCCATAGACTCGCACATCACCAGCACTGCGGCAAAGACGCCGACACAGCACGCCCACCAGCTGGAAGGCACAGAGGGTAATCCTGGTGGCATCTTGCCACCCCCACGTACGTCAAACGGCTGAGTGGGCTCCCTTGTTGGACGGGGCCTCCCTGTGCGGTCCCGTAAACAACAAGTGGTCCCAAAGCCCCCTCCAACCCCCCATAGCGATCAGCACTGAGGACCAGGACATCAGGACCCGGGGTGCTATGGGGGATGAACTGTTGAAGGGCCGTGTACTTAAACCACCGGCCCAGCAAAAAATGGCGACGCACATTGTCCGGTACTAAAGGGAGTGAGGAATCACATACAGCACACCCAAGGGGAGGAGGTATACAGGTCCACAGGTGCAGTGGAGAGGTGGAGACTTTCCCCCCCTCCCCACAACTAAACGGAGGGGTTCCAGGCACCGGCGGGAAGGAGCCAGGTCTGAGAGAGGAGCCAGATTTGCAGAGGGCCACGGGACGACCCGGAGAGGAAGGTAGGAGAGTATCAGACCAGAGGCCAGACCGCGCAGAGGGAGTCCACTGAAGAACCTAACCAGCAACGATAGGGGACCGGCACAGAGGCCCCACTCAAAGGGCGCCTTCGTACAGCAGCTGACCCTGCCAGATGCTCTCGAGGTGCGGGGGCTAGGTCCGGGAGGTGGTCCACACACAGTACACCAGGTGACAAATACGCGTGGGGCGGCGGGTGCCAACGACGGGCTCTAGGGACATACCAAGAGAGCAGACATGAGAGAACCCACGCGAGAGGCGTCCTCACCCCTGATTGATCATCGGGTCCTCCTCCCGCCACGAGACCCCAGAGGTGCAGAGGATCTGGACCGCTTCCTGACACCGGTGACAGTGGGTGCCGCCAGCTACTGGCAGTCGCAAGGGTCCTCTGCATTACACAGGCCTAGGAAATCTGCTGAGTGGGGAGGAGAAGATGGATCGCGCCCCCATGTGCAAGATCCTCACCTCCTAGCTACGCAGGGTTCGCCATTGGGGTCCATTACCTTACCGGTGTGGAAATGGGGAGACAACAACGAACAATGACCACAATGCCAGCCCTGGTAACGAGGAGACAGCTCTCCACAGGGCCATCGGGGATAAAACAGAATGGAGAAATACCGCACTCTGACGATATGTCGGCCAAGCTGGACAAAATACTAGCAGCAATAGAACATTCCAGTGTGTCTACGGAGAGTAAATTCCGCGAGCTAACCACTGACCTCAACCTATTGAGGGAAGATCACAGGAAATTGGCTCAAAAAGTAAACCAAGCGGAAAAGACTCTGCAAGTTATGGGGCCGCAGGTACAGACACACCAGGAGACCATCAAAGAGCTACAGAACTAAGTGAAATCCCTGGAGTGCAAAACCGATGACTTGGAGGGCCGCTCTCGCCGGAGCAACATACGAGTCCTCAACTTACCGGAAGGTGTGGAGGGGACTAACCCCATACGATACATAGAAACTTGGATTAAACCTTCAGCCATGCCCAGGACCTGTCACCATTCTTCTCGGTAGAGAGAGCGCACAGGGTTCCAGCCCGGAAGCCACCTCAAGGTTCCCCACCCAGGTCGTTTTTGCTCAAACTGCTACATTATCAAGACCGGGATGCGGTACTGCGAGCAGCCAGACAAGCGAGAACACTCAGAGTCGAGGACAAACATGAAAAGCTGTTCCCGTACTACTCCCAGGCAGTACAGCATCAGCGGGCCACATTCCTTGCGGTGAAACAAACCCTATGTCAAAACAACGTGCAGTATGCACTCCTCTTCCCAGCCCACCTTAAGATTGTCCATGGAGGATCCACGCATTTTTTCACAGACCCAGCAGAGGCGAGAAATTGGTTGGAGCAACACAGCGATGACCTGCCTGAGCGCAGAGCAACGCTACACCATAGACTCCCCAGTGGGCGGCGACTGCGCTCTAAACGAGTCACCCTTACACATCTGAGTCGTCAGTCGGTCCGTAGCACCAAGAATTCCCCAGATCTGGAACAAATAATAGCGGCCCGCAGAAGGGCATTGCAGGCGGCGGCGAGAGCCCGGCACGCGGGAGATAGCTCAGAGGGGGAATGTGGCCCACATCTCTTCATGTCAGAAGAGGAACACACGCACCTCCAGAGAGGGCTCATTCACACCACCACTAGTGACCCCACAAACTGCTGACACGCTGATATGAAACACAACATGATGGCGACACGGCAAGGGCAGGACATCCCATTAAGATGGACACAGCCAGGCACCACGAACCACAGACGAAAGGTAAAGGCAAGTGCTGGCACACTCACAGATACAATGTGAAGTGGGCAGCCAGGACACTGACCCCCCACAAGAAACGAACTAGAGACAGTACGAGATGTACAGTTTGGACTTATTGTATCGAGGAATAGGCCCCTTACATTGGGAACGTTTCCTGAAAGTTGTTTTTAAGTTCCCCCTTTTCCATCACTTTCCTAGAACCCTTGCTGGAGCGAACAACTGGAACGTTATCAGAGATGTGGAGGGTGGTTGTGCGGGTGGGGGAGGTCCTGACTGTATGATGGAGCGGAATAGAAGTGTGGCTTATGTAAGTAGTTACAGACAAGGCCAGAGCCCCTAATACAGACATTATATTTGTCAAACTAAATGTGAGGGGAATGCATATGGCAAGTAAACGCTACTCAGTGTACGCTGATATAAAGAGACAGCAGGCACACGCAGCCCTCCTACAAGAGACGACATTAGAGGTGGAACGATTGCAGAGGAAATGGAGGGGCACCATTTGTGCCACCGGGTATTCAGCATTCGCCAGAGGGACATTAATCTGGATCAGACCAGGTACCCCCTTTAAAGAACAGGCAAGGGTAGTGGATAAGGAAGGGCGATATACGCTGATAGAGGGATTATTGGAAGGGCAATCGGTACTGATAGACAATATATACGCCCCTAACATAGAGCAGGATGCGTTCTGGAGCCGCCTCACGAAATCTCTAGCTCAACATACGCACACCACATGGATATTAGGTTGAGAATACAATTGTGTTTTAGACACTGACCTGGACCGTTCCCACCCCCCAACCAGCACATTCACCAATCTATAGGCAAACGGAACTCTTTACCATATGGGTGAAACACTGGGCATTGATAGCTACATGGAAGGCATGGCACCCCACCACTAAATTGTACTCATTTTATTCCAATCCCCATAACCTACGGGTACGCCTAGACAGATTTTTATGCTCTGCAGCATTACACCCCAAAGTACAACACACAGATTATTTGGGGAGGGTGCTATCAGATCACGAAGCCCACTCGCTGACCCTTAGGTTGAGACCGCCTCACCCCCCAGTACCCACATGGAAGCTACCACGGGAGTGCCTCGCGGATCAGGCCTTCATGCATGAACATGGGGGACATCTGCAGGAACACTTCACATTAAACGCGGGAACAGCATCTTCACGACTTCTGGAGTGGAATGCACACAAAGTGGCGGCGAGGGGTCACCGTATACAACAAGTAGTGGGTGTGCGCAAAATACTTGCGAAGGAGCTACAAGACACAAAACGCACCTTAGCAACCCTACTGAAAAAAGAGGACAGTGGTGAGGCCACCCCGGAACAAGTGGCCAGAGCCAAAACAAGATACGCTGAAATGCTGAGGGACCTCCGCAAATATCATTTTAGGGTATAAGCTGCCAGGGTGGACTCGGAGGGCAACAGGGGAGGGACAATTCTGGCCTGGCTCCCTTGGCAAGACCCCGACCTAAAACCAGTCACAGAGGTGAGGGATCAGACAGGATGGCTCCAGACCTCACAGCCCGCAATATTACAAGTCTTCCACACATATTATTCCAGTATTTATCAGGCCCTGAGACAGAAAGACCCCCAAGCAATCACCAGATTCTTACGTGCACTAACACTCCCCCAGGTCCCGCAAGAGGATAAGAAATTGTTAGAGAAAAAGATACGACCTGCGGATGTCAAACAAGCGATTAGAGCATTGGCTCTGAACAAGGCCCAGGGTTGGATGGCTTCCCACTTGAATATTACAGCACGTTTTCAACCCACTTGGTCCCACATATGGTTATCATGTATAACGATGTACTGGATAGAAGGGAATTACCAGGATCCCTTAGGGAATCGATTATAGTCACCTTTCTAAAACCACACAGAGACTTTACACTCCCATCTTCCCACAGACCAATTACGTTACTCAACGCGGACTGCAAAATACTGGGTAAAATACTGGCGGAGAGATTAGCCCAAATCCTGACCCCGTTGGTGCACCCAGACCAATGCGGTTTCGTTCCACACCGTAACACGTCGCAAAATATACGTAGACTGTTCCACATACAGGACACGACAGGGGGGCGGTTTCCCAATGCGGCATTCCTAATTTTAGACCTTGAAAAGGCATTTGACACCCTGTTATGGCCGTACTTATTTGAGGTTCTTCGAAGAAACAATATCGGCCCAGGTCTAATAGCATATACAAGGCTCCTCTACACACGCCTCACCTCTTGGGTCAGAATGGGCAAATACATCTCCCCAGAGTTTGCAGTAGAAAGAGGAACCAGGCAGGGATGCCCACTATCTCCCCTCCTGTTCGCCCTAGCGGTGGAACCCCTGGCGATCCACCTGCGACGGGAGGGAGAAGACTGGGGAATTCCCCTAGCAAGCACAATGCACTGTGTGTCCTTGTATGTGGATGACCTATTAATATATGTCTGGGGCGCCACCAGAGATCTGAAAGCCATCTGGCGATCACTCAGAGACTTCGCAGAAGTCTCAGGCCTCAAGGTGAACTGGGAGAAATCCACAATCTACCCGCTGAGTACCCACTTGGCCCCATTTGTGGCCCGGATCGGTTTCCAGTCTCTCATATGGAATGCAGAGGCCCCTAGATATCTGGGAGTGCGGCTGTACCACACCCCTGAAGATCTGTATGAGGGGAACCATCGTAAAGCGCTAGCAGGACTTAGGTCGGCAGTAGGATTTTGTAAAACGTTACCTCTAGCCCCCATAGGCCGAGTGGCACTGGCAAAAATGATAATGATCCCCCGACTATTGTACCTTTTCACTAACCTCCCAGTTGTTCCACCGAGAACATTCTTTAAAGAGCTGGACAGTCTCTTTACTGAGCTTATTCGGGGAGGAGGGCGGCGACGGGTCGCGTTGTCAACATTATACCTACCCACGACGGAGAGGGGCTTGGGAGCGCCGGCATTCGAAGCATACTTCTTAGCGGCACAGCTTTAATGGCTATCGTATTGGACGGCGGGGTGCCATATAGGGGAGACTATCACCACAGAGGGCCCCATGCCGCAACCGGCACTCCAAAGACTGCTGCTGCCAGGTACTAAAACCGTATGCACGCAGCCACTACAGGTGTCCTTAGCCCACACCTGTAAGATGAGAATACACTGTATGTCTAAAACTCGGCCACCATACTCACCCCTAATGCCGTTGGTGGGCTTTTCAAAAGGGGACATGTACTACACAACGGGTGCCCTCCAGGTATGGACGGATTTGGCAGTCACAGAGGTAGAATCATTATTCTAAGAGGGGCAGTTGAAGACATATGACCAGATGATGAAGCAGTACGATCTCCCACCCAAGCAATTTCTAATACACAGGCATATTCTAGATAGCAGCCGTAGGTACTGGAACCCTAACACAGGGGAACCTCCAACGCACCCAGTGATCCACGCGATATTAAACATGGGAGTAGGTTGTCATTTGGTCACTTGGCTTTTCAAAGCAGTGAATGAGCTGATCCTCCCATCCCTTCAGCCCTTACATCAAAAGTGGGAAACGGACATGCGGAGGGTAGTCCATGATAAAGAATGGAACGCAGCTCTGGAGTACCCCAAAAAAGTTTCCAGAAATGCGCGATTCCGGAACATACAGTTTAATATCCTCCCAAGAGCCTACCTCACACCACACCGCCTCCATCAATTCTTCCCAGATACATACTTTGCATGCCCCCGCTGTCAAGCCCCTGCAGCAGACTTCAAACACATATTTTGGGACTGCCCCACACTTAACAGTTTTTGGGACAGGGTTCATCGGACTCTCAGAGTAATCACCAACATCATGACTATTTCCACATGGGAGGCATGTGCGCTCGGGATCTTCCGCAGGCGAAAGACCGAGAAAGTACAATATCAATTCATGTCCCTAGCTATCCTCTTGGCAAAAAGGGGAATAGCCATGTCCTGGAGATCCCCTACGGGGCCTCCAGAAGCAGCCTGGATAGGCGCCATGAACAAATGGGGAAAGCAGAGGAAGTGACACTCCGGGAGGAAGAATTGAAGGGAATCCGCAAACACCCTATTTCCTTAGAATGAGCGCAATTAATGCATGATTTTACACAGGCAACAAACCCACCAGAGACACCTACGGCCTCACAGTCCCAGGTCCATCCGGCCGTTTCGGTCCCCCTACTACAGAGGTGCCACGACAAAGTCCGCCACTCCGGGCCCAATCCTGAGTGGTACCCACACAGAACAGTCACCCCTCGACAGCACAAGGATTACCACAAAGTCTCGAGTCCCCGGCCCCCCTCCACCCTGCGCACATTACCACATCTCCACACCTTACTGAAGCAGGATTCCAGGGATAAGAGAAATCCCACCAAAGCTCAGTTGGAAAACTCCCACTCCCCTTTTGTTTCTCCCTCCCTATTGTTTGCCTCAACCGTTTGAAAAGTTTGCAAGTTTGAACTGGTGGAGTACCCCGCCAGAGATTTATTGGGAACGCACATAGACAAGGTTGACACGGCAACACCAAGGGGTGCACATCACAACGACCCCGTCATGCACACCCGGAGTGACAGATTACACCTAAATGAGACATAGGGTCAAAATGCGCAGAGAGAGGTGTGTAACCTCCCCCGACAGTTCTCTATTATAAGATGCACAGCACTGACGTTGCAGGAACATGATTTATGTAACCATGGACCAAACAGTTCAAAAATGGTCGGACAGCACAATGCTCATGCTTGAGAATGTATACCTGGTTTTTCTTGTTATTGTGTTTTCACTGCATTGCACTAATGTACTGAGCCATAAATGTCATAATGAATGCCAACACCCAATAAACAAATTTAAACAAAAAAAATACGAGGTTGATGTAATATTTCTTTGTCAAAAGAGGGACTACCTTTAAATGCAAATAACAACGCGCTGAATCCCAAATGGGATTTCCTTCCCTCTTTAGCTCCCGGAGGGTACATCAGTTGGCAAAAGCCCTGGACCCAATTTCCCACAGAATTTCTGCTCCAAACAGCTTTGTTCACATTTGTGTAAGAGGAGGCTGAATCCTCCACTATCTGCATTTCAACTCTACGAATGGTCATTTGGCAAACTGGTTTAGACTTGCCACTCACTACATTAAAAACTGTATGGGTAATGCTCAAAACACACTCTGGAGCATGACCTTCGTTAACCCCCGAAGATTCAGACTCCGACTTCTCCACCAGACAAACCACAGATTTCTCTTTCCTCATGTTCACTTTGGCAAAATGTCCCATGACCACACAATATGACAAATTTTCTTTAGCAGCAGGCCAATCCCTGTCTTTGGCAAGATGAATACCACTTCCAAACCAAAAACATTTAAGGTTCCTATTGATTTCAGTAATACTTTGTATTGTCCTGGACCTCTTATCCTTCTGATCCCCCTTGGTTGCAGGTTTGTACTCATATATTGAAGTGACTCTAGACACCACCGAATTTCTACTCCTTCAAAGAAGAGTGACTAAAGGCCCATGATCTTTTTTGAATGTTAGAGTTGTTAGTATGCATAATAACTTGATCATGGACGAGCTCCGTGATCAAGTTATCTAATTGCCAAATTTACAGGTAATGGCCAATTTCTTGAATGCAGCCAGATAATCATCAAGTGACTCAGAAATACCTTGTTTGCGATTAAACAAATTAAACCAGTCAATAGCGACACACACAGTAGGCTGGAAATAGTAATCAAGGTCCTCTAACACATTTTCTAAAACCTCATTTTCTGCATGTGTTCCAAGTTTTTTAATCTGTTTTACCATAAATGTGAAACCCTTCAGGGCCAACAGTATGCAATAATATTTTTTTCTTCCTTAATGCAGAAGAATCTTCCCATGCATTGTCTTCAATAGTTTGAATGAAATTTAAAGAAGATCCCTTTCATTCCAGCCACTTCATTGGACGATCCCCCTGAACTTAAATAAATGCTTGAAATGGGGAGTAAGAATGAACGTTTGTGCAACTGCACACATGTTCACGAAGCATAGATAAAACAACCCAACTAACAGAAGTCCTTATATTTTGTATGGAGTTAGGAAGTAGAGAAACTTCTGTCTTAACACGTTCTTTGTTAAATTACACAGGAACATTTGAATGAGTACATAATGTTTATATATTTATATGACTCCATTGTGAACACTGACTTCCTTGGGTACTGCATGACCCGGTTGGAGCACTGAGACTGGGGAACCCGACGAAAATGATCGAGGAGGGGACCCAATTGACCCCACCCGACTGCCATTTTGTGTAGCTGCTTGCAGGCCCTTTTGACTGTTCGGGGGTGGGGTACTCGGGGACATTGACTCAGGGCTGCAGCGGAGAGGCGGGGACCCCCCCCCCGAGTGCGGATGTGAGTTCAGATCCCCGTGGGGGCTCCAAAGAAGAACAGCACCAGACCCAAGGGGTGTCGGGGATACCTGCGAGGGCTACTTTGGCTGGGCGAGCGCCCCCCCTTGCCACTTTTGCCGCACACTGCAGTGCAGCTCAATTGAATTGTCCAGGGAACTGGCGCTCGGACCCCCCGGGGACATTGCTATGCTCTGTGGGACAGATCAACATCACCGATAGTCCTAGTATCTTCTATCACTCAAGGTACTCTGCCTTTTGAGGACCAAGCTGCCGCCTGCCCTGTGGAGAGGCCACACGTGTGTGATTCGTTTCCCTCAGTGGGGCGCCTCTGGATATTGCTGCCTGAAAGACTCGCTGCTACCTACCCCAAGGACACACCTCACTGAGGTCCTGCCCAAGAAACACTTCTCCATTCTGATACCGCCATGAGTGGTAGAAACTCAAGAGGGGCCACTCAGGGGAGATTAGACAAATATGCCTTCACCAAATCTAAGGGTGAGGCGCACAACAAGGAAGTTTCTTCGCCCGCGGGGGAGCCTGGCGGGGCTGAGCAGGACATCACCCTGAAGGACATAATGGTGACATTAAATAAAGTGGACATCAGGATCGGAACGCTTGTAGTCGACATGGCTCTAATCCGGGCAGATTTCAATAAACTGTCCTCTAAGACTTCAGCCGTCGAGACTACTACTGAGACCCTCGTTACGGACACTTCCACCCTCAAGAAACAGGTGCACCAGTTGAAAGAGGACAATCTGTTACTAAAGGCCTGAGGTTCCGTGACAATTGTAAGTGGTGTTTTCGACTCGCACGAATATGGTCGAGTCTGGTATCTATGAACCGCAAATGACGAGTTTAGTAAGTGTGCGCAGTTTCGCTGTGCTAACTTAAACCGTTCGTTTGTTATGTGGGTTTTTCATCTGTACCCACGGGTTCCATCTTAGATACGGCATCCATTTTGTCTCTTGCCCTCAAGTAGCCAGCGAACGGACGTTGTCCGCTTCGCGACCCTGGGACTCCCAAGATATTTGCGGGAGACACATGTTCTTTGTAAGTGTCTTTATGATGAGGGGGATGCTACTGTAAGGCAGATGGCGCCGCTCGAGGCTCATCTTGTTGCACGGACTTATTGTCTCAGCCGTGCATCTCATTAGGCACGTCCCTTTGATGCCTGTATCTCGTGTTTCCTGATACCTCCCCTTTTACACCCTTTCCGATCTCCCCACTGTCTCCGTCTTCCTCTGCACCTGTCCTTGTTCCTATTTCGATCTATTTTACTGTTGATTGGAATTTGCTAATGGTGGGAAGATGGGTTTTACAGTTGGGAACCGCCAAATGTTTCCGCACTAATGTTCCGAACCTCATGTGTTTCAAAGTGACCAAAGCGACCCCTCTGGGGGATGATGGTGGGAACCGGGTTGTAAACTTTTGTGTACCATGTTGTCCTATGGGTAAAAACTGTATAAAAGGAGTGATCCACAGAACCAATTTGAAGCAGTCTCCCCAAGTTGCACGTGGTGTACTTGTCGTGACTTCTGTGTTCCCTGCAGTAAATAAACCTTGAATCTTTGACGCCGAAGGAAGTGTCCCGTGTCTCTGTGATTCGTACGCCGGAGCAGGTTACCCACGAAGGTTTCAGGTGTTGTGCCCTGGCACCGCTGGGTCCTACAGAACCCAGTCCTTCAGTTGGCGCCCAACGTGGGGCTGCATCAGTGGTACCGGTCCAAGCCCGACGATCGTGAGGAACTTCGTGTGAAATCTCCGAGGGAAGGTGCACTCCGCTTCATCGATCCTGTTGTCGAAATAAGTGGCCCGAAGACTTTTCCCGCGAAGATTCCCGCCTCCGGACGGCTGCGACGGACTGCTGCCCTGACTGTAGACCTGTTTTGGCGCCTGGCGTAGACCTTGGTATAGCGAGACGATAGACGGGCCTTCCTGGTGACGCCATCGATCTTTGAGTTAAGTATTTGTGGGTCGCTCCCAGAGTTCTTGGTTGTTGACACTCTAGCGAGTGTTTTTGTTGTTAACGCTGTGTGAGTGTTTTTGTCGGTGACACTTTGCTGGCGTTTCGTTGTTGTGTTATTTGACGACTGCAGCCGCCAAAAACCGAGGGTTTTTGTTCTTTGCTGGGACTTGGTAAATCCCGTAACCCTTGAAGTTTGTGAAACTCGGCTAGTGTGCAAGATGCCTGGTCGTAGTACTTTGCTTAGTTGTTTCAGACCTTGTGGTGTGGATTCCCGACTGGAGGATTCGTGTCCGATACCTCCGGTTGGAACTCCTACTTATGACCTGTATAGCAAACATGGGCTAGGCCCGATTACCTTTAACGATTATTGGATTAAATATACAAAGAAGGACGGCGACCTTCGTTGGCCACCTCATGGTAGCTTCGAGGCGCCGATTTTAGATAATTTAGAGATTAAGTTGTTCGAACGAAAATCAAGGCCGGCCATGTTTGATGCCTTTCGGTTGTGGCGCAAAGAAGCCCGACAGAAAGAAATCAGACAGAATAAACGTAATCAGCGAGATAATGTAGCTACTATGGTGAAGAAAGCTGAGCAGTTTCAGCGTGATAAGGAGGTTAAGGATAAGGAAGTGTTTGACAGACTACAGCGTATGACCATAGATAAATGTTACCCCGCTTTGCCTACGGAGTGGGAAAAGAAGGAAGAGGCAGTTGAGGATCCTTTAATGTCTTATCTTATGAAGTCGCCACCTCCGTACGTACAGGGTACCGCAGCTGCAGCTCCTGTGGTCCCTGCCGTACCTATTCTTCCGCCTATTCCTCCTCCGCCTGTTCCTCAACCTGCACCCGTTTTTCCGACTATTCCTGCTCCTTTGCCTGTTTCTATCCCTACTGCTCCTCCGCTTCCACATACTCCTGCTCCCGCTACTGCTCCTGTTTTGTTAACTCCTGCTGTTGCTACTGTTTCTACTCCTTCACTTGTTAGTCCTGTGTCGTATCTTTCTCCTTCTACTCGTAGTCGTAACTCTCCCCTTGCCGCTAGCTTCTTTCATTCGCTTGGGCCTGTTCATGGGTCCGCTAGCTCCGATGGTCCTCAGAGACGTAGTCAGCTTCCTGGAAATAGAGAACGCGTTGCGCTATATAATATGGCGATGGGTTGGATGGTAAATCCTCTTAGAAATCCGCCCCGTGTTGTACTCGAAACATTTTGTCAATTTAATATACCTACCCAAAGATACGTGTTCGACAAAATGTGTAAGTTCCTTCGTGTTCAGATAGAGGCTGATGCGCCTGACGAGGTGCTGACCGCCCTGTCTGAGCTTCAGCTCCAGTTTTCACATGGACTGATAGTAGATACTAATGTTCGACGTGCTATTGAGCGGTTGTTATCTCTTCGTCCCGCTCCGATACCTCATGCATTGTTTGTTGAGGATGTTGAAAAACAACCAGACGAATCTGGCCAATATCCTATGCGTGAAGTTCCGCCGGTTTGGGTACCAGCTGATCCTAATGCTCATCCTCCGACATTGGCGCATTTCCAGAGAATATGGATACATCTTCCATGGAAACGCTCGGAAGTGTTACAGGTGAAGCAATCTTTGCCTGACCCACGCAAAAATCCTACAGGGTATTACAAAGAATTATCACAGCTTGTAGATGCTACGGTAATGAATCTTGCCGATATCGATATGTTGTTTGGCAATGTAGTGCCGCAACCGGTATGGGCTAAGATTCGACATGAAAATCACCCGGCTGAATTGGGTGGTGCTTGGGCTGCCATTGTAGCGGCAGACGCCGGACAAGTAGCTGCTACTAAACCCGATCAGTTGATTCTTGACCTTCCTCAAAGGATTATTACGCTAATGAAAACTCTTATGCCAGCTATGAAGGTGAACTGGGACAAATTGTCAGCCTGTAAGCAGAAGAAAGATGAGAGTGTTTCCGACTTCTTCACGAGGTTCGAGGAGGCATTCATCGACCATAGTGGTCAGGATATGGGTACTGAGGGTGGACAGAGATTGTTCGTGGATAAATTTGTTTGTAACCTATTGCCCGATTTGAGCACTAAATTGAGAAATTCGGAAAGTGCATGGGCCGTTTCTACCTCTGCTCAGATATTGGCTACGGCACAATATTATGAGAATAGAGAGAAAGAAGAGAGCGACCGTGCTGACAAAAAGACGAAAGAATTGAAAACTAAAGTGTTGCTTCAGCAAGCGTATCCTCCACGTTCGAATCAGACTAATTCACAACAGAATAGATCACAGTCGCAATCGAACAGATCCCAAACGCGTAATGATTCCTCCTCCCAAAGATCATCGTTGGGGTACAATCAATGTGCTTACTGTAGACAGGAGGGACACATTAAATTCAATTGCCCTGTTTTGAATGAACGTAGCAATGGTAACTCATCTAGAGGAGGTCGTGGTGGTTCGCAGCAAGCATCACGTGGTAGAGGTCGTGGTACTCAGAACGATCGTTCAGATAACTCATCTAATAATAATAATAATTGTTTCGATCAACGTGGATCGTCGCAAGGGCGATCTGCGCAGTACAATGTAGACGACTATTACGTCGATCAGGGAACTGACGACAGTAATTACTAGGATAGCCAAAGACAAGGAGAGGGAGTGGTATCAGTTCCGGTTGATCAGAGAGGGCCTTACGTCGCAGTTGCTACATCGGGCGTCGTTGAGCCTTTTCTGTTGGACACTGGTGCAGCGAAAAGTTCCATACAGCATTCGAAACTCCCTGGCGCACCTTTGTCTGGCTTAACAAATGTTTCCGTTGGATTCTCTGGCGCCCCCGTTAGCAATCCAGTTTCACGCCCTTTGCCCCTTAAAATTGGGCCATGTGAGCTAGAAGCTCCATTGATTCTGACCACAGGTTGTGGTGAAAATCTTTTGGGCCTGGATTTGCTTAAACGTTTGTATGCGACTCTGTATTGTTCTCCTGCGGGAGTACAGCTTACGTTTGGAGAGAGAGTTGTCTCTCCCATGTACTTGTCTCTCGACAAACTCCCACCGGAATTGAATTCTCTTCCTGCGTCTTTGTGGGCAACGGGTCCGAATGACGTGGGCCTACTTGATATCTCGCCCTATGTTGTTCAGTTGAAATCTAATGTGCGATTGCCACGTATTCCCCAGTATCGTATCTCCCTTGATGGTGAACGAGCACTGTTAGCGATCATTTATGATTTGATCGAGAAAGATGTGATTGAAGAGACACGGGGAAACGTGTGCAACAGCCCTGTGCTGCCCATTCTTAAACGTACGGATCCTTCAAAACCGCCTGTTTATCGTTTTGTTATCGATTTACGGGAGGTGAATAAAATTGTGGTTCCTCAATTTCCCGTTGTGCCTGACATCACGGCGCTACTGACTCTGATTCCAGCTTCTGCATCATGGTTTTCGGTGATTGACTTGAAAAATGCGTTTTTCAGCATCCCGATTGCCGAGGAGAGCAGGGACCTTTTCGGTTTCTCTCTCGGTGGACGTAGCTTCCGGTTTAAACGCGCTCCTCAGGGCTACTGTGAAAGTCCATCGATTTACAGTCAAGCCTTGAAGGGTCAACTGGATGCGTTTAGGTTGCCGGTCGGTGCAGCCTTGATCCAATACGTCGACGACTTATTGGTGGCTGCCGATACTCAGGACATGTGCAAGATTGCTACGGTGTCGTTGCTGCAACATCTCTGTGAGTTGAATCACAAGGTGTCACCTACTAAACTCCAATATTGTTGTCAAGAAGTAACCTATCTAGGTCACTTATTGTCAAAGGAGGGAAGAAGGTTGACCCCAGAGAGAATTGCAGCAATTGCGCGAATGGCTGTGCCAAAAACCCAAAGAGATGTACGTGCCTTTCTAGGTATCACGTCGTACTGCAGGCAATGGATTCCTAATTTTTCATTGCTAGCGAAACCATTGGTGGCTCTTACGTGCAAGGATGTTTCAACTCCTTTACCATGGACGGAAGAATGTCAGAAAAGTTTTTCTGAACTGCGTGATTCATTGTGTTCGGCTCCTGTGTTAGGTACCCCTGACTACAGTAAGCCGTTTACGTTATATGTTCACGAGAGGGAAGGTTGTGCTTTGAGTGTCTTGACGCAACCTTTTGGTGGTAAGCAACGTCCATGCGCATATTTTTCCTCGACCTTAGACCCAGTAGCTAGAGCATTGCCGAGTTGTTTACGAGCAACAGCGGCAGCTGCGGTCTCCATCCGACAATCAGCAGGATTGGTCATGGATAATATGCTTACGGTGATGGTTCCGCATGCAGTCGATACTCTTTTGAATCGAACGAAAACCCAGCACTTGACGAGTGCGAGGTTGTCTGGGTACGAGTTGACGCTCTTGGCAAGCCACATTCAGATAAAACGTTGTAATGTTCTGAACCCGGCAACTTTGTTACCGATTAGCACAGAGTCAGATGAAGTAGCAGAACATGACTGCTACTTGAGGACTGAAGAGGAAACGAAAGGTCGAGTGGACCTTAAAAACACCCCATTGGAAGACCCGGATGGTACTTTGTATGTGGATGGGTCATGTTTTAAGTTGCCGAATGGTGATGTGACTACTGCTTATGCTGTTGTAACGTTGAATACTGTTGTGGAGACTGCGAGGTTGAATCAGAATTCTGCCCAAGCTGCAGAATTGATTGCTCTTACTAGAGCATGTGTGTTAGCGAAAGGGAAACGTGTGAATGTGTTTACCGACAGCCAATACGCTTTTGGCGTCGCGCACAGTTTTGGACGATTGTGGCGAGAGAGAGGTTTCTTGACGTCGCACGGTACGAAGATTCAGCATGGCCAGTTGGTGAATGATCTTTTGGATGCATTGACTTTGCCTACGCAAGTTGCGATTGTTAAATGTAGTGCGCATCGTAAGGTGACGGATGATGTTGGTCGTGGTAACGCGTTTGCGGATGAGACTGCTAAGGAGACTGCCCGGAACCTTAGCACTCGGATGTATGTGACGAGTTCGGTTAGGTGGCCTACAGAATCGAGTATGTGTGAGGACACTATTGAAAGTGTGAAAGAAATTCAGAATGAGGCCACCGAGACTGAAAAGGCGAAGTGGAAAGAAAGCACGGGAAAGTTGGATGTGAATGGTTGTTGGATTGATTTGTCGGATCAGAAAAGATGGCTGTTGCCGGATGCGTATGTGCTGGCCGTTGTGACAATGGCACATGGGTTAGCGCATATCAGCGTGAAAGGCATTTGTAAATTGTTGGCGCCTGTGTGGAAGAATGATGGCATTACGAAATGTGCTGAACGTTTGGTGAAGAATTGTATGGTGTGCATGATGTACAATCCTGGCAAAGGAACCCCAACTCCTCCTGGCAGTTTTGCTCCCCCTTCGTATCCCTTTGAGGTGATTCAATTGGACTTCATCCATATGGAGCGATGCAATAACCTGAAATACGTTTTAGTTGTGGTTTGTGCATTCTCCCGATGGATCGAGGCCTATCCTCTCAAAGACAATACCGCTTTGTCGACTGCGAAAATCCTACTGAAGGAATATTTTCCTCGGTATGGAATGCCTAGAGTCGTGTGGTCAGATAACGGAAGTGAGTTTGTTGGAAATGTGATGAAGAGTGTGTGCAAGGGCCTTGGAATTAATCAGAAATTCCACAGCGCCAATCATCCCCAGTCAGCTGGATTGGTTGAGGGATACAACGGCACCCTTAAGATAAAGCTAGCAAAGATTCAGGCTACGACTGGTCTTTCGTGGCCTGACGCTTTACCTTTAGCATTACTGTCGACTAGGGCGACTGTACACTCCCGAGTAGGGCTTAGTCCCTATGAAATAGTGTTCGGCCGTCCTGCGAATGTGTGGGGGGTTCCTAGGCCAGGAATGTTTTCTGATCTTGAGTACCCTATGCTGATTGATTATCTACATGACTTGACTGCTAAACTGAGGTTAATTCACCAACAGGTTTACGACGCATTGCCGACGCAGACGGAGGGTCCAGGCCACCAGCTCCAGCCCGGAGACTGGGTGGTGACAAGGAACTTTTCACGCAAAAATAACCTGGACCCGAGGTTCACCGGACCCTATCAAGTGCTCCTGGCCACGAGGACTGCCGTTCGTCTTGAGGGGCGTAAAAATTGGGTGCACGCCACCCACACTAAACGAGTCCCCATTCCTTTGCCGGCAGACCCGTGGGTAAGGAGAGGCATTGCGTCTACAGAAACAGAAACATTGCCGGCGTTTGTACCTTTTAGCGACGCACAGCCTGTTGGAGAATCCTCGGCGCAGCAGAAAGACACTGGCGAACAATTGTCATTGAAAAACTCAAGACCAGAACACTCAACTGATCAACAGGATGCTGTCTCCTCAACGGATCCTTTGTTTGACGAGCAGACACGTTCTGGGAAAACCCGATACTTTTTGCGATCTCGCACTATGGACAAATAAAATATTCTGCTTTACTGAATTGGCGATTGCATTATCCCATTTTCCGTGATCAGTTTTGAACATTCGTATTATTGTAATTGATTTTTGTACATGTATTGAGCTTCATTCGTTGTACCTTTTTGCTTCCACAGCTGAGAGACTTTGTTCTTTTTCATATATACATATTGTGCATTGAAGGCCGTAGGGCCGCGCGCGTACTTCCTTCTGGATAGTAGGTCTTGACGCTAGGTTAAAGGCCGTCGGTTCCTGGGAACTCCTAGGGATTGACTATTGCTACACAGAACGAAGTGCGTCAAGAAACGTTGCGGACGGTCGTAGGGAATGGCATTCTCGAAGCTGAATGATTTGGAAGAAGCTCAAGTCCACAGATTCAAGCTGCAGCAACTCAGTCGTACCAAATGTTTTATATTCCAACTGTTTGTATTGTTTTTGACTGCTTCTGCACTTTTAGCGGGTGGGGTGTATTGCACGATGTCTTACTTCTTACCTGCTACACCTACTCCTACTCCTTACCCTAATCTTACCTCTACTGTTTCTCCTCATTCCTTTCACATGTTACCGGAACACGAGCAGGCTAGACGTGTAGAATTCCGCAACAATTCCTTTATTCAGCTCCTTCATCAGCATCAGTTAGTGGTTAACACTACTAATTGTTGGGTGTGTGGATTGATGCCACATACTACGGATAAGGGAATTCCATATCTGGTGTTACCGTATAGTTCCCAAGGGTCAGCTCGAGCATTCCAAACAATGTTTCGAAGCGCACTGGGTTTCCACCCCATTCGAGAACCACGTTCTCCCTACTCTGGCCCTACCTCGTATCAGAAACCTTTGTCAATAGCAATAGAGGATTTAGATAGCGATATCTATGATCCTTCGCTTATTCCCGAGGAAGAGGTACGAGCCTATAGGGTCCTCAGTAGAGGTGAATATAGTGTGTTCACTAGCGAGAAGCAGCTTAAAAGCTCGCCTCCGATATGGGTCGTACCCCACACTGGTAATTTTTGTCTTATGGGTCGTGGCTGAAGATCGCAAGCCCGACTTGGAGCAAGTGCTTGCACCGAAAATTACATTCTGCCGATGTTCTCGTCCCCTGTGTTTCTGGCTGCCAAGGGTACATACTTTATCTGCTATGATCGTGCATATGCATGGTTGCCCGCTGACTTCATGGGCTCATGTTTCATTGCAAATCTGTTGCCTCCGACGTTCACTGTGGATGCTGATTATCACAAGACTAGAATTGTGAGAGGCGTAATTAGCGAAGAGGATACTGCCGGTCAAGAGGCAGGAGACTTTTTCAAGGGTTTCCTCCCGTTTTGGGGACCTATGGTTAATAGTAGGAACCTGAGACAGTTGACTCGAGTGGTAGAATCGACAGCTAATATTACTGCCAGTGCCCTTGGTAATATCACCACAGAACTTCAGGCGGAGAGACTGATGACGTTACAAAACCGTATGGTTTTAGATGTCATCTTAGCAGATCGCGGTGGGGTATGTAAGGTGATCCATTCGAGTTGCTGCATTTTTATTCCAGATAATGCTCCAACTGTCTATCAAGCCATCTCGAGGTTGCATAAGATCTCCGAATCCATACACGTGGATGTAGGGGATTGGACGCTACTTGGATGGTTTTGGGGCCTGATGTCGACTTGGGGTTGGAAGATTCTGATGATCATCGGAGTCGTTGTAGTGTTCCTGTTCACGTGTTGCCTTTGTGTGCAGTGTGGTCCTGCCTTATGTGGCCTCTGTGCTACAACGTGTATGAGACAACCACCTGTTACCAAGGGGACTCGGTTGGACAGAGCTATGCTACAGCAACATCTCGATGGTTTGATGAATATTGAATATGATTCTGACTAGTGCTTGCCTACATGAGGGCAAAAGGAGCGTCTGAGGTTCCGTGACAATTGTAAGTGGTGTTTTCGACTCGCACGAATATGGTCGAGTCTGGTATCTATGAACCGCAAATGACGAGTTTAGTAAGTGTGCGCAGTTTCGCTGTGCTAACTTAAACCGTTCGTTTGTTATGTGGGTTTTTCATCTGTACCCACGGGTTCCATCTTAGATACGGCATCCATTTTGTCTCTTGCCCTCAAGTAGCCAGCGAACGGACGTTGTCCGCTTCGCGACCCTGGGACTCCCAAGATATTTGCGGGAGACACATGTTCTTTGTAAGTGTCTTTATGATGAGGGGGATGCTACTGTAAGGCAGATGGCGCCGCTCGAGGCTCATCTTGTTGCACGGACTTATTGTCTCAGCCGTGCATCTCATTAGGCATGTCCCTTTGATGCCTGTATCTCGTGTTTCCTGATACCTCCCCTTTTACACCCTTTCCGATCTCCCCACTGTCTCCGTCTTCCTCTGCACCTGTCCTTGTTCCTATTTCGATCTATTTTACTGTTGATTGGAATTTGCTAATGGTGGGAAGATGGGTTTTACAGTTGGGAACCGCCAAATGTTTCCGCACTAATGTTCCGGACCTCATGTGTTTCAAAGTGACCAAAGCGACCCCTCTGGGGGATGATGGTGGGAACCGGGTTGTAAACTTTTGTGTACCATGTTGTCCTATGGGTAAAAACTGTATAAAAGGAGCGATCCACAGAACCAATTTGAAGCAGTCTCCCCAAGTTGCACGTGGTGTACTTGTCGTGACTTCTGTGTTCCCTGCAGTAAATAAACCTTGAATCTTTGACGCCGAAGGAAGTGTCCCGTGTCTCTGTGATTCGTACGCCGAAGCAGGTTACCCACGAAGGTTTCAGGTGTTGTGCCCTGGCACCGCTGGGTCCTACAGAACCCAGTCCTTCAGGCCCGCCTGGAGGATCAGGAGGGGCGCTCGAGGCGGAACAATATTCGCCTAGTTGGTGTGTCAGAGTTATGTTATGTTGCACAAGGACTGTTAGTAATGGGATTTCTGGTTGGCTAAGGCTTGCGCCAAAGCAAGGCAGAAACCACCATTCTAGACAGGGCAAGACAGGGCAAGGGATTTACACGCTGATGATAACCCCTGCTCACCCCCTTGGTATCTTGGCACGAGCAGTCAGGCTTATCCCGGAGGCTGTGTGTAATGCGATTGCGCAACATACACAGCAGCAACACACTAGGCACACCACAAAAGGAGCTCCACACAAGGTTATCTAAAAAATAGCCTTTGTATTATCCAAAACACATTAGAAACATGATCACACATTCTATACTGTGCCAATAGGGCCACAGTCAGAACCATCAGAATGCAGGTAGTAAATATAAAACACAACTAGTAACTACTGTTACAATAATGACCTCAGCATTATCACATTAGGCATAAAATAAATTAGCGTTGAATGCTGGTGACAAGAAGAAAGGATATTTTCATATATGTTTGCTTTTACTAAAGACACTTGCAATATAGAATGTATCAATTCAGTTAAGTTCGGTTATCTGTGTAAGTTGGGTGCATCATGGGATTTGAAGTATAGGGCGTGCATCACAGGTGCGAGGGATACGTATGTTATCACGTGGGGAGGAAGGTGGAGTTTACGTGGGTTTAAACATCAAGGAGGGACGAAGAACGGGTTACGCTAAGGAAGGAGTTTGAGACGCGGGTCGCATGAAAAATAGCAGGTACGCAGTCAAATGAGTAATAGAAATGGGTGCGTAATTCATAAATGTGGAGTAACTGAAAAGCGCCACACGCAGGTTTAAAGGGGAGATAAGAAACGCTATTTTTTCGAAGAGAGGAGAAACAATATGTTGCCTTTGATGACAATGAGGTCATGATGTGGTGGTTAAGAATTGTCAATGAGTAACGCGAACAGGTGTGGGTAGAAGATCAAGGATGGGACGAGGTAAAATTGTTTGATGTTAAGACGACAGATGTATTCAAGGATAAGTTAAGAAGGGTGGTAACAAAAATGATAGATTTAAAGATGCAGACTATAGCGGTCTTCAAACTAATACTTCAAAGCATGAAGCATGTACAGCAGCGTGTATAA
This sequence comes from Lissotriton vulgaris, assembly GCF_964263255.1. Taxonomy (NCBI): domain Eukaryota; kingdom Metazoa; phylum Chordata; class Amphibia; order Caudata; family Salamandridae; genus Lissotriton; species Lissotriton vulgaris. The sequence goes on along the minus strand of NC_141691.1, from coordinate 1,223,308,605 downwards.
GTATGAACTAATTACCGACTTATGTTGATATCGTTGACATTGATTCTTTTAAAAAATGCATTTTAGTAATTCTTGTAAATATTGACTTTCAGTGTCCCCTGACGAAGGGCAATGACCTGCCCGAAATGCATTGGGCCAAGAATAAAGAACCACTGCTTGGAACACTCTGTTGTACTGAGATCATATTTTCGTAATGGAAGCCTGGATGGGCATACGCGAATATTAGAAACTTCTCAATTACAATTTGAAAAACTTGTGGTTTAGTCAAGAGAACTGATACTTTGACATGTATAATTGTGGACAAGAATGAATATTGGACTAAATGGATTAAGAATGGTTGATATGACTACGAAAGCGCTGTGCAGCCAGGGAGTGGAGGGTGTGTTCCACCCTCCCCATCTGTTTGTTTGTAAATTGGTGCACCGAGAGCATTGCACCACCCAAGCTTGCACGCAAAGTACAAAATAAGTTTAAATGTAAATGGACACAATATTTAAGAAGAAGAAATAGGTGTGCATACCACCCCCACTGAATCTATAAAAATAATTAGGCCTTAACATCATTAGCATAAACACATTACGCAATAATCATATTAGGTATCACCACAAAAATGACCCCCGGGCCAACTGCCCTTTCACTGGGGCTCAAAATGCCCTCTGTCCAGTATGTCAGGGCTTACTCTTGGTCTTCTCAATTAGCCCTCTGGCTGGAAAAGCAGCAAAAGCAAAGTGTGCACTGAGCTGGGGCAGATGAGTGTATCTCACTCCTTCATCATGGACACCAAAATGCCCCTGTGTGGCAGCTGCCCACTCCCTCTTGAGGTGCAGCTTGAATTCAGGCCTTGACACCACTGTGCCTCCTAGGTCCCTACTGGGACTTTCCAACAATTTTGTCCAATGTGGCAGGTGCCCGCTCTTGTGCAGTGCAGCTGTAATTAGGTGGCCTGGCACCAACTTAGCCTTTGAGCTCCCATGCTGGGACACTCACAAGAATTGCCTCTTAGAGGAAATAAGCACAGGCCCCACGGTGCCTCTGGGAGCGGAAATGCGGCTCCGGTCAGCCCCCACTCACCAGGGCGTCTCAGGACTCCTCCCGTCTTCTACTCGGCCACCGCTGGGGAGAGGCACCGAATATGTGCCTCGGTTACGCCTGTGGCAACCGGAGTCCACGAGGCTTCCACTCCATCGTTGGCCACCCGATACAGCAACATGTGGGGCTCTCCTCAGCTCATGGGAGCCTCGCTCAGCAACAGGCCTTAACCTTGCCTGTTCTTCTTGTTGGTCGTGCTCCAATTGGCAGACTCAGCAGCCTCCTTCTGTTGGCCACGCCCAGAGTGAGGCAGCTAGCCTGGATTCCTGCTCACGTTGCGGCGGCTCTCCATTTCGGGTCTGCCTGCGGCGATAATTCCTCTTCCTCACAAGTGCGGGGTGGGCACCCGCTAAAAGAGCACAAACACGGGGTGGGCTCCCGCTATAAAGTAAGCATAAATTCAGGGTGGGTTCCCGCAAAAAGCCAGCAATGTGGGGGATTCCCCACATCAGGATTCCCTAAAAACAGTTTACAGCTCTGCGCTGCAAAGTTCCAGCGCTCTTCCAGGAGCATAAATTCAGTGCTGACAAAGCGCTAAGAGCCATATCTCTAGCAAGCAAAGTTCTAGGGGCACAAGGCTGGGCCCAGGCAGGCCAGCTCACAGGGCCCTCCAGCATGATGGCAGTCCCGTGTGGCGGTACCTCCTGGAGCCCAGCAGCAGCAGGTCCCCTAAGCCCAAGTAAACACAACATTTTCATGGGTTCACAGCCCCAAAATGTATACCCATATTTGCTTTGTCTGCCCTGGCACAGGGCTTGGGGGAACCAGCCTAAACTGGTTTTGGGGGGTTTTGGAGCACTTTTTGACACAGCGCTTCTCCCCCTTTGTCAGGTGGGGTCTCATCATCAGACACACCACAGGGGGCGTAGTCAGCCTTCACATAGGCAGGCACAGCCCATGTCAGGGTCAGGGGACTGCTCCTCCCACTACTCCAAATGCAGATGCCCTATTCAGCATAGCGCTGACTCACCCTGCCCTCCCTGGAGCCACTTACACTTCACCAGCCCCTGTCACTCCAAAGCCAGACATGCAATCCACATCTAGCAGGAAGACACATAGCACACAGAAATGCCAACTTCTAAAAGTGGCATTTCTAAAATTGGTATAATAAATCTGTGCACACCATTGCATAGCATTTATTATCACCATTCCAAATATACCAAACTTCACCATGCTGCCCCTCTCATATCAGGAATTACCACTGAAACACTTATCAGGGAATCTCCAATGCATTCCTATGGGAGGGCAGCCTCACAGCATTGAGAAACCAAAATGGCTGTTTATCACTACCAGGACATGTCACACGCTTAAGGTACACATCCTACCTTTTACCTACAATGCACCCTGCCCATAGGGCTAGCTAGGGCCTACCTTAGGGTTGACTAGCATGCAGTAAAAGGGGGGTCACAGACATGGCACACACTTTAGGTGTCACTTCACAGCGGGAGTAACACTGCGCGCACAGGCCCAGCATTGGCAGAGGCCTGAGACAGGTTCACAAAGCTACTTTGGTGGGTGGCGCAACCAGTGCTGCAAGCCCAACAGTAGCATTTAATTTACCAGCCATGGGTATATGACATACCACTTTACAATGGACTGACAGGTAAATTAAATAAGGCAAAAAGGTGTAGACCAATATTAAAATGTTTATCACAGAGAGCACAGGCACTTTACATTGAACAGCAGTGCTAAAGTGCCCAGAGTCCTAGAACCACCAACACCATGTCAGAAAAAAGGCTAGGAGGAAGGCACCAATTTCAGGGATGACCCTGCAAAAAGGGCCTAGTCCAACAAGGACACAGTATTTTTTATGGTAGGCGCAGGGAGATTTAGTGATTTGCCCAGAATCACAGGATGTGGAGTTGACCCAGAGCCTCGTACCTTGCTTTCCCAACTCCAAAGTCGGTAGTATAGCCATGAGACCACATCCTCTGCCCTCTCCAAGAGATGACGGGTCAACTTAGTTGCCTCCATATGCTTCAACACCATCAGAATGCTCTGTAGAGTTTTAAGATGGATCCCAATCGACACCAGAAGAACTGTCACACAAGCCCTTATCAGCAGTTGACTTGCCTATGGCAATGCCCACTATGCTGGAACCACCACCTTCCTCCTCAAGCACCTCCAAAAGTTTCAGCAAGAATCATCCTGGACCCGCCTAGATGATCCCACTTCACACCCCCACCTCAGTAGCCTGCACTGGCTCCCTGTCAAGAAGAGATGCTACTGCAAACTGCTCATGCATGCCTACTAAGCCCTGTGCAACACAGGACCAGAATACCTGAACAACCACATGACCTTCTGTCAGCCCACAAGACACCTGCGGTCTACCTCACTGGCCCTTGCCACCTTTCCCAGCATCCATCATACTCGAGGTGGAGGATGCTACTCCTCCCACCTCCCTGTCAAGGCATGGAACAATCTCCACATCCACCTACGAAACTCTATTTCCCTCGTCAAATTCAGTTCGAGAAGCCCCTCCCCACCCAATGTCGAGATACCCCTCAGGGTGATTAGCACACTATACAAACACTGTTTGATTGATTGCTTGACATGTTCCTGACTCTATGGCACACAAGGTTTGCCCCACCCTTCAGCACAGGTTTTTGGGAAAATCCCTTGAATTTACGTATAGTGCCTGAAACCGCAAGCAGAACTCTTTTTGCATTTGTGCACTCATCCTGGCTTCCTCACTGTCAAGGAACATGACAGGCCCCACACTATTATGATTCAACATTATACTTAATGCTTTCAGATCCATCCAAACTAATATAGAGGGACCCTACTCATCTTCAGAGCCACAGGCGGATGGTTAACCCTTAGTGAGGGAGTAGCTTCGAGGAAAGTGTGCCTACAATCATCCATCCTCCCCCGTTTAGACTCATGATACCTGATTGAGGCTAGTTACATATAACATAAGAACAGACAGACTAGGTGTATGTATTAAATTATATTGTATATTTTCATTGAGCTCTACTCTCAGTTGGGAAAATGATATCTTGACAACTGAAGGAATGGTAACAGGGAGTAACCTCCTTAGGTCCTGATGAAAAGCTTTGGGGTAGGGCTTGAAACTAGTTGACCAGAGAAACTTAGGGACATCATCACAGAAGTCTCTCACCACCCCTATTTTTTTACCACATCGGCTAGGGGAACCAATAACTGAAATGTTTCCGTCTAGCCAGATATTTTAAACTCAGTCTCTTTATTAAAAAAAACACTCCATTATTTATGCATTCTGGATAGGCATAGATACTATCAGTGCTCCCCCGTATCTGTTGGTCGCAGCATGCCCCTTTCCGTAGCTGGTTAGGGAAGAACCTTATGATGAAGCATGCCTCCAAGGGGTAACCCTGGGGGGTGAGGGTTATTAAAAAGAAGAAAATAAAAAAATTCCCAATACGAGGTTGATGTAATATAACATTGCAGTAACCGTGGATGGTGGACGCACTCTCTTAGTGCTCCGATCGGCTGCCCATGTGAACATCGCCTTGCCTTGCACAGGATGATAAAACCTCACCAGATCGCACCGCAGTGAAACAGGGAGCCCGCGAAGATGCCAGCGGTGCTCTGAAATTTTGCCTAGCCAACGCAGGAGCGGGGCTACAGAAACGGCTCGCCGGCGTCTGAGACCATCTAAAAGGGCGGCACCCATTGACCGTTACAAGGGAGGCTGGGGGAGTGGAGCCCAGCGACCCCGGGCACCACACAGCTGTGTGCGACCCGCCGACACTGGGGAGACTACACCAGAGCTGAGCCCATGTCACCCCGACACTACTGTGTGTACACCAGGAGATCCCCAGAGGGTTCGTGGACTCACAGCGTGGGCGTGCATGTCGGAAGGGCACCTGCAGTGAATCTGGAGTAGTGGGACGGGGCGAGGCAGGAACCCCCCCAAGGAGAACGCCTATACATCCAGTCAAAAATGATTGCTGGCGCATTACCCGCTCCGGGTCCCGCTGCAGTCCCCTGAGAGGCGCGCGTTGGGAGCTGAGAACCCGGGTGTCCCGAGGCTACCTACGCTGTGACAGAGAGCGCTGGGGCGAGAGCAGGGGTCCGCATCAGCACCTGCAAGTCGCCAAGGAGAAGGACGTGAGGCGGATATCGGAGTTGCTTCCATAAGGCGGGCCCCACTAGTTGCTGTGGCTGAGGCAGGGGGAGCGGGTCCCCATAGACTCGCACATCACCAGCACTGCGGCAAAGACGCCGACACAGCACGCCCACCAGCTGGAAGGCACAGAGGGTAATCCTGGTGGCATCTTGCCACCACCACGTACGTCAAATGGCTGAGTGGGCTCCCTTGTTGGACGGGGCCCCCCCTGTGCGGTCCCGTAAACAACAAGTGGTCCCAAAGCCCCCTCCAACCCCCCATAGCGATCAGCACTGAGGACCAGGACATCAGGACCCGGGGTGCTATGGGGGATGAACTGTTGAAGGGCCGTGTACTTAAACCACCGGCCCAGCAAAAAATGGCAACGCACATTGTCCGGTACTAAAGGGAGTGAGGAATCACATACAGCACACCGAAGGGGAGGAGGTATACAGGTCCACAGGTGCAGTGGAGAGGTGGAGACTTTCCCCCCCTCCCCACAACTAAACGGAGGGGTTCCAGGCACCGGCGGGAAGGAGCCAGGTCTGAGAGAGGAGCCAGATTTGCAGAGGGCCACGGGACGACCCGGAGAGGAAGGGAGGAGAGTATCAGACCAGAGGCCAGACCGCGCAGAGGGTGTCCACTGAAGAACCTAACCAGCAACGATAGGGGACCGGCACAGAGGCCCCACTCAAAGGGCGCCTTCGTACAGCAGCTGACCCTGCCAGACGCTCTCGAGGTGCGGGGGCTAGGTCCGGGAGGTGGTCCACACACAGTACACCAGGTGACAAATACGCGTGGGGCGGCGGGTGCCAACGACGGGCTCTAGGGACATACCAAGAGAGCAGACACGAGAGAACCCACGCGAAAGGCGTCCTCACCCCTGATTGATCATCGGGTCCTCCTCCCGCCACGAGACCCCAGAGGTGCAGAGGATCTGGACCACTTCCTGACACCGGTGACAGTGGGTGCCGCCAGCTACTGGCAGTCGCAAGGGTCCTCTGCATTACACAGGCCTAGGAAATCTGCTGAGTGGGGAGGAGAAGATGGATCGCGCCCCCATGTGCAAGATCCTCACCTCCTAGCTACGCAGGGTTCGCCATTGGGGTCCATTACCTTACCGGTGTGGAAATGGGGAGACAACAACGAACAATGACCACAATGCCAGCCCTGGTAACGAGGAGACAGCTCTCCACAGGGCCATCGGGGATAAAACAGAATGGAGAAATACCGCACTCTGACGATATGTCGGCCAAGCTGGACAAAATACTAGCAGCAATAGAACATTCCAGTGTGTCTACGGAGAGTAAATTCCGTGAGCTAACCACTGACCTCAACCTATTGAGGGAAGATCACAGGAAATTGGCTCAAAAAGTAAACCAAGCGGAAAAGACTCTGCAAGTTATGGGGCCGCAGGTACAGACACACCAGGAGACCATCAAAGAGCTACAGAACTAAGTGAAATCCCTGGAGCGCAAAACCGATGACTTGGAGGGCCGCTCTCGCCGGAGCAACATACGAGTCCTCAACTTACCGGAAGGTGTGGAGGGGACTAACCCCATACGATACATAGAAACTTGGATTAAACCTTCAGCCAGGCCCAGGACCTGTCACCATTCTTCTCGGTAGAGAGAGCGCACAGGGTTCCAGCCCGGAAGCCACCTCAAGGTTCCCCACCCAGGTCGTTTTTGCTCAAACTGCTACATTATCAAGACCGGGATGCGGTACTGCGAGCAGCCAGACAAGCGAGAACACTCAGAGTCGAGGACAAACATGTAAAGCTGTTCCCGTACTACTCCCAGGCAGTACAGCATCAGCGGGCCACATTCCTTGCGGTGAAACAAACCCTATGTCAAAACAACGTGCAGTATGCACTCCTCTTCCCAGCCCACCTTAAGATTGTCCATGGAGGATCCACGCATTTTTTCACAGACCCAGCAGAGGCGAGAAATTGGTTGGAGCAACACAGCGATGACCTGCCTGAGCGCAGAGCAACGCTACACCATAGACTCCCCAGTGGGCGGCGACTGCGCTCTAAATGAGTCACCCTTACACATCTGAGTCGTCAGTCGGTCCGTAGCACCAAGAATTCCCCAGATCTGGAACAAATAATAGCGGCCCGCAGAAGGGCATTGCAGGCGGCGGCGAGAGCCCGGCACGCGGGAGATAGCTCAGAGGGGGAACGTGGCCCACATCTCTTCATGTCAGAAGAGGAACACACGCACCTCCAGGGAGGGCTCATTCACACCACCACTAGTGACCCCACAAACTGCTGACACGCTGATATGAAACACAACATGATGGCGACACGGCAAGGGCAGGACATCCCATTAAGATGGACACAGCCAGGCACCACGAACCACAGACGAAAGGTAAAGTGCTGGCACACTCACAGATACAATGTGAAGTGGGCAGCCAGGACACTGACCCCCCACAAGAAACGAACTAGAGACAGTACGAGATGTACAGTTTGGACTTATTGTATCGAGGAATAGGCCCCTTACATTGGGAACGTTTCCTGAAAGTTGTTTTTAAGTTCCCCCTTTTCCATCACTTTCCTAGAACCCGTGCTGGAGCGAACAACTGGAACGTTATCAGAGATGTGGAGGGTGGTTGTGCGGGTGGGGGAGGTCCTGACTGTATGATGGAGCGGAATAGAAGTGTGGCTTATGTAAGTAGTTACAGACAAGGCCAGAGCCCCTAATACAGACATTATATTTGTCAAACTAAATGTGAGGGGAATGCATATGGCAAGTAAACGCTACTCAGTGTACGCTGATATAAAGAGACAGCAGGCACACGTAGCCCTCCTACAAGAGACAACATTAGAGGTGGAACGATTGCAGAGAAAATGGAGGGGCACCATTTGTGCCACGGGGTATTCAGCATTCGCCAGAGGGACATTAATCTGGATCAGACCAGGTACCCCCTTTAAAGAACAGGCAAGGGTAGTGGATAAGGAAGGGCGATATACGCTGATAGAGGGATTATTGGAAGGGCAATCGGTACTGATAGACAATATATACGCCCCTAACATAGAGCAGGATGCGTTCTGGAGCCGCCTCACGAAATCTCTAGCTCAACATACGCACACCACATGGATATTAGGTTGAGAATACAATTGTGTTTTAGACACTGACCTGGACCGTTCCCACCCCCCAACCAGCACATTCACCAATCTATAGGCAAACGGAACTCTTTACCATATGGGTGAAACACTGGGCATTGACAGCTACATGGAAGGCATGGCACCCCACCACTAAATTGTACTCATTTTATTCCATTCCCCATAACCTACGGGTACGCCTAGACAGATTTTTATGCTCGGCAGCATTACACCCCAAAGTACAACACACAGATTATTTGGGGAGGGTGCTATCAGATCACGAAGCCCACTCGCTGACCCTTAGGTTGAGACCGCCTCACCCCCCAGTACCCACATGGAAGCTACCACGGGAGTGCCTCGCGGATCAGGCCTTCATGCATGAACATGGGGGACATCTGCAGGAACACTTCACATTAAACGCGGGAACCTCATCTTCACGACTTCTGGATTGGAATGCACACAAAGTGGCAGCGAGGGGTCACCGTATACAACAAGTAGTGGGTGTGCGCAAAATACTTGAGAAGGAGCTACAAGACACAAAACGCACCTTAGCAACCCTACTGAAAAAAGAGGACAGTGGTGAGGCCACCCCGGAACAAGTGGCCAGAGCCAAAACAAGATACGCTGAAATGCTGAGGGACCTCCGCAAATATCATTTTAGGGTATAAGCTGCCAGGGTGGACTCGGAGGGCAACAGGGGAGGGACAATTCTGGCCTGGCTCCCTTGGCAAGACCCCGACCTAAAACCAGTCACAGAGGTGAGGGATCAGACAGGATGGCTCCAGACCTCACAGCCCGCAATATTACAAGTCTTCCACACATATTATTCCAGTATTTTTCAGGCCCTGAGACAGAAAGACCCCCAAGCAATCACCAGATTCTTACGTGCACTAACACTCCCCCAGGTCCCACAAGAGGATAAGAAATTGTTAGAGAAAAAGATATGACCTGCGGATGTCAAACAAGCGATTAGAGCATTGGCTCTGAACAAGGCCCAGGGTTGGATGGCTTCCCACTTGAATATTACAGCACGTTTTCAACCCACTTGGTCCCACATATGGTTATCATGTATAACGATGTACTCGATAGAAGGGAATTACCAGGATCCCTTAGGGAATCGATTATAGTCACCTTTCTAAAACCACACAGAGACTTTACACTCCCATCTTCCTACAGACCAATTACGTTACTCAACGCGGACTGCAAAATACTGGGTAAAATACTGGCGGAGAGATTAGCCCAAATCCTGACCCCATTGGTGCACCCAGACCAATGCGGTTTCGTTCCACGCCGTAACACGTCGCAAAATATACGTAGACTGTTCCACATACAGGACACGACAGGGGGGCGGTTTCCCAATGCGGCATTCCTAATTTTAGACCTTGAAAAGGCGTTTGACACCCTGTTATGGCCGTACTTATTTGAGGTTCTTCGAAGAAACAATATCGGCCCAGGTCTAATAGCATATACAAGGCTCCTCTACACACGCCTCACCTCTTGGGTCAGAATGGGCAAATACATCTCCCCAGAGTTCGCAGTAGAAAGAGGAACCAGGCAGGGATGCCCACTATCTCCCCTCCTGTTCGCCCTAGCGGTGGAACTCCTGGCGATCCACCTGCGACGGGAGGGAGAAGACTGGGGAATTCCCCTAGCAAGCACAATGCACTGTGTGTCCTTGTATGCGGATGACCTATTAATATATGTCTGGGGCGCCACCAGAGATCTGAAAGCCATCTGGCGATCACTCAGAGACTTCGCAGAAGTCTCAGGCCTCAAGGTGAACTGGGAGAAATCCACAATCTACCCGCTGAGTACCCACTTGGCCCCATTTGTGGCCCGGATCGGTTTCCAGTCTCTCATATGGAATGCAGAGGCCCCTAGATATCTGGGAGTGCGGCTGTACCACACCCCTGAAGATCTGTATGAGAGGAACCATCGTAAAGCGCTAGCAGGACTTAGGTCGGCAGTAGGATTTTGTAAAACGTTACCTCTAGCCCCCATAGGCCGAGTGGCACTGGCAAAAATGATAATGGTCCCCCGACTATTGTACCATTTCACTAACCTCCCAGTTGTTCTACCGAGAACATTCTTTAAAGAGCTGTACAGTCTCTTTACTGAGCTTATTCGGGGAGGAGGGCGGCGACGGGTCGCGTTGTCAACATTATACCTACCCACGACGGAGAGGGGCTTGGGAGCGCCGGCATTCGAAGCATACTTCTTAGCGGCACAGCTTTAATGGCTATCGTATTGGACGGCGGGGCGCCATATAGGGGAGACTATCACCACAGAGGGCCCCATGCCGCAACCGGCACTCCAAAGACTGCTGCTGCCAGGTACTAAAACCGTATGCACGCAGCCACTACAGGTGTCCTTAGCCCACACCTGTAAGATGAGAATACACTGTATGTCTAAAACTCGGCCACCATACTCACCCCTAATGCCGTTGGTGGGCTTTTCAAAAGGGGACATATACTACACAACGGGTGCCCTCCAGGTATGGACGGATTTGGCAGTCACAGAGGTAGAATCATTATTCTAAGAGGGGCAGTTGAAGACATATGACCAGATGATGAAGCAGTACGATCTCCCGCCCAAGCAATTTCTAATACACAGGCATATTCTAGATAGCAGCCGTAGGTACTGGAATCCTAACACAGGGGAACCTCCAACGCACCCAGTGATCCACGCGATATTAAACATGGGAGTAGGTTGTCATTTGGTCACTTGGCTTTTCAAAGCAGTGCATGAGCTGATCCTCCCATCCCTTCAGCCCTTACATCAAAAGTGGGAAACGGACATGCGGAGGGTAGTCCATGATAAAGAATGGAACGCAGCTCCCCAAAAAAGTTTCCAGAAATGCGCCATTCCGGAACATACAGTTTAATATCCTCCCAAGAGCCTACCTCACACCACACCGCCTCCATCAATTCTTCCCAGATACATACTTTGCATGCCCCCGCTGTCAAGCCCCTGCAGCAGACTTCAAACACATGTTTTGGGACTGCCCCACACTTAACAGTTTTTGGGACAGGGTTCATCGGACTCTCAGAGTAATCACCAACATCATGACTATTTCCACATGGGAGGCATGTGCGCTCGGGATCTTCCGCAGGCGAAAGACCGAGAAAGTACAATATCAATTCATGTCCCTAGCTATCCTCTTGGCAAAAAGGGGAATAGCCATGTCCTGGAGATCCCCTACGGGGCCTCCAGAAGCAGCCTGGATAGGCGCCATGAACAAATGGGGAAAGCAGAGGAAGTGACACTCCGGGAGGAAGAATTGAAGGGAATCCGCAAACACCCTATTTCCTTAGAATGGGCGCAATTAATGCATGATTTTACACAGGCAACAAACCCACCAGAGACACCTACGGCCTCACAGTCCCAGGTCCACCCGGCCGTTTCGGTCCCCCTACTACAGAGGTGCCACGACAAAGTCCGCCACTCCGGGCCCAATCCTGAGTGGTACCCACACAGAACAGTCACCCCGCGACAGCACAAGGATTACCACAAAGTCTCGAGTCCCCGGCCACCCTCCACCCTGCGCACATTACCACATCTCCACACCTTACTGAAGCAGGATTCCAGGGATAAGAGAAATCCCACCAAAGCTCAGTTGGAAAACTCCCACTCCCCTTTTGTTTCTCCCTCCCTATTGTTTGCCTCAACCGTTTGAAAAGTTTGCAAGTTTGAACTGGTGGAGTACCCCGCCAGAGATTTATTGGGAACGCACATAGACAAGGTTGACACGGCAACACCAAGGGGTGCACATCACAACGACCCCGTCATGCACACCCAGAGTGACAGATTACACTTAAATGAGACATAGGGTCAAAATGCGCAGAGAGAGGTGTGTAACCTCCCCCCGACAGTTCTCTATTATAAGATGCACAGCACTGACGTTGCAGGAACATGATTTATGTAACCATGGACCAAACAGTTCAAAAATGGTCGGACAGCACAATGCTCATGCTTGAGAAAGTATACCTGGTTTTTCTTGTTATTGTGTTTTCACTGCATTGCACTAATGTACTGAGCCATAAATGTCATAATGAATGCCAAAACCCAATAAACAAATTTAAACAAACAAAATACGAGGTTGATGTAATATTTCTTTGTCAAAAGAGGGACTACCTTTAAATGCAAATAACAACGCGCTGAATCCCAAATGGGATTTCCTTCCCTCTTTAGCTCCCGGAGTGTACATCAGTTGGCAAAAGCCCTGGACCCAATTTCCCACAGAATTTCTGCTCCAAACAGCTTTGTTCACATTTGTGTAAGAGGAGGCTGAATCCTCCACTATCTGCATTTCAACTCTACGAATGGTCATTTGGCAAACTGGTTTAGACTTGCCACTCACTACATTCAAAACTGTATGGGTAATGCTCAAAACACACTCTGGAGCATGACCTTCTTTAACCCCCGAAGATTCAGACTCCGACTTCTCCACCAGACAAACCACAGATTTCTTTTTCCTCATGTTCACTTTGGCAAAATGTCCCATGACCACACCATATGACAAATTTTCTTTAGCAGCAGGCCAATCCCTGTCTTTGGCAAGATGAATACCACTTCCAAACCAAAAACATTTAAGGTTCCTATTGATTTCAGTAATACTTTGTATTGTCCTGGACCTCTTATCCTTCTGATTCCCCTTGGTTGCAGGTTTGTACTCATATATTGAAGTGACTCTAGACACCACCGAATTTCTACTCCTTCAAAGAAGAGTGACTAAAGGCCCATGATCTTTTTTGAATGTTAGAGTTGTTAGTATGCATAATAACTTGATCATGGACGAGCTCCGTGATCAAGTTATCTAATTGCCAAATTTACAGGTAATGGCCAATTTCTTGAATGCAGCCGGATAATCATCAAGTGACTCAGAAATACCTTGTTTGCGATTAAACAAATTAAACCAGTCAATAGCCACACACACAGTAGGCTGGAAATAGTAATCAAGGTCCTCTAACACATTTTCTAAAACCTCATTTTCTGCATGTGTTCCAAGTTTTTTAATCTGTTTTACCATAAATGTGAAACCCTTCAGGGCCAACAGTATGCAACAATATTTTTTTCTTCCTTAATGCAGAAGAATCTTCCCATGTATTGTCTTCAATAGTTTGAATTAAATTTAAAGAAGATCCCTTTCATTCCAGCCACTTCATTGGACGATCCCCCTGAACTTAAATAAATGCTTGAAATGGGGAGTAAGAATGAACGTTTGTGCAACTGCACACATGTTCACGAAGCATAGATAAAACAACCCAACTAACAGAAGTCCTTATATTTTGTATGGAGTTAGGAAGTAGAGAAACTTCTTTCTTAACACGTTCTTTGTTAAATTACACAGGAACATTTGAATGAGTACATAATGTTTATATATTTATATGACTCCATTGTGAAAACCAAACTAGTCATCTGTATCTTTTAAAACCCTTGGGACTGATCCCGATGATCAGGTGCACCTTTCAGTGGAGCTCTGAGTCTCCAAACACCTCCAAAATAGCCCCCATGTAATACCTGTATCGCAAGACTTCATAAGGTCGCTTAGCAGGTGACACTGTGGCTAAATGGCTTGGCACATGAAGTGTACAGTACTGAAGAGTTCGCACGCAGTGTCCCATGGCAACCAATTCTGGCACGTGCTGATGAGCTCCTGTTTGTCCCAGCATAAGGTGCTCAATAACCAACCAATCCCACTGTCCTCCATGAAGCAGAAGCCCTCTACCACAAAGCTGGGGGTGCAATTCACCACAATGTTTAATCAACAAACATCGAATGACACAGCATCCAGCAATGTCCCCGCCAGTGACTCTGCCAGCGACTCTGCATGCAACAGCTCATAAAGCAAACACCACAAAGGCCCTCCATCAGGCAAGATTGCTTGCATGGTTAGTTCTGTCGCTCACTTATTGCCAATATAAAGTAGGCAATCACAAGTCTTAGAGGCGGAATCTTTATTAGGAGGTAGCATATAAATAAACATCCTCTACAATTGACTGCTCCCAACTTAATAATCATTCCCGTTCCAAACCACCATACATTCCACACCTATGACTGCACTCTGTAGCATGAAATCGAGAGAGCAGATGTGTGTCATATTTACTAAGATATGGCACACTTCTGCTCTTTGTACTGACACACCTGTGGCAGCCTAGTGTCAACAGGTGCCCCTTGTGCCACAAAGCGGGGGGGGGGCTGTCTTGTGGTCAGAATACGTTTTGTGCTCGAAGGGGTACCTTCTTGCACAAAACCTATTCTCAGAGGCTTATTTCTCTTTAAATGAACACATGCAAAGAAAAAGTAACGAAGAGAAGAAAATATATTTCTCTTCTCAATATGCCAGCCTTGAATAGGCACACTGTTTTGGTGCAAACCCATGTTTACAGACTTTAGAAAATCTGGGTTTGCAGCAAAATACATGGGTTGATGCATGGGAACATCCACGCTCAACCCATGTAGTGGCTCACCTATTACTCAAAATGTTAGTAAATCTGGGCCTAAGTATTGTTTACTTTCACTCCACCTCACACTCTGTTTCACCCCTCCTCTCATCGTTTGAGGTACCAGGGCCTATTATATGTTCCTCTGTTTAAACGCTTCTTACCTGAATACTTTGATCGCCATGCAGAAAAAAGGGCAGCATTATATAGTTTTACCAGCTTTGTGTTCGGAGTAATCTATTGTAGTTTTTAAGGCACAGACTGACAAAAATGGAATAAAAAAAGCAAGTGGAGCCTTTGGTGAAAATAGGAATAGAAATTCTCAGTATATGAAAATATTTTCTTTCCATGACTGTGGGAGTAGCACAATAGCACCCTCTGTTCTGTGCTGACTGCTTTATGGTTAGTTGTAGACTTATGCAGATAGCACTAAAAGAAAAAAATACATGGACAGACTTGATTCTAATCTAAGCCAAAAGAAAAGGTAATTGTGTTTTGTGTCAAGATTTTTCTTAATTATCAATATTTACGGTATAGAATATTGGCAACATATTTAGAAAGATGAATATTTATTGCTCATTGGCAAAGTCAGTAGGTCTGGCTTCACAGTAATAATCTGTGCAAACAGAGGCATGAACACAATCACTCTTTAGTATTAAGCCCCAAGTAATTACCAGAGGCTAAGATTTAAATGAAGCGTTCCATTGATCACTCTTTTGTATTCTTTATTGTAATACCCTAGGTGAGAAGGATATGCACATATGTAGGTCTCGTGGTCACTTTGCCACAGGAACCAAGCTGCAAATGAATAACCCTAATAGGCTGAAACTGGTCATGTGTTTCTTGTGTTCTGTTTCAGAGAGGAGTATTAAAATGAGAGAGACCCCATGCACACCAGGGGAATAGGGTACTAGTAAGTACTAGAGGAAAAGAGATCCCTTGGTGAAATTAAATACCACAAACAATTGGAAAAATGAATGACTATGTTCTAGCCCATATATTAGAAGTGAATGTCGATAACAAAATATTTTTTTTTTAATTCTATTTTTATTTTCAATTTAAAAAAAAGGTTTTTTGTACAAAAGTTGCTTTAAAAACAATACATTATCATTACATTCAAATATACATCAAAATACATCTCATAATTAAAACATTTTTACATAAAACAAACACGGTTGATCCTAAAGATGGGAAGGACATGGGAGAGAACAACAAAAACAGAGAGTCCTATTTGTCATAACAGTACATATCAGGTAATTCAAATAAAAGAGACTAATCCAGGACACGTTTTACTTATGATGTCTACGGAAATAGCTCTGTCCCTTGATTATGTGATTTCTTGCGTCGAAGCGTTTCAATGGTTAATTGTAATATCATCATTCCACATACAGTTATGCATACGTTTTTCGGTTCCTAGATTGCTATTTCTTGATCCTATACACATTGTTCGATTCAACCCATTGTCTTATTATTCTAGTGCTTTATCCATCATTTCTCGTATATGGGCTTTCGACACAATTTTCCTATTACCCAGGGATTGTGTGAGCAAAGAACTTAATGTACAATTATACTAATATCCAGGTTGCCCCCTCCCCGGCAAGGAAGTGATTAACAGGGCTTAAGCTCAATTTACCCGGTCACTATTATTTTACCTTATATCATGTTCTCCTCTATTTCATTGTGACTGGCAGTTGTTCTTATTTTACGTTTCATCTGCGAAATGTTTCCGTTGCTTTCTATCTGTGG
The DNA here is from genome assembly GCF_964263255.1 of Lissotriton vulgaris. NCBI lineage: Eukaryota > Metazoa > Chordata > Amphibia > Caudata > Salamandridae > Lissotriton > Lissotriton vulgaris. The sequence continues at coordinate 1,223,292,131 of NC_141691.1, read as the reverse complement.
GAAAAAGGTGTGTAACATTTTTTAACTACCTTTTCTAGAGTTTTGTTTCCTCTTTAAATAACGCTATCACTGGTTATTTCGTACCTCTTATTATCCAGTCGGTTGTGAATGTGGACGCCTCCTATTTTATCGAGTTACAACCGCCCACTCCCAAAAACAGTATGGTTGTTCAATCTTAATGGATTCTGTATTGGGAAACAGGATACAGATGAATACTTTTAATTTTACCCCCAAGAACGGCATACAGAGGACCCTAGATAATACCAAAGCTGTAGGGAACTACAAATGCGGTTCCTGCTCTGTCTGCCCCAATTGTATAGAAACAAAAAGTATGACGTTTAATGGAAAATGTTATCATCCAAAACACTGAACAATTGCAGAAGTAAGAGTTTTATCTACCTAATTATCTGCCCTTGCGGCCTTGGATACGTTGGGGAAACAGGTAGAGAACTCCGGATAAGACTATATGAGCATAGGTCCTCGATAAAAAACAAAAAAAGAGAATGCACCTCTAACTGAACATTTCCTGAAGGACAACCATGGACATGATGATCTTACATGGTATATTTTGGAAAAGCTCAGTATTAGTCATAGAGGTGGCAATCTAGAGGCAATAAGAAAGACACGTGAACAGTGGTACATGTGTTATCTGAACACGATTGACAAGGGTTTAAACACGAGAGAGGAATGGATGAACCTAATAGTGAATCAATGAAAGGAAAAGGAAGTAATTACTGCTGGAAACATATCCAAAATAGAATTAGAATAGATCCAAGAATTACAGGACAACCAAATATACTCCAAATGTTGCAATTCATCAAACTAAATTGAATTGCAACATGAAATAAACATCTGGCTATTGTGGTATGGATCAGGCACAAGATTAGGTGACCTAATAAAACTTTGGTGTAGAAGCAATATTTTAATATTCGGAGAGAGGTGATAACAACTAAAAATATAACTCTGAATATCATAAATACCGCCCTTTCAACAAAATAACCAGTACAATTCTTATATTTCTTTTAAGATAGTGCTGATTGATTAAAATCTATTTAAATGCATTAGAAACAAAAGAAAAATCAGTGAAGTATGGTAAAATGTGTATACTTTCAGACAACAAAGCTAAACTCGTAAACTGAAAACATCACTCTATTTGCGGATAAATAAGGAGGGGCGTTGGAACACATTAAACCCTACGAAAATGCAGAAAGGAACACTAAGAGGGTTTCCAAGATAGAAGTAATGGCCCCTAGTAACAGGTCCCGGTAACATCTACGGAGGCTCAACCAATTGACATCAACACCCAGAGTGAGGCCAATGATAGGAGCAGTGCCCCAGATAACAACTCAAAGCCAGGCTTGGATTTTGTAACCAATCAGAATGGGAGAATAATTCCACTTCCGGGGCATTTCTATTGTATTACCGGGTCAAAGTAGGAATAGCGCGAACCTGCCCAAGACACACTAGGTCCCAATTAAGGCATCCTAATTAAAACAGAACCGGTCTGCTTAGTATAAATACAGCCATGATTTCAACCCAGATAGGAAGAGGCTTGCATGCGAGTCATTTGAAGGCGGGAAGGATTTTAAACCTGGTTGCGGCCGTTTTGAAGGTAAGGAGATCGCGTAGGGACACCTTATAATAGTGTTAACTTCATGCAAGAAGGAGGTTTTTGTCCGTAATTTTAATGGGAGGAACTGTTTGTGTCCCCCTCTTTATGCCACTATAGAAATGTTTCTCCGTTGGATTTGAGAAGCATAAGAGATTATTATTCGGGCAAAGGGACAGAAGAGAAGAGAGGAAACCCAGATTATTCTCGAAGATAGTAAGTAGAACTAAACTTAACGCTACTAATAGGGCATCTGGAAGCTTGTATTGCAATATTTAAAATAAACGCTCCATTTCAATCACAGGGAGGATTTTAAATTAAACTTGGTTTGGATACCAACGGGCAGCGTGAGAGATTAACTGCTGGCAAAAAATACAAGATACCTTTGTACCGAATAAGAGGTACGGCAAAATTAGTTGTTCATGCATAGGTTTTAGACCAATAAGGAAGTACCCATTAAAAGTATTCATCTGTATCCTGTTTCCCAATACAGAATCCATTAAGATTGAACAACCATACTGTTTTTGGAGTGGGCGGTTGTAACTTGATAAAATAGGAGGCGTCCATATTCACAGCGCACTGGATAATAAGAGGTACGAAATAACCAGTGATAGCGTTATTTAAAGAGGAAAGAAAACTCTAGAAAAGGTAGTTAAAAAATGTTACACACCTATTTCCCACAGATAGAAAGCAACGGAAACATTTCGCAGATGAAACGTAAAATAAGAACAACTGCCAGTCACAATGAAATAGAGGAGAACATGATATAAGGTAAAATAATAGTGACCCAGTAAATTGAGCTTAAGCCCTGTTTCTCACTTCCTTGCCGGGGAGGGGGCAACCTGGATATTAGTATAACTGTACATTAAGTTCTTTGCTCACACAATCCCTGTGTAATAGGAAAATTGTGTTGAAAGCCCATATACGAGAAATGATGGATAAAGCACTAGAATAATAAGCCAATGGGTTGAATTGAACAATGTGTATAGGATCAAGAAATAGCAATCTAGGAACGGAAAAACTGATGCATAACTGTATGTGGAATGATGATATTACAATTATTGTAAAGAACTGTATGGGCCATTTAAGATCCAATGTCATATAATCTAACACATTTTGTAAAGAACTTGAGTGGTATAATGAAGGTGGAACAAATGACACCCACAATACTTATATAAATATATTTATCTGCAGGATCTTCATGAATTTGGCAACCATCCAGTGCCATTGTGTTAGGAGAGACATATCATTTCTGACTTGAAAAAGATGGTCAAAAACTCTAATTAACCATCGAAACGCGTCAATGCAAGAAATCACATAATCAAGGAACAGAGCTATTTCCGTAGACATCATAAGTAAAACGTGTCCTGGATTAGTCTCTTTTATTTGAATTCCCTGATATGTACTGTTATGACAAATAGGACTGTCTGTTTTTGTTGTTCTCTCCCCTGTTTCAGAGAGGAGCAGTGGCGGTAGGTGCAGGTAAACACGGTGAGCCGAGTCAAGGCGAGGTGGGAGGAGGTCAACAGACGATGGAATGGATACATTTGAATCAATACATAAAATCTATTCCATCGTCTGTCAACTCCCCCCGCCCTGCACCACTGCCCCATTGCGCTTACCTGCACAGACTGTGACTGGAAAGGACTTAACCTGGGAGATGTGGCTCAATGTTTCCTATGTGAGCATAGACTAATTTCCATATGGCTGAGTCTAATCTGAGAGGGTATGGTGGGCAACACAATCATGGACGTGGATGTGGCCAGCATAATTATCAATGGCTTCAATTAATGCAAGCTTTCCATCCATCACTAAGTGAGACACACATACCCAGACATGCTCACTGTGCAACTGAAACCAATTTGCACCTACCGAAGAGGACCAAATAGTTGTAATCTGTTTTTGAGTTGTTTCTGTTTCTGGTTCTTAGAGTACCTAGCTTGGTAATTCAGGGTGGACGTTCCCTGTTTCAGTAGGACAGTGGCTAATTTGCATATGGTTGTTTGTACTCTGAGGCAGCATGGTGGGCCAAAAAAGAAAGTACTGGGTCATGGCCCGAGTAACTACCAGTAACTAATATCAATTGTGTGTCTTTTGCTTCCTCGCCCTAAGTGCGCCAGGTATGCCCAGATGTGGGTCCCGGGCTCACTGTGCCACTGGATTCAAGCTATCCTGGCTGAAGAGAGGTGAAACTCCGAAACCTGTCCTAGGATGCATGTTTCCGGTCCAGGTATGACCTGGCTTATCAGTTAGGGCTGGACTGTTCCCATGAGGCACAGGGTCAAAACTGATTTGCATATGGCCAGGTCTAAACTGGGGTGGCATGGTGAGCGAAAGAACAATGGATTTAACCCTGATCTCTTGACTGGGGGTGAATGTTTTGATTTGTTCTGCATTTCGCCCATCAATTGTGTGTCTTTTGCTTCTTCACCCTAAGTGCGCCGGGTATGCCCACTCGTGAGTCCCGGGCTCACTGTGCCACTTGAATTAAGCTATCCTGGCTGAAGAGGGGTGAAACCCCGATACCATTCCTAGGATGCATGTTTATGGTCCAGGGAAAACCTGGCTTAGCAGTTAGGGTTGGACTGTTCCCATGAGGCACAGGGTCAAGACTGATTTGCCTATGGCCAGGTCTAAACTGGGTGGCATGGTGAGCAAAAGAATGATGGATTTAACCCAGATCTCCTGACTGGGGGTGAATGTTTTGATTTGTTCTGCATTCCGAACATCAATTGTGTGTCTAATATTAATGAAAGCATTCCATCCATCTCATTTTGTATACATCCATTTGCCTTCAACGGTACATTAATAAGGCCAAACCTATTGCCTTTGTCAATGTTTGTTTTTATTTATTTTGCAGTGCAGCAGGCACCTCATTACTGATTTTGTTTTTGTTTCAAGGTGAGCATTAAACCTATTGATTCTGGCATTACTGCTCCTTTCAACCCTCCATGTGAGTGTGTGTGTTCATCCTACATTCATTGCCCCTGTTCTCCACTTTAGTTCTTTACCACCCACCCCACTCTCTGAGGCTCCCTTGTACCTGTTTTTATTATCCAGCACACACTATTTTTGTCTCTGCTCACTCATTTATTCCTTCTTCTTGCTACCTGCTTTACTCACCATCCCACCATCCATTTTTAAATTTAACACAAAATGATCACAAGGTCCTGGGCAGCAAGAATGCATCCCAACAAAGGCATATGCATGTGGGTGCATCAGTAACAATTTTGGAAAGTACGTGTTTAAAATTCAAAACACATTCTAAGAGTTTGCATGTGTCGACTCGTGACACACTATTGACTTTTTTACCTCGTTGGCCATTTTGTAATGGCTTTTCTTTAATACAAAACTCATTTCAAGAGTGCCTCCCAAGTGCCCCTCTGCATGTGCATGTGTCATGACTAATACATTTGCACGTGTTCTGACACACAGTTGGACAGTCTGACATTAACTAAGTCCAATGTAAACAAGCAAGGTAAGGTCAAAAGCTCAATCTAATAGTGCTAGGTTCTATTCCAATGCAGGAGTGTCGCCCCACAGCTCTTTGAGCAGGAAAAATAAAATGATAATAACATAGTTATTATCATTTATTTTTTGAAGATTTGGGGATGGGTTAGGGCGGGGTGGGTCTGGAGGCACAGGGGGAGGAGTGGTTTGCCCCTCCAAGTGCACATGACTTCTTGTCCAGTCGTCATGGCCCAGCCAAACAATCATGCGCACTGTGCATGTTCCCCACCAGGCTGCATTACACAGCCTGGTGGGGAACATGCCCTGGCCTCCAGTCCCCATCGGAGCATCGATCCACAATGCTCACACCGATCACAATTTGCAAAAAGATTAATTTTTGGTCTTTGTCTAAAGGCCCAGAAAGACATGATTTTTCTTGGATCCCAAAGAACTGAAGGCCAGATGTAGGTCGTCAAATACCGGTCGCTAACTGCCGATTTTGGCCGTTACCGACCGGTATTTAGAGATTTAGATGTAGGGGGCCTAATATTTACTGATTCAATAAATTTACTGATTCGGTAAAGTTACCGAATCGGTAAATCTAGATGTAGGTGGCACTGAAAACAGTGCCACAGGCCCTTAAGAATTTGTTATTTACCATAAAATACCATTTCACGCTAAATAACGAATTCCTGTGTACATGCATGTACACCTGTGCCATGTGGCACACATACACGCCCTAAGGGCATGTATGTGTGTCACATGGAACACAAGCCAGAATCAGGGGTGCAACAGGGTGTCAAAGTGACACCCTGTCCCCCTTGACAATTCGGTAATTTTACCGAATCAGTATTTACTGATTCGGTAATTGACATTGATTTCTATGGGCCTCAAGGCCCATAGGAATCAATGGCAATTACCGAATCGGTAAATACCGATTCGGTAATTACAGAATCATACTGATTCAGTAAAAATTACCGAATTATTACCTACATCTCATTTACCGAATCTAGAATACTGAATCGGTAAAATTCGGTATTCTAGAGTCGGTAAATGAGATTTACCTACATCGGGCCCTGAATACCAAAGATATTGTGCAAAGTAGGAAAAGAATTCACCTTCGAAGGTCAATTTTTGTATTCTGGGTGTTTTAAGCAGCAAGAGATGGTGAGATCAAAGAGTTCTATGTTCTATAGTTAGCCTAACATGAGTTTTGTTTGCCTCTAATGGAAAAAATAGCCTATCAGTCTACCTCCAATAGAAAATAGGCACACAAAAATTGAAATGCAGAACGAAGCAGCCAGGGCCAAGTGCAACACACATCAACAACCCCCTTAAGCTACCCAATATCCAGGATGACCAGGATGAGAGCCTGCATGCCCCGCTGGACCTGGGCCTGGAGCCTGGATGCATAGCTGGACCTGCGTCTGGAGCCTGGATGCATCACTGGACCTGCATCTGGAGCCTGGATGTGTTGCTGGACATGGGTATGGAGCCTGGATATGTCGCCGGACCTGTGTCTGGTGCCTGAGTGCCGCTCTGGACTTGCGTCTGGAGCCTGGAGTGGGATGCGGAGGAGCTGTAGAGTCGATGAGCTGTGGTGGTAGACATTGAGTTATGGCAATTGCCCGTACCTTGTGGTGAAGTCTGGCCGGTCACATGGAGACACGTTGCTGACCTATGTGAGAAGACTGCCTTGCGCCCCTCGGAGCTGTGAATGGTAGAGGTGCCCATGCACACCAACATAGGGAGATCTGGATTGCATACTATGATCCACCACTACACTGGGGTGCACGGAGGGGATTACCAATGGTGGGTGCCGCCTCACTGCATCACAGGCCGGATGATGTTGGGCTGGACGGATACTGTGGCGGGTGAGGCCCCTGAGCTGTGCCGTACTAGTGTGGCGGGAGCGCTGCAACTTCACGCCTAAGGAGGCCCTGCTGCATCAACTGCATCTGGAGGTTCAACAGCAGACCTGGCGGCGACTGTTGTACCAATGCTTGTGAAATTCTACCTGGTTGAGCCTCCTGCTGGCTGAGTCACAGATTCGGAGGGAGTGCAGCGGATTGGGCCACGGTGTCAATGTCCAGGTAAGGAGAAGTTGGGACTCATAGGGCAGGAGGCCTGGGGGTCAAGTCGCCCACATCTAGCGCACATAGATTATGCACCCCCAGTGCCGGCTCATCCGTTATGGCGGAAGAGCATCGCCCCATTGCTTTCAAGCAGTGCAGAGGAGGAACAATCATCACATGATGATAGCTTACTGATGCAATTGTGCCATGTTTCCTTTGCGGGTGGGAGAGTAGGTAGGACTGCTCCAAGCACAGAGCAGGGCATGGGCGGATTGGCATGACCACTCAAGTGCGTAATGAGTTTGGTTAGCCCACTCAGGCCCCCCAAAGCAGTCATGGGCATTTTCCTGTTCGTAATGCAGGCTGCATCACAGCCTGCATGGAGAACATGCCCACCCCTCCAGCCCCTGGCTGAATGCCGTATCCCATTGCCAATTATCAATCCCTCCGCCACATTGCAGCATTGTAATTGGCTCAGGGGAGGGAGCCTGGCTGCCTACTTCCTGTTCCTGGAAGCAGATGCAGGAGAGCAGGAGCAACGAAGACACAGAACCTGGTTTCGAGGTACGACTTCTTTCATTAAAATATTTACAGCACCTGCTCACACACACATCCTGGCCCCATCCATTGTTCTTTGCAGCGTTTACCACTTCCCAGCTGTCCATCCCCCCAGCACTTCTCAATGGCGGCGCTGTGTGCCCATGCACAGTGGGCGTACCACTAGTGTGTCAAACGTACATACATAGTTATGACGCATGCCATTACATGCATACTAATACTAGGCATATTACAACAGTAGGGTAGGTGTTGGATAGCGGAGGCGTAAAAAGTTACAATTCCCACTTCAGTGAGTGCAACCCGAAAACAAACCTTTGCACCCCAAAGCAATCCATGAACCCCTAGAATTCCTTTTTGAGCCCCCAAAACACACCCTAAAAATCACATTTGACCCAAATGCAGACCCACATTTTCATAAATGACCCCAAAATACACCTGAATTTACAAATATTACCCTAGAATACACCCCAAATTTCAAATCTGACATACGAAACCCACACCCACCCGAGAAACGTAAAATTACCCCATTACTGGCCTCACAATGCGTTGTAATCGAATTCGATGTAAAGGTGTTGCAGTTGGGTTGCTAACGATGTAATGCCTGCATAGTATTGGACATCTCCTGTGCCAAGGGCAAGCCATAGGCAAGCCTGTCTGCGTCTGTCAGCCCCTGGACCACATTCAGCACCAAGGAGCCTTACACTTGGACACTCCACCACTTTGACACCAGCACCCTCCTCGCCATCAACCCTGGATGCCACCCCACCTGCCAGGACCAATATCTGCCCTGGACCGGGGTAAACATCCTTTACAATGCAACTGTTACTCCGCACTACCATTACGACGCACATTTTACAACGCAAGTCATTACAATGACTTGAGCTGGGGGACGCTCCAGGATAGGGAATAGGTTAATTTACTATCCAACACCTTCCCTACTATCCACGGGGACTGGAGTTGGAATAGTAAATTAAACTATTCACTATCCAGCGCCCCCAACGCAAGTCGTTGTAACGACTTGCGTTTTAAAAGTTGCGTCGTAATGACATGCGTTGTAACAGCATGCGTTGTAACGACGTACATCCCTGGACCGGACATCACCATCGCCATCACTGACGGCTGCAGTATCACCTGCGAGGACAACCCTGACCGTCCAGGAGGAGGCATTGCCATCACCTACAGAAGCACACTTCGACTGTCCATGCACACTAATGACCCAACAGCGACCATGGACCAACTCAACTCCCAGATCCGGACCAACCCCAAGCACATCCTCTGCAGCACCCTCATGTGCAGGCCCCCCGGGCCAAGGCCCCCCATTCTCCAATACCATTGTATATCTCATTGCACTCCAGGCTCTCCCATCCACCGACAACCTCCTACTCGGTGAACAAGTTCCACCTGGACAACCGCAGTGCCCAAAACACCACCCCCTCCTGGGGAAGGTCCCCAACATCACACTCAAGCAGCAAGTCACTGCAACAAGCCACCTAGCAGGACACACTGTTGAGTACGTCACCTCCGCCAGCGGGAACTTCATCTACACCCACAACACCGGACTCTCCCGCACCGACCATAATTGTATACATCATGTCTTCACCTTCCCCATGGACGCCACTGCCATCATCGCCCCCCCTCGCAGCTGGATCGAGGCCACCCAAAAACATCTTGTTACTCCCCCAGCACCTCCACTCACGCCAATGCTTGCAAAAGATGACACGGCAGCCCGCAACCACCACAGATGGATCTCCAGCTGCTCTGACACCCAGGCACCCCTCAAGAACGGCACTGCATCAGAACCTTTTGCCTGCCTGATGGCAGGCATGAGGGTGAAGCAGTGGCACAGGGATAGGCTGGCCCCATGTATTGCTGGAGTTGCGTCATGGTTGTGACACACCTGCAGCAAAGCATGCCTTTAGCACAGACAGACAAGTCAGGATTCCAGACCTATCTATCGTTACTTGCAACATGGAGTGGTATCCAGTAAATACAGCGCATCCATGGTGTCGGAAGAAGGGCGTAGTGAGAAGTGTTGCAGCACTGTCTTGTCGCAGCGCTGAAACACTTTTCATGACTCAGGCCCAGCAATGTGCAATATTGATGGTGTGCATTCCTGCACTGAAGTTTTGTCGCAGGGCAGCGCAGCAACATTGCTTTCAGTGCTGTCCAGCACCATAACCTGCATGAATGAGGCCCCATGTGTAATGTCCATATTTAAGACCAGCTATTGTCTTGTCATAAGTCCCAGCCGTTAACTGCCTTTAGCAGCTGTTTTTTTAACGCATTGCGGGTCCGGGAGATCGTTGTAAATATCGCAAAGTGGGGTTAGAGTGAGTTTTTGTACGGGAACGCCTACGTTGCTTGTCATTAGCGATAGTTATCGCTAACATAGGTGGCAATGCGGAAAGCGGCTGGTTTCGCCAGAAAACTGTCGCTAACGGCTGCTGGCCACAGCTTGTTAATGGGGTTGTTGTAAATAAAACAGCGATAGTATTAAGCATTCGCTGAAGACATGCTATCATGTCTTCGTTCTAGTTTTCCCGCCTGTACTTGAAATACGGCCAGAGTCCATTTTGTTTTGTGGCATCCATCTTGTGTGCCGTACATTGCCATGTGCTCGCCACGAGGCAAGCCCTACCTCACTGATTGTCACCCCTGAAGTTTGCCCAGCAACAGGCTATAAATAGTTCCTTGTGCGTCCAGCGCATGTCCAGTAGGAGTCACATCTGTTTCTGATTAGCGTAGATTGGAATGTGCGTTCGGAGGGTCTCAAGAACCGTTAACTCCACCCATGTATCGATTATGTTCAAGAAATGTCCATATATGGTTTTAAATCATGCTTTGAGCTGTAACCGCCCACTTATGAGCCCCTTCTTTGTGTATAAAAGGGGACCGCATGTCTGAGTTCTTTGTGCTACCTTGTACAATACCGTAGAGTGTTGTGTAGGCTGTAGTACCACCTTTAAAGGTTTATTAAACTATGGACCTACTTATCTCGAACGGAGATTTGTTTCTTATGTCCCAGCGCGGTCCCTCAGATCAAGTACCAACCTCTTACTTGTGGTCCCCCATGTCAAAAAGGCCAGGCATGGAGGTAGAGCTCTATCCACTTTAGGCCCAAAGATGTGGAACAAACTGCCTCTGACCTTACGACAATGTAATGAACATTTAACATTTCGTAAGCAACTAAAAACCATTCTATTCAAAAATCAAATCTTAACATCTCAGTATATCAATATGTTCGTGGAGTTACCGGTCAAAAGCGCAGAGATACGCCTGATGGAGTGATTCTAGCGCTATACAAAACCACAAATAAATAAATAAATAAATGTCTTTGTATTTCCAGTTTTCCTGCCAATTTCATTTGTAGTCTGAAGACTTCGTGCACAGAAGGCTGAACCCTTTTGCTCTTACAGGCCTTGCTGAGGCCTGTACTCATCAATTGGCGCCCATCGCGTGGGGCTCATCGACGACTCGGATGCTCGAAGGACTGGCCGTGACGAAGGATTGGAATCTTGCCGTGGACGTGATCACTGCCAGCGGCGCCTTTAGTCCTGGCATCCCGAGGTATTCTTCCTTCCCTTCCGATCTGACCATCTGGGTGGCGCCGGTCATCGACTGAGACCTCTTCTGTCGGTTTGCCGCATAGTGGCCGTTTGGGCGAATTCGGAACTTGGCAGTTGGAATCTGGACGCTCTTGATTGGTAAGAATCGTTTTACGGTACTTGCTGCGAGCCTTTGGTAGTCTTGATTGGCAAGGCAGTTTTAGGATACACTTGCCCCGACTCATTTGATTGTTTGTTTGAGGTGACTAGTCATATTGTTTGGTTTGGTGATATTCATATATGTGTTGCAACTCGTATAGGCAGGCAATGTGGAGATATTTCTCCTGATCTTTGGATTTGAGCGGCGCAACGTTTTAAGCGCTATTTTAATTATAATATTGCATAGTTTGCACTATTTTTTTGACATTGCTGTTTTTAGAGCACTTCGTAAGTGGTGCTGCTGTTTTGGAAATGACCGGTTGATACTAGAAGAATCACAGCCAGCTCCCCCGGAAGGTACGCCGAATAGGGACATGTATGTGAAATTTGGTCTTTCCCCCATAATGTACAGCACGTTATGGTGGAAATATACCAAAAAGGATCCTGAGTTACGATGGCCTATGTATGGATCATTTGATTTGCTGAAAATTGAGTATGTGGAGCAGTTATGTGTACGTGGCGAGTGAGACAAGATATGTTTGAGGTTATACGTATGTGGGTGAAAGAGGTGCGAGAGCGTGAGAAGCGTGAGCAGGCACTGATTGAGAGAGAGCAGTGAAAGAGTGAGCATGAGAGAGCGCACAAGGCGAAAAAGCGCGAAGCAAAGGAATTAGAAGAGAAGCAGGAGAATGAACGTCGGTTGCAAATATCTGGCCAGTATCCTGTTCGAGAGCCTCTTTATCCTGTCCTTAATAAATCGGATGATTTTTCGTTATTAGATCGCTCTCCGCCCCGTACGCTGGCCCGTCTGCCCCGAGAGCAGGAGATCAGGATTTTGGACCACCTGGGCAGAAAGTGGATACGCGGTCTATGTTGTCGACCGAGCGTATGGCTGACCTCCGTAAGATTGCTTACCGAGTTAACAAAGATGCTGTCTCCCTGACAGATTTATTGGAAGAGCTTGAAGCATGGGAGGATAGGGAGAAACTATACTTTACTGAATTTGTTTCTAATGAAGTAGTAACAGCTTTTCGGAAATTTTCTGATGTTCTTAAACCAGACGATGTGATAGCCGATTCTAAAGAAATGCGTAAAGGTCTTTTTCTTCCTTCTCAGGTGCCTGATGCGATTCGACGGATATTTGCGTTATGGGATGAGAGTTTTCGGCTACGGGATGAAGCGCGGAAAAGGAAGACTGGCAGGGAACAAACGAATCCGAGTGGCGACGGGAAGCAGTCATCCATATTTTATTCAGATAAGATCGATGCAGTGCATGTTAAACCAATGCGGGAGGCGTCGCCTTTGTACGTTCCTCCTAAAGGAGTAGGTACTAGTTCGGATAGAGGGTCAGCTGATGCTCAAGGGTATTTCATTTATAACTGGGTTTATACTCCTTGGAATAGAGCAGATGTTATGGCATTAAAAGCTGCATTACCTGATCCACGAAAGAATCCCGCCGCCATTGATGAGGAAGTTGAGGGGGCTCTGAATTCTTGTACTATGACCTTGGCCGATATTGACTTATTCTTCGGGCTTATATTACCCCCAGATATGTGGAGGTCTATACGAAAGGTAGATGACCTTCAGACATTTAAAGTTAGATGGGCGGATCTTGAGGATGAATATAGAGAGAGGAAACCTGCGCAGAAACCGCCCCAGTCGATTTTAGATCTTCCCGCTGCTATCTTGACTAAATTAAAAACGCTTATCCCCCCTAAAAATATTGATTGGACTATGTTAGCGTCATGTAAACAGAAGACAGATGAATCAGTTTCAGATTTCTTTACACGATTTGAGGAAACTTTCCATGATTTTAGCGGCCAGTCACTTACGGACGACACGGGTCAACATCTTTTTGTTGATAAATATTTTTTAAATTTATTACCGGGAGTAGCAGCTCGATTAAAAGGGAGCGAAAGCTCTTGGACGACTTCGACGCCAGCATCCCTCCTGACAATGGCTCAGTATTATGAGCGTCGGGAATTAGAAGCAAAGGGTAGTGAGGAAAAGAAATCTAAAGATTTGAAAACGAACGTTATGTTAGCGCAAGTGTATGGGCCGCCGCATGGAGGTAATGAAAGGGGCGGTCGGAATTTCCCTGGTTCTTTTTCGGGCCGTACTGATGTGGCCCGGGAACAATGTGCATTTTGCAGGCGGAAAGGCCATTGGGCGAATGAGTGTCCATTGTTGCGCGCACAGCGGCAAGAGCGTGGGCAGGGATTCACGAGGGGTAGAGGAGATTCTTCAGGCCCTAGGGGCAACACGAATGATCGAGCTAGGTTTGAATCTAATGTGCGACCACGAGATGGGTCCAATGTTTTTGATCGACGAAACCAATACCAAATGTCTGATTATGTGCCTCCTGAACAGCACGATTCACAGTATGCATAGGATTGCGTAGGATGGGGTAAGGAATCAGTTGAAGTGCCAGTGGATCAGAGGGGTCCTTATGTTACAACACATGTTTTGGGTTCTACTGATCGGTTCCTGGTTGATACAGGAGCTACTCGTAGCGCTTTGTCTAAAAAATTGGTTCCGAGGGCTCCACTGTCTGGCTTAACAATTACGTCAATAGGGTTCGATGGAACACCTTCTGTTAGCCCACTATCACAACCTCTTGCACTTTATGTAGATCAGTTTGCTGCACCATGTCCATTTTTGCTTTCCCCGAACACGCCTGATAACATTGTGGGCCTGGATATGCTCAAGCATTTTCAGGCTACGATACGATGCTCCCCTGAGAGAGTACGTGTTATTTTGAATGACAACTATCCAACAATGGAGAGGTTGTGTACGATTCAGATAGATGCTGCTCTGGCCTCTTTGCCTCATACTTTGTGGGCCACTTCGGATACTGATGTGGGACGGATGAATTTTCCTCTGGTGCACATTAGTGTAAAAGAGGGAGCTGTGTTACCACGCCTACCTCAGTATCGAATCTCACAGGAGGGGGAAGAGGAGCTGTATACAGATAGTGCAGGATCTGATTAAAGTAGGGGTTGTTGAAGAAGTTCCATACAATGTGTGCAACAGTCCTATACTACCGATTTTGAAGGAAGACACTGACACTAGGATTTATCGATTTATTATCGATTTGAGGGAGGTTAACAAGATAGTGATACCTCAATACCCAGTGGTTTCTGATATTACGACACTCCTTACTCTGGTCCCGCCAACTGCAACAACATTCTCAGTTATAGACTTGAAGAATGCTTTCTTTTCGATCCCTATTCATCCTGACAGCCGATATCTTTTCAGATTCACTTTGAATAATAGGTAGTACAGATTTTGTAGAGTTCCCCAAGGCTATACTGAGAGTCCCAGCATTTATAGTCAAGCGTTAAAAAGACAATTGGATTCTTTTGTTTTACCCGAAGGTGTGGCACTTATACAATATGTCGATGACATCTTGTTGGCAGCCGACACCCCTGCACAATGTGAGGAGTGTACGTTGTCTTTGCTTACCTTTTTGGCATCGCACGATCACAAAGTATCGAAAAAGAAACTGCAATATTGTAGACCAAAGGTAACCTACTTAGGTCACCTTTTGTCTAAGGAGGGGCGTGCACTTACACCAGATTGTATTCAAGCCATTTTAGACACACCAGCACCATCCACGCAGAAAGATGTTTGAGCTTTGCTGGGTCTCACCTCCTTTTGTAGACAGTGGATATTAGGGTTTTCATACATAGTTAAACCACTGTTAGCCCTTTTGACAAAAGATACTCCAGTTCCCCTTCCCTCGACAGATGAATGTGAGAATGCTTTTCAACAATTACATCAGGCCCTTTGTTCAGCACCAGTGCTAGGCACCCCTGATTACACGAAGTCCTTTACATTGTATGTGCATGAGAGAGATGGATGCGCGTTATCAGTGTTAGTGCAGATGCACGGCGATAAGCAGCGCCCTTGTGCATACTTCTCGGCAATGCTTGATCCTGTTGCTCGAGCGTTGCCTGGTTGTCTTTGCTCAGTTGCAGCAACAGCTGTGTCAATACGCCAGAGTGAAGGGATTGTGTTATCTCATAAGTTGTTAGTGTTGGCCCCCCATGCTGTTGATGCCCTTTTGAATCAGACAAAGACGCAGCATTTAACTTGTGCTCGTCTGACAGGATTTGAGCTAACGCTGTTGGCTCCTCATATTACTTTGAAGAGATGTGCAACACTGAACCCAGCCACGTTGTTGCCCTTCCCAGCGACTCAGCCTGAGGCGCAAGAAACACATGACTGCGTCTTTGTGACTGAGGAACAGACAAAGGGTCGTATTGACTTGCAAGTTACGCCCTTTACAGATGTGGATGGAGAGCTGTGGGTGGATGGGTCTTCCTTAAAGTTACCAGATGGGACTACCTCCGCAGCATATGCAATTACTATGCTACACACAATAGTGGAGACAGCACGCATACCGCAGAAATCAGCTCAAGCAGCAGAACTGATAGCGTTGACACGAGCATGTGAGCTTAGTGCAGGATTATGTGTGAACGTCTATACGGACAGCTGCTATGCTTTCGGAGTAGCGCATGATTTTGGCCTACTCTGGAAGGAAAGGGGCTTTTTGACATCACATGGAGCGCAGATAATGTATGGAGAATTAGTACAAAATCTCTTGACTGCACTGACCTATCCTAAAAAGATAGCTATAGTGTAATGTAGCGCACACAAGAAAGTGACAGATAAAGTGGGACAAGGAAACGCTTTTGTATATCGAATTGCACGTGAAACTGCGATGCAGCCTGGCTCCACTCTAATGTATGTTGTGAAGTCACAAGCTGAGCAGTGGCATGATGCTAGGGAAAAGGTGTTAGAGATGCAAAAGACTGCTACTGAGAAAGAACGAGAGCTATGGTCCAAAGATGGAGAATTGGACGATGAAGGCTGCTGGAGGAATAAGCAGATGGATAGGTGGAAGTTACCTACAGCCTTCGTACAACCTTTGGTTCAGATGGCACATGGGCTAGCACATGTTGGAGCTTCGGCAATTGTGAAATTGCTTAAGCAAGTTTCGGTGTTTGTAGATTATTGTGGAGTGACAACGGGCCCCATTTTGTGGCGGACGTTAGGTATGCCCTGAAGGGATTAGGCACAGTGCAAAAGTTCCATGCCGTGTTCCACCCGCAATCAGCAGGATTGGTGGAAAAGTACAATGGCACGCTTAAATTAAAAATCGCGAAAATACAGGCTTCTACCTCTCTGACTTGGCCAGATGCTTTGCCTTTGGCATTATTGTCTATGAGATCAGTACCGCATTCTCGGACGGGCCTAACACCCTATGAGATTGTATTCGGGCACCCCATGAACATATGGGGGGTGCCCAAACCAAGCTCAGTGTATGATGTACCTTGTGTTTTAATGAATGACTATTTGGCACAATTAACTGATAGCTTGGTTTCCATTCATCAACAGGTTCGAGAAGCACTCCCTGACTGGTCCACAGGAGAAGGCCATATTCTCCGGCCTGGTGACTTCGTCCTCGTGAAGTCCTTCGAGCGGTCGAGTAGTCCGGAGCCGAGATGGTGCTGTCCTAAACAGGTCATTCTCGCGACGAGAACGGCAGTGTGGGTGACCAATCGAAGAAATTGGATCCATTGTCGGAAAGTGCAACCTGACCTGGTGGAGCCTGCTGTATTGACCGACCATCGAGATATCCTGAAAGAGGCCGTGCTGTGGTACCAAACGAATCTGAGGAGTTCTTTCCGGACCAGACGATCCCTGAATCAAGAAGATATAATCTACGACCAAGAAAAGAATCTGCAATTGTGTGAGAAGTTGTCAGAACAGTCCCTAGGTCAGTGAAACGGAGAGCCGATGAGGCAAGAGGGGGATCAGCCATGCATTAGTGTAGTGACACCCGTCTTGGCCCGCTGGTGAAGAAAACAACGGCTACCTAGGGGTAAGAGTTCTGACAACACTTTAGTTTCAGGAAGATACTGTGTACATTGTTCGATTGGATAAAAAGAAGATTTTTGGTTCTGTAGGGTTCATTATCATCATAGCAGTTATCGCTACAGTCACGTGGTTTGTGGGGATAAAGCTCCTGCTCATGAGCTATATACTGTTTCCACTCCAGTCCCTGATGAACACTTTTTCTATACACTCCCATATCAAGAGTTGAAACATCGACAGTCATATCTGAATAACACTTTCATCCAGATGTTACATCATACCCACATTGCTACAAATGCTATAGATTGTTGGATATGTGGGATGATGCCTGCGCATCAAAAGAAAGGGGGAACACCATTCATACCTCTTCCTTACTCTCATAATGGCTCTTGTAGAGCATGGTACACTTTTCTTTTTGCTACGAGAAAGCCTACAGTAGGAAGATTGCTTTTTAGGCTGAATAAAGAATGTCATCAAGATAAAGAAGGCTATTCACAAGCCAACGGAACTATAAGGGAGTGGGAAGAGTATCGACCGGACAATGAATCGACACCTTATATTTTCACGAACACGAGAGACACTGTTGGACAAGAGAAGTTTGTGATCTCAGTGGCCCAAGCACAAGCAGATTTATGTGTACAGAGTGTAGGCCATATTCCTGTAGGTGTTAGTGATTGTATTGTTATATTGAACATTGATGGCCTTAATAATAGTACTTTCCTTGCCTCTCATAATACTTATTTTGTTTGTGGGAACAAAGGCTATTATCGATTACCAGACGGATGGTCTGCAGTATGTTATGTATCGTTTTTATTACCACCTGTATTCTTGGCACCTGCATCATATCACAAAGACTTGAAATTATTGAATAATGTGACTGTAAATAGATTCAAACGAACTTTATCTGTTGATGACGTTGACCAGACTGATACTAGTCTGCAGCAATATATAGATTTCAACCTAGGATTATTTTTCTTTGTGGGAGCTGCTCTGAACAGCAGAAATATACGACGATTAACAAGAGTAGTTGAAGCTGTTACCAACCAAACCACTGCAGCCCTTGGGAATCTTACTGAAGAGCTGCAAATTACTAGGATTTTTGCGTTACAGAACCAAATGGTTCTAGACGTAATGTTAGCGGGTAGAGGTGGAGCTTGTAGAATTATCGGAAGCAGCTGCTGTGTCTTTATCCCCGATCATACTCCTTCTGTGTATAAAGCCATTAACAAATTACATAAAATTGCAGCTGATATACATGTTGAAAATGGATCTTGGACCTTCCCTGGGTGGTTATGGACCTTGATTTCTACATGGGGTTGGAAGGTTCTCACTGGGCTATGTATAATTGTTGCCATATTATTCACGTGTTGTGTATGTATTCATGTAGTCCAATGATATGTTTCTTTTTGTGTGCCTAATAAACAATCTGTCGCAGAAGCTACCCATAAGAAAACTATACCCAGAGAGATAGCTGATATGATGAGCATCGACATAAACGATGAGTATTTAGATTATCCAAGAAAACCGAATGTCTTCAGCAAATGCTGAAAGGGTCGTCTGTTGTAAATAAAACAGCGATAGTTTTAAGCATTCGCTGAAGACATGCTATCATGTCTTCGTTCTAGTTTTCCCGCCTGTACTTGAAATACGGCCAGACTCCATTTTTTTTTCTGGCGTCCATCTTGTGTGCCATACATTGCCATGTGCTCACCACGAGGCGAGCCCTACATCACTGATTGTCAGCCCTGAAGTTTGCCCAGCAACAGGCTATAAATAGTTCCTTGTGCGTCCAGCACATGTCCAGTAGGAGTCACATCTGTATCTGATTAGCGTACATTGGAATGTGCGTTCGGCGGGTCTCAAGAACCGGTAACTCCACCAATGTATCGATTATGTTCAAGAAATGTCCATATATGGTTTTAAATCATGCTTTGCGCTGTAATCACCCACTTATGAGCCCCTTCTTTGTGTATAAAAGGGGACCGCATGTCTGAGTTCTTTGTGCTACCTTATACAATACTGTAGAGTGTTGTGTAGGCTGTGGTACCACCTTTAAAAGTTTATTAAACTATGTCTTTGTATTTCCAGTTTCCGTGCCAATTTCTTTTGTAGTCTGAAGACTTCGTGCACAGAAGGGCGAACCCTTTTGCTCTTACAGGCCTTGCTGAGGCCTGTACTCATCAGGGTGATACAAATATCACTGCATTAGCGGCAGGAAAGTGCCACTAATGCAAAGTTAACGTCTTGTACATATGCCCCAGAGAGTTTCAAACTAGACCCTAGCTCTTATTAGGAGCTTGTGGAGTTGTGAAACATCGATTTAGAAAAGGGGGTGGTGATGAACAGAGTGTCTGAGTTAAGCAGACCACTCTTACCCAGTCAAAAGATCAGGGCTTGATCCATCACCGTTATTTATCTCACTGCCCCATCCCAGCTCAGAACCTGGCTATATGCAAATCAGTCTGTCCCTGGCCCAGTGCATCATGGGAACAGGGCAGACTAAACTACCAAGCCAATTCTTCACCAGAAAGGAGACAAGCTACCGGGGACCGGTTTCTGGCATTTCAGCCTTCTTCGGCCCGGCTTGCTTGAATCCTGATGGAGCAGTGAGAAAGGGACTCATGTCTGAGTATACCCTGCCACACCTATAGTGGCCAAAATCGATTTAGAAAAGGAGGTGGTGATGAACAGAGTGTCTGAGTTAAGCAGACCACTCTTACCCAGTCAAAAGATCAGGGCTTGATCCATCACCGTTATTTATCTCACTGCCCCATCCCAGCTCAGAACCTGGCTATATGCAAATCAGTCTGTCCCTGGCCCAGTGCATCATGGGAACAGGGCAGACTAAACTACCAAGCCAATTCTTCACCAGAAAGGAGACAAGCTACCGGGGACCGGTTTCTGGCATTTCAGCCTTCTTCGGCCCGGCTTGCTTGAATCCTGATGGAGCAGTGAGAAAGGGACTCATGTCTGAGTATACCCTGCCACACCTATAGTGGCCAAAATCGCTGTAATCACCCACTTATGAGCCCCTTCTTTGTGTATAAAAGGGGACCGCATGTCTGAGTTCTTTGTGCTACCTTATACAATACTGTAGAGTGTTGTGTAGGCTGTGGTACCACCTTTAAAAGTTTATTAAACTATGTCTTTGTATTTCCAGTTTCCGTGCCAATTTCTTTTGTAGTCTGAAGACTTCGTGCACAGAAGGGCGAACCCTTTTGCTCTTACAGGCCTTGCTGAGGCCTGTACTCATCAGGGTGATACAAATATCACTGCATTAGCGGCAGGAAAGTGCCACTAATGCAAAGTTAACGTCTTGTACATATGCCCCATAGAGTTTCAAACTAGACCCTAGCTCTTATTAGGAGCTTGTGGAGTTGTGAAACATCCCAGGCAAATTTAGAGGTAGCAATTGTGACACAACACATTTCTATTTAAAGGTGCAGAAATAATTCATAAACATATAGCATTTGGAAACTAAAGGCCAAAACAACTGCTGAGACATGTGCAGCCATTGGAAGTTTGAAGTCAAATTGTACCCATAGGTGTTTAAACACTGAGTATAAGAAAGACAATTTCGGCTGACCCCAGACTTGAAGTTCAGAGGTTTTCACTTTGACCTAACATTAACATTTTCATTTGAACCAGTTGATTACCATCAAGTTTCTGATTTCCAGGAGACCTAATTTGTGCTTTATAGTGTTGGTCTTTTTGGCCACTTGTACACCAGATAAGTTGTATGTCAAATGCTGGATGAAGAATTGAAGGTTAAAAGAGTGAATAGAATTGGAAGCTCTTCACGCAAAGTTTGAAAAGATTCCTGGGCGTGTGGTTCCTTGGGGTATGCCAGGTATGATGTTATGAAAGCAAAGTAGAAATTATCAAGAGACACTGGACCCAATGTACTAAAGATTGCGTTTCCAAGTCCTGTGAGTGGAAAAGTAGATGTTTGCGAATGCAAAAGTCGATTGAGTCAAATATTTATCTATGTGTATTTTTGGAAGGAAGCATGCAGTGTTAGAATTAAAATGTTTTATGGTGGACTATAGTGGCTATTTGGTAGCCTTTTCATTTTTTTAGAAGCTTTTCTAGTGTCATATTTTAGTTGTACAAGATGTTCAGAAAAACAAGGGTCACAGTGAAATTTGTAGTAACTTCTAACCAATGTATTGATTTTTAAAGGCTATTGTCGGAACCCTATTCAGAGGGCCACTGGGCAAGTGGGAGCTACTGAGTCCAATTGTGGGGTTAAAGTATTTTGCTCCTCATGTCCAGGACCCGACCTATTATGAATCCTGAACAACTGGGTTAAATATTCCTTCAGCACTTGACTCTCAGTGGTAGTGTGGGTCAAGCAATCCAAGGCTTCTGATGCGAGTAGGTAGACCTGTGGGGAAACAAAGGCTCACAACTCGAAATATACTCTGTAGCAATATAAACAATAAATGATTGTCGAGTCAGTTACTTGCCTTTAGGAACAATCATTACCCAGTCAGGCCTCCCTAGATGGGGAATATGTTGGCCTGCAGCAGTTTGTAGAAGCGGCCCAATGATGAAGAATGCCACTAATTAGTGGGAGAGGGCAGTATTTAAAACCCTGTGGGTTTATTCTGATACGCAGATTGTGATAAATTAATTGAATTCAAAGGCCTTCCCTTCTTTGTGTGTGTTTATAGGCAGGTCACACCTGCCAAATTTACCAATGAAAATCATACATTATTTACCGTACATGCAGATTTTGATGCATTAAACACCAAAATCTGCATGTTATTCCCCATTAACTTGTAAAAGGTGTTGTTTATCACACACAATAAATAACCTGCCTCATGGTATCATTGTTTAAAAGGTGTGATACATAACACCCAAACTTGCAATCAGACCCTAAGCACTGAAATGACAACATGTAGTACTGAAAGGATTCTCAGCATGAAAGAGAAATCACAGTGAGAAGTCAGAGAGTATTCTTTGCGTACTAATGGTAACAGCAATTATGTGGGGAAAATATTACCTGCTGTCTGCTTTTCAGGTACCTCGCCTGATTTATAGTCAGGAGAACTACTTTTTTTCTGACGATAGAGTCTTGGGTTCCTCTGTTTTCCCAAAATGACTTGCTGTTGACCCATCTCCGACAGGGATGCTGGTTTAAGACTATTAGATTGCCTGCGTTATCTGTAACAGACCTTACAATGCTTATTGTTCCTGCATACCGTGTAAGCATGGGAGCAGTACAGCATGAACTGCCAGGGTAGGTCCTCTCTGGACCGGAAACAAGCGTCCTGGGACCAGTTCCAGGGTATCATCCCATATCAGCCATGCTAGCTTGAATCTAGTGGGGGGAAAAAACGATACATTAAACACAGATCTGTGGCTGGGGGGGTGCATGTTTGCATTGTTCAGCATTCCATCCAACATCTGTACAGTTAGCTTTTGTCGCCCTAATGTAGGACAAGTATGCCCAAACGTAGTTCCCATGCTCACTGTGCCACTGGATTCAAGCTAGCCTGCCCGATTAGGGGTGATACCCTGGTCCCAGGATGCTTGTTTCCAGTCCAGGAAGGACCTGGCTTGGCAGTTGGGGTTGGACTGTTCCTATGAGAAGCAGGGTCAAGACTGATTTGCATATGGTTGGGCCCAAACTGTGGTGGACAAACGAATTATGAATTAAAACCCATATCTGTGAGTGGGGGTAAATGTTTGCATTGCTCAGCATTCAATTCATCATCTGTTCTTTTTACTTTTGTCACCCTAAGTGGGAAGAGTATGCTCAGACTTGGGTCCCATGCTCACAGTTCCACTGGATTCAAGCTAGCCCGGCTGATGAGGGGTGAAATCCCAAAACCGGTCCCAGAATACTTTTTTCTGGTCCAGGTAGGCTCTGGATTGGCAGTTTGGGTTGGACTGATCCCATGAGAAGCAGGCTCAAGACGGATTTGCAAATGACAGAGTCCTAACTGGGTGGCATGGTGAGCAAATAAAACAATGGACTAAAACCGGACCTGTGACTGGGGGTGAATGTTTGCATTGTTCAGCATTCCGTCCATCATCTGTTCTTTTTTTCTTTTGATACCCTACTAGAGCAGTCAGAAACTCTCACTTGAACTCTCGAGCCAATAGATTCTTGTGAAAATGTGCCTTCTGCTGTCCTAGCAGTTTGGCAGCCCTTTCTCGAAAATGTGATTGACCCTACTTCCCCCAGGAAAGTTTTGAAGGCATCAATAGGAAGCTAAGATGAATTAAGAATTTCAGATTGTGGTACAGTTTCTTCTGCTAGAGCTTATAGCAAACTTTTGTCAGCTACTTTTTAAGGCATGTTATCTAGATGTGTTTATTAGTTATTCTGTACCATCAGTATCGGGTATTGTCTTTTATCTTACTACCGAGTGCCTCAGGCACTGCTTTTCTTCCATTTGATAACCAAGTTTCCAATTTTGTGCAATTGACTCTCAAAACATGAGTGTGAGTAGTTAAAGTTTGCTAGAGGAGATGCTAGATGGTTACTTGAAGAGATGGAAGAGTGTTTGAAACACCCATAACTTTATTGGAAGCATCATTACACACAATGTTTCAGCATCCAGTCA
Organism: Lissotriton vulgaris; assembly: GCF_964263255.1. Lineage (NCBI taxonomy): Eukaryota > Metazoa > Chordata > Amphibia > Caudata > Salamandridae > Lissotriton > Lissotriton vulgaris. The sequence goes on along the minus strand of NC_141691.1, from coordinate 1,223,268,274 downwards.
TACCAATATGATTCCAAAATGAAATATTTTATTTATATGTAAGAAAGTTAGACAGAAAGATAATGTGCAAAATATAACAATAGAATATGCAAGAACCTTCCATGGCAAAAAAAATATCACAATCACAAATATAGCACTTGTGCCACAAGACCCTATAATTTAAAGAACCTGGAGATAGATTTAGGATCTCTTGGCTTGACTATAGAACTGTTCAATATCAATTTTTTTTCTAGGGGCTTCCTATGAAATGTTAAGGCAATTGGCCTGATTACAATCTTGGTGGGTGGTATACTCTGTCACAAACATGGCGAATATCCAGCCCGCCAGATCACCAGTTCCATAGGAGATATTGGAATTGTGATACAGCGGACACGATATCCATCATGTTTGTGATGGAGTAACCCTGTCCGCCAAAATCATAATAAGGCCCTGAATTTTACAATGTATCAAGCTTGATATTATATACCTGTCCTTTGACTACATATCTCAGCTGCTCTCTGTGCAATGTCTGACAACTCATTTGGTTTGAGCCTAAGCGTCTCAGTTGTTCAAAGTAAAGTCACCTTATACAGAAGCACCATCCAAAATGCACAGAGCACCAAGACAAATTCTCCGAATATCAAATTCAATTTAATGTCCCACAAAGATTCTTGGAGGTGTGGCTGATGGAAGTTTACTCCCTTAAAAAGAAGCCCAGCTTCTAAGTCAATAAGTAAAGTTGGAAATAGGCCTGTCCAGCTACCCACATACCCCAGCATGACCACACCTCACAGGCCAATACCTCAAAACTAGCTTGTTGAAGTAAAGATGTTCGGTTGTATGCAAGTCCATGAGCCTGGAGTTTCTCAGTGGACTCTCCAGAGGACTAGTTGAGCTCAAATGCTGTGAATTATGGGTTTGGTCCAATCAGGACTTTCAATGAGTGCAGCATGTGGAAATGCAAGGGCTTCAAATATGTATAATTTTAAGAGCGCCCATCCGTAGCTAATGGAACAATTTGTTAGAGCATACAATGAGGTGAAACATTGTCCATTCCCCTCTTGGGCTGTAAATTAATTGTTACAGGTACTGCCAAAATCAGGGATGGTGTGGGAAGAGCGGAGGAAGAAGTGCGCTCTGCACGTGCCCAAGAAAGACACTCCCCAATCTGGTGATCACAAAAGATGCAATTCGCCCAGTTTTTAATCCCAGGATGCTCCTTATACTTCACTTACATGAATCGTTTCACACAAAGTCTTCAGGTTCTTGTCTTTTGTTTCTGTACCTAACTGGTCAGGATCTGTTCCTGTCTAAAGTAGCTTCCTTGCTTTCTAAGGTAAAAGAGGTGGGCATCCTCCATAGATGGAGACTCCTTTCTGGCCTTGAGGGGACAGATAAATGCAGAGTTCTTGGAAGTCATCTGTCTGGGGTTGTGCACACATTTCCATCTCAAAGTGCCAAGAAAATAGGATCTCTGGCTTGAAAAGAGGACATTGTCTAAACAAAATAAAAAAAGGACAACAAATGCCTAAGTGAGCTTTAAATAGTAAATACCTTTTCAAACTGTCAACCATACATCATCACATTTTATCTTCCTTGGCCCAGAGGAAGTAGAGAGAAGAGGGTTGTATCAGCTGGTCTATTTTGCCTACTAGATATTTCCTTTCCTAGCCTGGCAGCTTCTGAGGCACTCATAAAAAACATAAGATGCGAGTGCTGTATGGAATATTTTCGAAATAGTTGTTCTAACTAAGAAGTTCCGTAATTCCCACTTGGCTATGATTAGAGTTGAATATATTTATTGTGTACGGTCAACACTTACTATTGCACATCAAGGTGACCTATCGGGTTAACAGGGCTTAAAGAAACACCATACTTTATACAACAAAATGAAGTGTTTATTATTATTATTATTATTATATTTAATATTATAAAGCGCACAGCTACCCGGAGGTTTCCCGGCGCTAAGGACCAAATTAAGGGGGAGAGCAACTGAAAGATAAGGAGGCAGTTTATTGATTAAATAACCAAGTTTTAACCTCTCTGCGGAACTTGAGGTAGCAAGATTCAGTACGCAGAGATAGGGGAAGAGAGTTCCAGAGGACGGGAGCAAGACAGGAGAAGGAACGACCACCCATTCTGGCTCTTGTAACTCTGGGAACCTGAAACCTATGCTGTTTGGATGAGCGAAGAGTACGGGCTGGGCAGTATTGATGAACCAAGGTACTAAGGTAGGATGGGGCCCGACCTGCATTGATTCTATGCATAAAGCAGAGAGCCTTGAATTTTGTGCGGCTTTCAATACGAAGCCAGTGCAAGTTACGTAGGGAATTAGAAGTGGAGGATTTATTGGGGAGTTTACAGAGCAGCCGAACCGCCATGTTCTGGACTGTCTGTAGTTTACGGGTCACCTCTTTGCAATCCCCCAGGAGAAGAATGTTTCCGTAGTCCAGTCTAGAGGTGATTAAGGCCTGGACTACGGTTTTCTGTGTCTCCTGAGGCAGCATCCAAATGATCTTTCTGAGCCACTTGATGATGGTGATGCAAGTAGAGGAGGTTTTTACCACGTGGTGCTTCATGGAAAGTTGGTCGTCAAAAATGATGCCAAGATTGCGTGCTGTTTTAGAGGGAACGGGAAGGGTGCCCATTTGCCTGGGCCAATGTTGGGGCCCCCACAGAGTAGTGTTATGGCAAACAAGAGGAGCTCTGTTTTCCCCCGTTCAACTTTAGTTTGCTTTCGTGCATCCACGTGGCGATGTTACTAAGCCCTACGCAGCGGGAAGAGGGGGTGGAGTGAGATCCCATTGAAAGGGAGTAGAGTAGTGTTTGGAATGAAGACATCAATCATGGGCCGGGTAGCAAGATAATCAAATTACACAAAGTTCATAGAAAATAGAAGCAACCGGAATATAAAATTAGGCTTGGCCCTGGATTGTCTCTGTTTGTAGAGCCTGATGTGATAGCAGTACACTTTCTACCAGCCCAAGTATGAGTGTAACTTCCATTCACAGTGCAGTGGCAGTCTTTATGATAATAAAAGACAGTAAAACGTGTGATTTTCTGATTACTGAGCCACTATGGTCAGTTATGGGCAAGTATAATATAATTTATAAAGTTCTGAACTTTGTCTTTTTTATTGTGATACATGGGAAATGGAAGAATGATTTACGTTTTGATTCTGGGTGAATTCAGTTTGAATGTGAAAAGAAGGTAAGAATTGGGAAAACTGCACGATAAAGCCCAAACATTGAAAAAGCCAATTGGTCTAGCGTTGGTTGCTTGCTTTTTGGCAATTATTGTTTGCTTTGTCAATGGTTTTGGAAATCTTTATTGTTTATTGAATCAGCCAGGCCCTCATCAATATAAAAAAACACTGGATAAAAGCAAAAATGTTGTTTTGGTCTCTAAAAAAGCACACATTGCCCTAGTACTCCCAGGCTCTGAAGGGAACTACTATTTGTACTAGTGTGCTGCTTGTGAAAGGGCAGCAAACCATAACTCATAGTGAAGTCAGCCATTATCTGAATTGGGCTGAGCCATTGCCCCTTTATGCAAGCTGAAGTGTGTGGAAAAAACTGTAAACCACAAAAACCACACACTAATGGACAAAAATGGCTGAAAAACCCCTAAGGAGAACTATGGCAAACAAATAATTCAAAAGGTCTTGTCTAACACAGATTTAAAAAAGGCAATCAGTCTTGCATTGGCTGTCAGCCTCTTGCCTTTGAGAAAAAAAGCAAGAACGAAGGAGAGAATGAAAGATGAAGGAAGTAAATAAAGAAAGAAAAAAACAAGAAAGAACGAAATAGGAAGCCAAGAACAAAGAAAGAATGAAATAAGGATAGAAGAAAAGAAGGACAGATAGAAGGAATTATAAACAGACAGGATTTCAAAGATTGAGCTCTCTCATGAGCTTCTATTCAGAGTTCAAGTGCTCTTCTGGTATGATATGAAAAGAAGCAGTTTTCAACTGAAGGCCAAGTTAAAAGGACTTTACAACAACATTAGCAAGCGACAGGAGCGGATAAAGCTTGAATGTGCCTTATGCTCTCGGCTGGTAGAAAGTGTACTGCTATCACATTAGGCTCTACAAACAAAGTCAACACTAATTATTAATGAAGTAAAAACAAAAACACTGGCACTGAAGGGATCTACCTTGTGTGTGGATGTGCTCCTTGTGAAAGGGCTAAATACAGTCACTAACAGTGAATTTAGGCAGTGGCTGAATTAGGCTGACCGATTGTCCCCTGCTGTATGCTATAGTGGTGGAAGCAAAATGTGAGTGACACAGCAACATACCAATTGTTGAAGGAGATAAATGAAAGCTCATTTATGCAAGTATATCATTCATTTAAAATCCTTGAAACCAAAAGGTCTTGGCTAACACCAGACCTAAAGAAATTACGTTTTTTTTTTAATGTAGAATCAGATTTTATGAACTTCATGGGAAACCTATTGTGTTGTTTCTGCAGTAATTACAGCACTGTTTTTTTAAAGAAGCATTCATATAAAATTAATGTGTTTCATACATAGAAAAAAACGTTTGCCCTTATGCTTTACATTTCTAAATTCCCATTGTTCCTGAAAATTCGATCAGTAAAGCAATATTATTCGTGAAACTTTTTTTTACCCTTGTGCTTAGCTCCTGAAAATCTACCTAGGCATGCAAGAGAGTGTAAAGAATGTAGCTATGCAAATCATTTTTCTTAATGTCTTAGGCTTACAAGTAATTGGTTGATTTTGCGGGCAGACGCTTTCCTTATACGGATAATCATGCCCTGTATCGAAGTAAACCATTTCTTGAACAGACGTTGCTTTGTTTCTATTTTTATATGTTTTTAAGGCTATACTGGAGAGAATTGTGTTTATTTTTCAAACTCGTGACATCTGATTACTCAAAACTCTCCACAATGATTTACAATCGCTGAATTTACTAAATTGTCTGTGCCATGTGTATAATCTATTAACAGAAGGAATCCTGGCATGCCACAAGCTTGCTCACATTCAAGAAGTCGTGATGAGAATGCGGTGAGCAATTTCTCAATACAATTGCTTGGGTTTTTGAATAGAAACGTACCTTCATTGCACAGATGTTAGAGAATGTGCTTGGTGCCCACTTTACTGAGCTGTTCATCCTGGAATTCAATTATATTCGTTTTTTTCAAATTAAGTGAATCTGAGTAACATCAGAAATTGTTAGTTACGGTATAAAAATAAAAAATAGAGTTAAGCACGGGAAGAGAGGTATTTATACACATGCAAACGTGGTGGCAGCGTAAATTGATTTTTACAGATTAATGCACTAGATTATAGGTTACTGATAGGAATATATATTTTGCATTATGTTGAAGTTACAGAAAATGCTTGCTTATCATCTGAGCAGTTGTGAGGCAATTTTCCTTCACTTACAAATAAGAAAAATAAGTATATTTAGAGGATATGTGAAAATAACAAATACAATGGAGAATACGGAGCAGCGAATGTTAAATTGACAGAACCTAAAAGTTTCAGATAGTCAAGTCCACCATTCCCAATCAAACTTATTACAAGCAATTCTTATACCGATAATTGATTAACCTGCTTCCTGATCAGAGTCTATGGCAAATAACCAGAGCTTCAGTTGCTAATAAATCCACCTTTAACCTGTCTAATGTAAAAAATGCAAGCTGGAGGGATGTCATCTTGGCCCCGAGCTTCACTAAATAATCGAGCTAATGATTTCTCTTTGATTATGTTATTCACTTTGAATACCTTATTTCGGTTGATAGACCATAAAAGTGTAAGTGCAATAAAACCATACAGTAAGTTAATTTAAAATATCAATCAGGTCACCAGCAAGGTCCTTGACTGCAAATTTTAAAATCCCAGTCCCCTACAATTTACCCAGAAGGGACGTACAGAATAGTATATACCCTAATACAATATACTAAGACCATACACTGCAAACGATAGACTTTGCCTAGTTACCCAGTCAATTAGCCGGGTAAAACCCTTGTTTACTTAGACAGTTGCCCATCACTAAGAATGAAACATTATGGGGCATATTCTCAAGGACTTACTGCCGATTCAGCAGCAGTTTTGCGCTGCAAAAGTGGCGATAGATTTATCGCCCTATTCTGAAGCTGGTTCAAACTGCCGCTATCACCAGTTTTCCAGTGATATCTGCCGCAAAAACATCACCACGGATGAGAGCGGCTACTAACACTATTGATATGCAGAGTATGCGTTCCTGTGCAAAAACACACGAAAACACCACTTCGCGATATTCTCAATAATCAGCCAGATTGGTGATGCGATCCAAAAACAGGCGATAAGGCGCGTTAGCAGCAGGGATATAACACTTGCCTTCTACTGGTGTTAAGCAGGATGACAACCTGCAGTATAAAAGGGAGCCCAGCCCAGAGCCACACTTGAAGAGCAACATATGTCATGGAGCTACTGATCATGCAGCTCGGAGACCCAAGAGGGCAACAAAATCCACCACCATCACCCCAGCCCCCCCCCCCCCCACACGGACTACCACTGAGGCAGTGCAGAACAAGACAGCGGAACGTCCGAAAACGCACCAGCCCCACAGACTTAACGCCAGAGGATGTCACTGCCCACTACAGGCTCAAAAGGAAAACCATCCTGACCCACATTGTGCACAGGCTGACGGTTCCAACACAGCCGAGAACCAACATCACTCTGCACACAAAGCTGCGGGCAGTGCTGCACCTTTTGGCCTCTGGTACCTTCCAGCCAACAGCTGCCAGAGTCGGAGGAGTTTCACAGCCAGCCCTATCAAAGTTCCTCACACCTGTCTTGGATACCATCATCTGCTTGGCACCCCAGCGCCTTCACTTCCCCCAACCTGAGCAGGAACAGCTGGAGACCAAGCAAGGCTTCTACACCATAGCTGGCTTCCTGCACATGTTGGGGGCAATTGACTGCACACATGTCCTACTTGTGCCCCCTGCCAACACTGCACACAATTACCTCAACAGAAAGCACACACATTCCATCAATGTGCAGGCAATAGTGGACCACCGCCAACTACCCAGGCAGTGTGCATGATTCCTACATATTCCGACAGTCCATCATCAACCAGCGCTTCCAGGATGGCACCTATGGAAATGCACTGCTCATTGGTAAGTATCAAATGAACAAACCACACACCTCAACTCCACAATCATGCAACTGACAACTGTGGGAATGCACATGTTACAAAATCACATACAACATGCCAAAAGCATGCCCACCTACTAGACACAACAACACAAGTAACTGTGGTAACCGTGGCCAGCCATTTAGACAAACCATCCACATCATTGCACCTCTGCCACACATTTGCTGAATGTGGGGAGAGGTGGGAACCAAGTCTGTGCAAAGGAGGCAAGTGACCATGAATAAGAATGTACACAACTCCAAGTGTGGCAGTGATGTGCTGGACAGACTTCTGTATGCAGAGCACAGACATGTCCATGTGGATATATACTGCTGGTGTTTGTAGTGTTGTGGACAGTGGACGCAACCATGAAGTCACGGCCCGTGCCAGACGTTATACTGGGGAGGTGATGTCAGGCAGGGGAGGGTCTGGGTGGGGGGTTGTAAAATGCGGGATATGGACCATTAGAGGTAAGTACCGATAAAAATAAATAAAACAAATTTCGTTGCCCACGCTGCATTGCCAAATGTGATGCAGCGTGGGCAACGAAATTTGTTTTATTTATTTTTATTGGTACTTACCTCTAATGGTCCATATCCCGCATTTTACCACCCCCCACCCTGACCCTCCCCTGCCTGACGTCACCGCCTCAGTATAACGCCCGGCACGGGCCGTGCCTGCAACCATGTTACCTCAGGCAGTGGGAAATACTTTGAAAATGTAGCTATGTCGTCCCACCCTGCAAGCTTAAGCGGAGTGGGCTGGGCCGGCTTACGTCAGTCCAGCATAGGAGTGGAAATCAATAGCCCTGTGCTCTGGGTGGTTTACTTCTTGGATGACCAACAAAGTAAATACTGCTTGTATCTCTATGTCGGCCATATCCTGACCATAGGCCTACACACATGTGGTCCACCACTTTCAACAGCCAATATCACAGAGTCTTTGTCAGGCTTGTGGACATGCGCAGACAGTCATGACAATGGTGTGTCTTAGGAGTGCAAGTGATGCAACCTTGCAGTGCACACAAGTAAATAGGTTCGAGGGGGGTGAGGAGCAGCTGTGAGGCAACATAAAAAACATGGATGCCACTCATTTGCCACAAGCAATATATGTCTAACATGAATCCCAAAGTCGCACACATCACACACCACTAAACTTATAAGCCTGCCAACACAGAATGCAGAACCACCGATTGACACATATCTCTCTCCCCTGTCACAGGTGATAAAGGATATGCACTCTACCCGTGGATGATAACACCCCTCTGAGATCGAACACCCAGGCCTAGAGGCAGTACAATGTGGCCCACAAACACACCAGGGGCACTGTGGAGCGTTCATTTGGCGTTTTAAAGTCACATTTCAGGTGCCTGGACATCACTGTGTTGTTTTGTCTGCATCACTGTGTGGCAGTGACAAATCAGGGGCCGGAGGTGGAATGTCTGTGGCACTGTGTGGCACTGACACTTCAGGGGGTGGAGATGTGGATGGAGTAGTAGCAGCAGCATTCATCTGTGCCAGGCCTTGTGGCAGCAATACCATGATGAGGGTCTGCAGCGCATGGAAGAACCCAGCTACCTCTCTCTGGTGTGCAGCCGTGGCAGCCATTCTTTCCACCTGCGTCCGCTCCATGTTCTCCATGATCCTCCGCATGTATCCCAACACCCTGCTGACATCGCTGGAGCCACTCTGACTAGACAGTTGTTCTTGTCTTAGAGTCAGGACTCCAGCAATGTCAGCCATGGATCATTGGAGAGCATGGAGGGGACTGTGGGTGTCCGTTAGGGACTGTGAGTGGTCCCTGATGGGACTTAGACACCCATGTATGGCATCCAGTTTGGATGCCATGAGGTCGAACGCCACCCACACCTGTTCAGCCAGATTCTCCTAGCACCCCAACACACAGTGTTGGAAGGCCATGTGTTGAACCGTGGTGGTGGATGCTTCCTGCTATGTGGTCTCCTCAATACAGCTGGGCTGCCCTGCTCCTGGAGGTGGGGTGCTGAGGGTGTCCATGAGCTGTTGAAGGGCATCAGTGTCGATGTTGGGTAGGTTCCTCTTCATCATCAGTGAAGAGATGTTCGGTGTAATCTGCAGGAGGTGTTGATTTTCCCTCTGCAATGTGAAGGGGAGATGGTGTTTAACATTGTTTCACATGTATGTTGACGCATTGTACAAGTTTACATAAAGACTGCATGACAATGCACATTGTGACTGTTTGGGAGCGGCTGCCTATTTGATGCGGGACAGTGGGCATTTCAACAACATCCCAGATGTGTGTTTGTACTTGTACATTATCAACCCACATTTCCCTGCTATGCCAAATGTGATTGGCCAGTTTCTACACACAAGCGGCACCAGTTGTGTCCTCTGTTCTGTTCTGAACATGTTGCAGTTTGTACCACATTGTTGTCAATGTTGATGTGCTCTTAACGTTATGTGTTTGTGCTGAATTTTGGGAGAGTCGCCCCTACAGCTCTGATTTTGCTGCCCCTTATCACTTTCAGGCGGTGTGCCTTTGACTACTGTGCTTATACAGTGCTGAGATGTTGCATACTTGGGTAAATTGGGCTCTTGGTGGGAGTTGGGAGTCTGGGGCATGGTTTGTCCGCAGATGTGTTGTTGACTTCAGGGGTTGTTTGTGCACATGGATGTATCAGAGTGTGACCTGCTCCTTTACATATGTGGTCCACTCTCATCCACCTCAGTGTTGTGGCGTGCAACATGTCATTATATAGTTACTGCAGCCATGCTATTCATCATGCAGTGTCACTTGCATAATCAGTGTGGCTCACAGACATGCCGCTTTGCTGGGTTTGGCACATGTGCATGGGTTGGTTGTGAGATTGGTGATGTGTGAGAAGTTCCCCCTCTGGGCACATAGTTGACTGGCCTACTTTCTGTTGCTAGGTGTGCTGCAGTGTGCCAAGGGGATCAGGGACATGATCCAGAGTCATTGTGGGTGTGCACTGTGCTATACTTAATTGTGCATGTGTGCCATTGTGCCCATCTCCCCCGTCCCCCCAGTCCCTGGTCGTTACTCACCCTGTTGCTGTTGTGTCAGGTCTTATTGAGCAAATGTCCGGTCCCCCAGCTTCTGCCACAGTCTCCACGCTGATGACTGTGGACACCATTTCCTTCATCTCATCCAGCTCCTCCTGTGCCACTGGACTCCCAGTTACAGTCTGCATTGCTGCCTTCTGGTTGTTGCCGAGTTTCTGTTTGCTTTGCGCTTCACATCATTCCAGTGCCTCTTGACCTCGTCCATTGTCCTCCTCAGCACTCTGACTGCATTCACCTTGTCCACAATGGACTATCATACTACATTTTTTGTTGCCAATGACACAGTGAAGGTGACGAACAGAAGTTAATGGTGTTCTACCACCTCCGTTATCAGGATCCTGTTTTCCTGTGGATTGAACGGCATCTTCCTCTTCTTCTTCTCCTTTGACCCTTCCTGACCCCAATGTCCCAGGCTGGTTGTCTGTGGGGCTTGTGGGGTTCTAATTGTCCTCTGTACTTGCTCCGGCTACCTCCTTTGTGTTTCACAGGTCTTTTGGTTTTGTTTGTGGGTTTTTTTCTGCTTTTATAGTGATTTTTCCCACCTGAATTGTGTGAATTGCAGGCCTACCGCAGATTAAGGCTGATTTTTTTGTTGTGGTTGAGCCCATTGCCACTTTTTTTATGTTCGGCTTTGGATTTTTATTCCTGTCACCGTAATTTTATTGCGGACATTTGACGAATTACCTGGAAACTATTGCATGTTACCACCGCGTTGTGAATACAACGTTAACACAGCAATATTTTCCCGCAATAGACGTTGATATGAAAAATTGTGTTAGCCTATTTTGGCGATAATTATCACACGTTCTTGAGAATATCCCCCAATGTCCTCTAATACACATATGTGTTTAAATTGGGAATGTGTCCACCCCATCAAGGTGTCCACCCCATCATTCCACCCCCCTATTTTCTGTATAGTAGAGACAGCTCCCAGACATCTCACGCCAAATAAACCATATAGAGGAACTATTGAGATGTCTCTCTGACATCTCCCACCAAATGAAGTATTTAGAAGAACTACTGAGATGTCTCACTGACACCTCACACCAAATGAAGTATTTAGAAGAACTACTGAGATGTCTCTCGAACATCTCACGTCAGATAAATTATTTCAGTGACCCTTTAAAATCACTGCAATATCATGACTTCATAAACTCATAAATGTGCTTCCAAATATGCTTTGAGAATGGCAGTAGTAATAGCAATATAATCATGAAGGTATTAACAAAAAGGCAGAATGGTGGGGGATTTCAAGGCTTATTAGACTCTCAAATGAAATCCTTCTTATGTAGAGGTGAAGATTGAAGACTACAAAAATAAAAAGGAAATTGTCAAACTTGATTAATGGGAGAAACTGCAGTTATCTGTGGGCACCTCTTCTCCCCCTAAACAAATAACAGCAAATAATCTTTAAAAGCCTCAAAAGAACCTTGGCTATGAGAACTGCAAATGACATCCATGATCCTTGAAGCAATGGTGTAGTTTAAAAAGACCCCAAATCCCTCGTTCAGATTACCATCTAATGTATGAATACTCTGAGATAACTGCATAGCCAAATGTTTAGCACTATTGAAAACGAAATGAATTAATAAACAAAGGAGAAGCCACTACACAGAGGAGGAGAGATAATATATATGATATGAGTTCATGCCAAAGGAAAAGTTAGTAGGGCATGTATGTTGAGAGAGCAAGGACTGCCTTTCCACTAGTATCGATTGAATATTTGGTCAAAGTAGTTTGTAGTGAAAAGAATGTGGTCCAAAAGCCTTTGAAAACGTAAAGTTTGAGTTTTACCAAGGCAAGAAATAGGTTGCCTTTTTATTCACTCTTCAGCTATAAGAGGTTTCCTTCCCATTTCAAGCCCCCTATAGTCACTTACTCTAAAACGTCGAAAATGTCAGTTTGTCCACCATTCCATGGTGCAAAGCCACTTGTGGAGCAGCTTAATTTTTTGGCTCCACCCTCATTATTATTGATTGTGCCTCATATATGTTTATGAAGGGCCTCATGTTCTAATGTGGTATGATGTGGCTAATAGAGTGAAGTGCACTTAAAGTCACATCAAAAGTGTATTTATTATGTAACCTCAAGATTTATATATGTGTGTACACTAATTCTTCGTTTACAGCCTGGGATAAAATCCTGGTGGCCAGCTGCTCCTGGACCCCCTCATACCCCATGGACAATGCATGCAACCTTGGCATCATACTGGATTCATCACTCATAATGAACCTCCAAATGAACGCAGATTCCTCAGCCTGCTTCTACACACTCAGCATGCTTCGAAAGATATTTGGATGGATCCCCACAGAATCCAGAAAGACTGTCATTAATGTCCTCACCACCAGCAGGCTTGACTACGGCAACAAACTCTATGCCGGCATCACACAGAAATAGCTAAAGAAACTACAGAACGTTCAAAACACCACTGTCAGACCAGTCCTCAACATCCCCAGCGGCAGCCACATCACGCAACACCTCCAACAACTCCACTGGCTCCTAGTCAACAGGAAAATCCCCTTCAAGTTCCTCACACGTGATTACAAAGCTCTCCACAACATGGGATCCTCATACCTGAAACACTGCCTCACATTCTACGTACCCGCTAGATAGCTCCGCTCCACCCAATGCACCTTAGCCTCGATCCCCATGTTCCACAAGAGCAAAACCAGAGGAATTTCATTCTCCTACCTCACCGCTAAGACCTGGAACACCCTGCCCCTCCACCTCAACCAATCTGCGTTGCTGACTCAATTCAAGAAGGATATCAAGACTTGGCTCTTCGAACGATCCGCCACACCCAGAGGTACCAGCTGCCCCCTCCCCAGTGCCTTGAGACCCTCACAGATGAGTAGTCACGATATACAAACCCTTGCTTGATTGATTGACAATAACAAAAAATGTCAGTTCTAATGTATATTTACCCAAGTGTGTTTTAATACCACTGATTAATCTTCATGTATTCCCATATTTGCTTAAAGTTATACCTCTTTTACAGTATAATGTAATTTGCATTAATCAGAATTGAATTTTACCCTTATAACACAACTGGCTATGTCTCTGTAGCAACACAGTTACACTGTTTATTGATATCCTAGCTTTGCTAACTTCGCGGAAGGCCTTAAGCATTTGGGTTTCATAATGTTTAACCTTCAACATGAATGTTTTCTTTGGGTGCAGTGTTTTTCATTCCTCTGCATGTGCCTCGTACATGTCCTAAAGAATGGAGAAAGGCCCATTGTGAGAACAAGATAGGGAAGCATAAGGGGAGTCAAGGGTGATACAAAATAACGAGCAGAAGGGAGAACTACTGTCTTAGGGGAATGAGGAGATGAAATACAAGGTCACTTCGAATATGTGGAATAGAGAAGAAGAATTAAAAGTGTGTCTGCCAAAAGAGTACTATTTGAAGGTGGTCACTAATAGCACTTTTGATGCTGATCTAGAAGGATCTTTCATGTTTAAAACTAGGAAATACTCTTTAGCTTTGTTCCAGTTACTTTCGCTTTAGGAGAGGTACAGACCTCTATGTGCTATTCTCGTTGCATGGCTTCAAGCTATCCGATGCTCTGGCTTTAGAGAACTTCTAAAAAAGTTCTCTTATGCTGACACCTTTCTATTTTAAGGGATGTAGTTGGGGTTTATTTAGCATTCTTTAGTTTAGTATAGCTGGTGAAATTAGAATTCCTCATGTGTTATAGGCAGAAGGACTGCAACTTCCATCTCATCATCAGATAGTCTTTTTCCTATTTTGCACTATTGTTACTGCAGTCATCATCTGTTACTTGTTATTACATTTTGTTCACAATTTTGGCTTTCCTTTGATAATCCTGTACTGTTATACTATGTTTTTGAGACTGACTTATATTTCCCTGGCTTTAAATCTATACTACTATAATAAAGGAAGAACTTTCAGCCTTTGAGGCGGGTAAACTCGGGAACCGCAGCGCCAATCCACACACCCGATACACCGTTGGAATCGTCAGGGTGTGTAGATGGTTATAGGCTATATACATTTTTGAAAAAAACGTTATTTAAAAAAATTACAGTAAAAAAAAAGTAGTCGCTCCGAAGTAGCACCGGCCGCGAAGTGCGTGCTCACGTCAGGAGCGCGGGGAGGAGCGGCATCCAAGAGCGGACGAGGAGCGGCGGACATGGCGCGGGGGTGGAGCAGTGATGTGAGGAGCAGCAGACAGACCTGCGGCGGTGCGAGCAGTGGACAGACTGGAGGAGCGGCGGCTGAGGTAAGGGAGCGGCGGACATGGCGCGGGGAGGAGCGGTGATGTGAGGAGCAGCGGACAGGCCAGCAGCAGTGCGAGCAGCGGACAGGCGTTAGGAGCGGCGGCTGAGGTAAGGGGACCCATGTCGGGGCAGGCGGGGGTCGATAAAGGAAGAACTTTTAGTCTTTGAGGCGGGTAAACTCGGGAACCACAGCGCCAATCCACACACCCGATACATTGTTGGAATCGTCAGGGTGTGTAGATGGTTATAGGCTATATAAATTGTAAAAAAAAAACGTTATTTAAAAAATTTACAGTAAAATAAAAAGTAGTCCCACCGAAGTAGCACTGACCACGACGTGCGTGCTCACGTCAGGAGCGCGGAGAGTAGCGGCATCCAGGAGCGCGACGAGGAGCGGCGGACATGGCGCGGGGTAGGAGCAGTGACATGAGGAGCAGCGGACAGGCCAGTGGCGGTGCGAGCAGCGGACAGGCTGGAGGAGCGGCGGCTGAGGTAATTGAGCGGCGGACATGGCATGGGGGAGAAGGGGTGCGGTGAGGAGCAGCGGACAGGCCAGCGGCGGTGCGAGCAGCGGACAGGCGGGAGGAGCGGCGGCTGAGGTAAGGGGACCCATGTCGGGGCAGGTGGGGGTCGGGGCAGGCGGAGGACGGGCCGGGCGGGGGCCCGGGCTGCTGGACAATGTCAGGGCGGGCGGGGGTCGGGGAAGCCTGTTGCTCCCGAACAAGGTCGGGACGGGTTGCTAGTTTATAATAAATTCATACTCAATCATGTTTATCGACTCTTAGCTGCATTGTGTGACCAAATAGGTTGCACTGTAATTGTGAATTGTAACTGAAACTAACTCTTTTATTCCTCAGGCACCCTAAAAAGGTCAGTCACAGTGTGATAAGAAAGGGGGCCTGACTCCTCTGCGTTAGCAAATAGTAGCAGATGATTTTTAGGGTCTTAAGATAGGGAGTTAGGGGGCTTTCTGAGAGAATAGTTAATGTGCCAGTTTGTTAAGTCCCAGTTCCAAAGTCTGTGGTTCAATTTGGAGGATCAGCAGAGTTCCAGCATCCGATGGTGGATAAATGGAAGCGCAGAAGTCAGTATCAATAGGGTTGTGTACATGGCTGACGAATAGCTTGCGGTGTTGTAATAATTGTGTGATGTCTGGTGGAGTTTTTGTGATGTTGTGTGAGTGTGATGTTTAATGTTGTTACGTTGTTAATGGGTCCGGCATGACCTAGGATCCTGGGACGGAATTAAAGGTTTAGAAAACACAGTGTTGCAATTGTCTGCTAGAGTTTTTTGGGGTTTGGCGTGAGATGTCGTTGGCAGTCCGATTGGGATAAGGACTTTGGGCCTCATTTATGAAAAGTGACGCATCACTGCATGAAAACAGCGATGCGTCACTTTTCATTGCACCCTCCTTGCGACATGCTGGATGCGTCATATTTACAATATGACACATCATGTCGCAAGGAGTTACAGATACGTCAGTATTTCTGACGTATCTGTAGGCGCAAAAATGATGCATTGCTGAAGTGTGTCACAAAAGTGACGCAGCTTCAGCAATGGGTCATTTAATATGGGCAAGTCACATTTCAATGTGCCTGCATCAGTCTTATGCTTGCTGTGAAGCAGGCGTAAGATATTGACACATTTGCGTCCTAGAAGTGGCACAGTGAAATCTCATGGATGTCACTGTCTCACTTCTACGAGGCTTACTTGCGTCAGAACGCCCATCCTGCAAACATTATACCTGGTGCAGGTATAATGTGGCGCAGAGGTTTACAAAGTGACACATCTACCTAGATGCAACACTTTGTAAATATGAGGCAACATGCTAAATTATTCACATCACTGATGCGTCACAAAAAGTGACGGACCGGCGGCGTAAAAGTGAGGCAAGGACTCATAAATAAGCCCCTTTACCTTTAAGTGAGACTGAGAAGCATGAATAGTACAGTGGACATTTTGCACGGAGGGATATTGTGCTGATCAGGTGATTCCCAGCAGGCGGAGTTTTTTTTTCGAATGTGATTTCAAATAGTATTTTCTTGTCTGATTGTATTCTGTTGATTTCTTTAGTAAAGCCGAACATTGTTGTTTGTTACTATTATATTGTATTTGGTTGTATGTGTGAAGTTAAAACAGTGTGTTCATGAAAATTGTAAAAAAGGTTGAGCCACTCCATGGAGTGAGATCAACGTCACAGAGTTTGGTAAATTGGTGTAAATGTTGTGCCGCTACTGATCGGGTACGTCATAGGCTGCTGTGCTGGAATTGGCTGTTGATTCTGAAAATAAATTGTGGGAAAACTGTTGTTTACTTCTTTGAATTGGATAATTTTGACTGTGATTGTTGAGATATTGAACTAAAATGTGAAGTTTTTTAAAGCAATATGGGATTTGGTTTGGGGATATGTATCAATACCTGGTAGAGAAGGAGAAGAGGTGCCATCTGAAGCTACTGCATAGGGCTTCAAACGTGTTTAGCTCAAACAATGACACAAGTTCACAATTATGGAACCTTCACTGGTGTTGTCTTGCTTTGATACATTTAACGTACAAATTATTGAACATTTTAGAAGGATTCTATGTGAAATAAAACCAAAACTTAGACCTACACAATTCTTGGAAGTGTGCTGCCCACGCTAAGGAAAAAGAAAGGTATCAGGGAAGAGCTTGAAAGACAAACCGTACATATGCAGAAGCAAGGTGGGATGCAGAATAGAAGATGTGGAGACGGATATGCTAGAGTGTACTAAACTATATCTGACACTGACAGGTGAAGTGTTTGGGAAAGAAGGGAGAGTTAAGAAAAAGAAAGTGAGAGGAAATGGGCCAAAGTAATCAGTTGAGGGAGGTGAAACCAATTAAAGTGATACTATTGACAGCCTTTTAGATGTACTGTTGTTGGAGTGTATGCCTCAGCACAATGAAACCCACATAAAGGAAAGTGGAAGTTTAACGCTAAGTGGAAGTTCAGAGATCGCTATTGCTCCAATGAGTACAAATTCCAATGCAGTGGGGGTTACCCCAATGAATATGAATCAACATATTACACAAGGAAGTTCGGGGAGCTGTGTATCTAGTCACCCCACAGCCATGAATGTTTTTTTTCACAGCCTCAAGAATACCAGATGCTCTTACAGTCCAGGTTACTATTGGTCCTGTAGTACCGATATAGAATCCCAACTTCACATGAGTGTTACGTGTCACTTGCCCTTTCCAAATGAGACATGGGCTAGGGAGAAACCTGTGACCAAATACATTGTGAAGCTTGTTCCCTTAGACCCAATGAACGTGAGTTCTTCTTGTGGTGCGAGTGCAGATCCATCAACAGTCATGGATGGTTGCTTGTGGGATTGCCAGAATTAGATTCCCTTGTATGGGAACCACTTTTGAATTTGCACAGAAGCACACCTAAGGCGGCCTTGGAAAACGACAATCCAAGCGATGGCTGGAGGAGGCAAGATGGCGGATTGACGCTGTCAGTGAGCAGCTGTACACAGTGGTGCTCCCGAGGCTGAGAGACTGAACAAACATGAAGTAATTATACAAGGGATTGGCGAGAGGAAAAAGCAGCGAAAGAAAGAGAAACTCGTATTTTTAACCCAAAGGAAATATTGCCTCGGACTAAAGGCTTACTTGGATTTTGTTTTGAATCGCTTTCTGGAGTGTGTTCTGACGTGCTTCAGCTGTATGCGGGTAATTGGATTAAGGTTCCCGCCGTCCATCCGAGTAGCCTTGTGTTTGGCGGCTCGGCGCTCATCGCTACGGCTGGGACTGAATCTTTCAGCCAAACCGCGCTGGCAAGTCACTGGGGCGCATCACAGCTTGCAAGATATGGCTCACCCAAAAGGCACATTGAGGAACACTCGAGTGACGAGCCTACTACCAGTAAGCGCCGCCAGCGGTACTAAAGGGACGCAAGGCTTGGAAACACAAAAGGGTGAGCTAATTAGTGGGAAGCTTGGGAGGCCGGTATTGAGTTTTTTTGAAGTCAGGGTGCTCAGCTGGGCGCTACTTGTCAGAAACAGGCTAGGAGGAAATCGACAGTAATCAATTAGCCGCTTTGGTTATTCATGCGGTAGAGACGCAACAATGTAACACTGCCAACGCGACTGCAGGCGGCAAGAGCAATATTCTTAAGCTACATGGCAACGCAATGCTGATGGCTGGGGGCCAAATAAGTGAAGCACTGAAAAGTTTGAACACGAAAGGAGTTTTGATACCTATGCTGATTTTAGGGAGATACAACAAACTCTGGAAGTCAGCTTGCAGAGCCCGAGTGAGATACTGTTTGGGCTTAAGGATAACCAGCAGGAGATATTGTATAGGGATAAGTTAACCATCGACACAGTAGTGAAAGGCAGTGTGGAGGAAGATGGTTTAAGGCAGAATGCCTTGGACACAGATGCGAACGGCAGCGTGGCAGAGGACACTGTACAGCAGAGTGCCTTAGTTTATGGAAGTTTTGATACTGTTCTGACCGGTCGGGGTGTACAACCAGAGGGCTGGAGCAAGAGTAATAAGGATCCAATGGGGCCCCTAACACAGTGTTTAGGGGACGCTAAGCAAAAATTAAAGCAAAAGCAGAAGCACACCCCACGGGCAGACAAAAGGAAAGATCCTAGATCTACAACACCAAAAGAAGGGCGAGAAAGTAGAAGAAAGCCCTCAGCAAGCCCCATGATTGGTAAGCCAAAGCCAAAGCAAGGGAAGAACACAGAAGTAGTAAGTCCCATACGGAGATGGTTTCAGTCAAAAGGAGGAGTTAAAACCCTGATATCCAGACTGTCGGACGCAGGGATAGTAGATGATATCTGTGGGGCACTAAGGCTATCATCTGGGGAAACTCCTGAAGGGTCACTGGACATGACCATTAGCCAGCAAGATGTCCGCGCTATATCTCTGTCATCTGTGCCAGAAGAAGAGGGGGAAATGGGCCCCGGAGGGAATTCATTAGGTGGGGATGCTCCATCGGGAGAGATGTCACGACTTTCACTTATATTACAGTCCCTAAAAGACTTAAGGGAGGAAACAAGGGAACTGTTTTCTCAAGTTAGAGC
Source organism: Lissotriton vulgaris (assembly GCF_964263255.1). Classification (NCBI taxonomy): domain Eukaryota; kingdom Metazoa; phylum Chordata; class Amphibia; order Caudata; family Salamandridae; genus Lissotriton; species Lissotriton vulgaris. Next base: position 1,223,248,785 of record NC_141691.1, on the reverse strand, counting down.
TGATAATCAGGATATTCAGCAGTCATTGAAAGAAGTCAACTCGAAGGTCGGAACTATTACTAGCGACCTGGCGAAACTTCAGACAAGGGTTGCAGATAATGAGGAAGTAGCTTCACAAGCGTCCACCTCTGTGAAACAACATCACCTATTGACATCAACACAGTTGAAAATCGAAGATATGCAAAATCGCCAACGGCGGAATAACCCGAAACTGTTTGGAATCCCGGAGGGACAGGAAGGGATTGACCCGAGGGGTTTAGTCGTTCATTTAATGCAGAAGGCTTTTCCAGAATTAGTGGACTGGGATTGGGAATGCCAGATACCGAGAGCACACAGATTACCATTAGTACAGCGAAAGCAGGACACTAAATATCCTCGACCCTTTCTTATTAATTTTGGTAATTTTATGCTAAGGCAAGCTGTGTCACTGAAAGCTAAACCTAAAGCACCTATATCAATAGGTCAGATTTTGTAGAGAGACAATGGAAAGGCACTAGCTGCTCAGATTATTGATTGATCCACTAAAAGCAACTGGGGTACAGGCATAGTTGCAAGAGCTGGCGCGTCTTAAAGTAATACAGGAAGGGCAATCATACGTTTTTACGTCTGAGATTGAGGCAAGGGAGGTATTGTGTAGATGGCAGAAGGGAGGGGAAGGGAAAAGGAAAGGGGTTTAGAACTCGATATGTAACCAGGACTGTGCAATAATGGGTTCTGGGGTGCTTCAGTTTATGTAGAGATGCAATCTTCTTTCTTTTTGCTGTTTTGTTGTTTTCTTAGCAATATGGATAATTTAGGAAACAAGATAAAAACAAGATAAAAATGTTAGACTGTTATAGTCTTTTGGGGCTACTGTGGTGGCTGCAGTCTCACTTGTGCTGCCAAAACCAGTGGCAGCCTAAGGAAGAGGAAGATTCCTCCTCCTAGAAGTTTGGGGGGGGATGTGTTTTAGTGGGGGTAAGGGTGGTGGGTGGGGGAGGGAGAAGGCCAAAATATGGAATAAATAAAAGCAGAGTAATAAGGAACCAAAAGGCTAGCATATTGGAGGTACACAATGAAATATTTGTAATGGAGGGTTTGAGGGGCAGTATTGATAGGATGTTTGTTTTTTCTTATGGAGCAATTTAAGCTAAAATGTTTAGCATGGAATGTGGCCGGACTGAATAGCAAGATTAGGAGGCAAATGGTGGCAGAGGAATTAAAAATGTATAATCCTCATGTGGTTATATTAACGGAAACCCATCTCTCATATAAAGATTGCGGAATACATAAGCAGTTAGGGTATGAGGTGGTAGTGTGTACTATGCAAAGTGCCTCTAAACGAGGGGTTGCTATTTTGAAATATAAAAGGGCGGAGAGGGTATTGGGTAATACAAAGGCAGATACGGGTGGTAGGTGGGCAATGGCACAGATGAAGATAAAAGGAAGGAGTTACATTCTTTGTGTAGTGTATGGCCCGAATATGGATGAACCCGCTATTTTCTAGACAATAAATGCAGAAATGCTAAATTGGGAGGGGGAGGGTTGTGATGGTAGATTTTAACAGCATTATGGATTATAACTTGATACAACACGACGGGGGGCCTTTCAGAGAATGAGAAAGACAAGAGCGGCGATAAGGGACCTGGGGCGGCTACAGGGGATTAGGGATATCTGGAGAGCGCTATACCCTACTATACCAGGGTACACTTATTATTCAGCCCCACATAGGTTATACTCTCGTATTGAAATGGCCTGGGCTTCTGCCTCTATTGTATGGTCTAGTGATATGGAAATTTGCCCAAAGGTGACCTCCGATCATAACCCTATACTTCTCATAATAAAAATTTCAGAGGAGAACAGGGCTATGAGACCATTTTCGTTTCCTAGATATCTTCTGACTGATCAGGAGTATGCGGCTGCGGCCAGGGACAGCTGATGACTTTCTTCAGGGAAAATGTGGCAACTGCCTCCGCTACAGTGGTGTGGGACACTTGTAAAGCAGTCATTAGAGGATTTACCCAGTAATATATATGGCGACAAAATAAAAAAAGAGCAAATACAATGAACACAACGACACTTGAGATCTGCAAGGTGGAGGATCAACACGCAGGGGCAGTTATAAAGGGCTGAGGAGATATTGAATGGCAGGATTTTAAACTAATAGAATTATGGTCAGCCCTAAAGAAAACATGGAGAGAAAAAAAGTGTTGCCAGATATAACAAATATCGGGTAATACAGTACGAATTTTGGGGACTTATAGGCAAAATACTGGCATTTAAGGTGGCAGATGACCGGGGTAAGGCACCTATTATTATAATATACGCTAACATTTTGGTCAATCGTTTGGCCCCATTAATGCCCAACTTTGTCTCCCCCCATCAACGTGGGTTCATTCAAGGGAGAGATAATACCTCACATATAAACACTGCAGTAAGTCCATTTGACCTTGCTAATATTAACCCCACCCCACTTGGTATGATCTTATTAGATACAGAAAAGGCGTTCGATCGAGTGGGGTGGGAATTCCTGTGCGCTATTTTGACAGCTTTTCGAATTAAGGGACAATTTTTGCTACAGATACAAGCACTTTATTTAAAGCCATGTGCTAAACAGGCTTACTTAGATTTACAGTGATCTAATTTCCCGGTAATATGTGGCACCCATCAGGGATGCCCTTTGTCACCCCTAATATTTGCTTTATATATGGAGCCTTTTATTTCTGCATTACAAAACGATCTGCGACTAAGGGATTTTAAATCAGGGGAAAACTCTCTGAGGGTAGTTGCCTACGCAGATGACATTGCAGTTTTCTCAACAGAACCAGGGGAGGCACTAAATGCAATACCGGAAGCAGCGGAACAGTTAGGTCTGATATCTGGCTACAAACTAAACGTTAATAAGACTCAAGTTCTCCTTAACTATAAACCAGAGAGGCTTGTACCTGGTACTTGCCCAATTGTCACCTATTTAGGGGTTAAAATAAAAGCACAGATTGATCAAATACTAACACTAAATTATGTAGTATTATTAAAAGAGACGGGCAGGTCTTTAAAAAAATGGTACACACTACTGATTGGGATAATTGATAGAGTCAATATTATTAAAATGAAAATTCTGCCTAAATTTCTTTACCTTTTCCATGCTATTCCCCTCTGAGTTCCAAATATATATTTTTGTTAATTGGAAGGAATATCAAGTAGCTTTATATGGGGACATAAGAAGGGAAGGCGAGCGATAGATCGGTTAAAACTTCCCTTTAGCCAAGGTGGTCTAGAGTTCCCGGATTTTAAAATATACTTTTGGTCAGCCTGTTTCACTCGATTATGCAGTCCTATTAATCCAGACAACACTATTTTTAGTCATAAGTTTATTTTGGGGGCCGAGAGCCATATGTTTTTGTACAGACTTAATGATCCCAACTACTATACAAAGGTCAAATTTAAGACCATACGAGATGAGGTTTGTACCTGGTGTTAAATTTTGTTAAGCAAGAATATCTCATGAAATCATAAGGAGCTACATCTTTGGCAGAACCCAGATTACCTGAGATATTCCACGATATGGCTGGTAAGAAATTGGATAGTAGTGGAGTTATTTGTATGGGAGATCTATATGATTAGAACGGCTTTGTTTCATTTGAGAGGTTCCAGGAAAAACATAAACTCCTGAGGTCCATGCTTTTTAAGTATTATCAGATTCGAGATTTTTTTTGAAACACCTTAAATTGGAGAATACAAACGATTCGGAGATATGTAGTCTTCTCAAAGCCGGGAGATCTAAGTCTTTGATAAGCAGAGCATGTAAATGGCTTAGCATTGGGAGACCCGACGACTGTGATAGATTGGCAGAAAGGTGGAGTGGGATATTTGGGATACCGGTAACGGCTGGTACGAACTCACAGGCTCTTAACACCATAGATAAGACTGTACATGCGTCTAATTTGAGACTGCAACAACATTGTATGATCTGTCTGTTATACTATACTACAGATAGAATTGTAAAATGGTCACTGGGTAATAACGCTAACAACGAACAGACAAAATGTCCAAAATGTGAGTTATATGCGGCAGATATTAAGCATATGTTTCTGATGTGTCCAGAATTAACAACATTTTGGCGGAAAGTTGGGGATGTTCTACACCAAAAACTAGGGATAGGGGTACCTTTACATATGTTTGAGGTTATCATGGGATACAGTTATAGAAATTCCAATTGTAACAGCCTGGTCACCATCTTACTGGTAGCTGCAAGATTAGCAATTGCTAGGGTGTGGACATACCCGAAACCTCCAACTGTGATGGACGGGTGGCTTTTAGTGAAGCAGATATACGATATGGAATTCTCATTGGCTGGGTCGAGAGGGACTCGGTCTATGACCAAATGTATGGCAATATGGGGACATATCTTTGAATGAAGATGCAAACTGCTAAAAACCGATAGGGGAAAAGAGGGGAAAAAGGAAAAACTCTCCATTATTTTCTATTTTCTATTTTAGTTATATTTAATTTTTCCTCCTTTTTTCCTTGTTAAGATTTTCCCAAAAGATTACATAAAATGGTTATTTGTTTGCATGTATTTTGTAGGTTCACATTTTGATGCCTTTACCTTGTTAATAAAAAATATATATAAAAAAAAGAACCACACCTAAGGCTAAGGTGGTATCTAAAGTTATTGAAATGACACGCATATTGACAGATCAGAATTTCAATGAGTGATTCTTCAAGTGCAACTTAGAGTACAGAAATAAGCCAAGGGATGATTCAGTCAACATTAAATGTAAATTTGGTAGATGAAGTTAAATTAAAACTTGAATTGGATGATATGATAAGTGGAGTTCTTGAGTTAGCTCAAATAGACTCTTTTCAACAAAACAGGCTTTTGTTTGTGATTAACAATGTCACGGGAAGAGAGAGAGATCCCATGAGAAATTACCGGAATATGCACAGAAATACAAGGTAAATGTAGAACGGACTAAAGATTTACAGATAAACTATTAACTTTGTTTATCAGAGCAATTTACTAGAAAACATGAGGATACCAGGGTTGAAAACACAAATTAGGGAATTAATTCAAAGCATTTGGCTTTGGGGAATTCTGAATAGATGGCAAGTCAAATGGTCAAAAAAGAAAAGTAATAAGAAGCAAAAGGAGGGGGAGGAAAGGTACTAGAGCCTGTTCACTTCCCCTGGTATATATGTTTCATCAAGAAGAACTAGCTCTGGAGTGGGTGCTCCTATTGTATGTTTGTTTTGGAAAGAAAGCACATTATGTTTATAGTAAAGACCTCACTCACCAACCTAGTTGGTGACATGCTTCATCATCGGGCCCCACCCAAGGCACTGAGTGCACCTCAGGTGTGCGACGACGCCTGGATGCTTGATTCCGGTTCAGGGAAGAAATGGCTTGGCAGTTCGGGCTGGACTGTTCCTATGAGGATCAAGGCTGATTTGCATATGGCCATGTCTGAACTGGGGTGGTGTGGTGAGCAAAAAAACGATGGATTTAGGCCCAGATCTCTGTACTGGGGTGAATGTATGACATTGTTCTGTACTATGTCCATCAACTGTTGTTTTTGCATTTGACCACGGACACTCTGCTCCTGAACCAACTATATCAGTATGTTAAATATTTTTCTGTATGTTTGTTGGTCTTTTTCCTTCCACACAGGAAAGCACCACAAGAGGATATTCTCTTCTACCACATATCACACCTTGGCGTGTGTGTCACATTTATAGTCTTTTAATGACATGTTTTTAGACCACTCACTTTGCACTACATATAGGTCCTAAAGAAAGCCATACCACTAAGCGAGCATGGCTAAAACATGTTGACCGACTAGAATATTGCAGTTACCTTAAGATCTCCTTAAATATCCGACTCTCATCTGTATTAACTGCCAAGGGCCCACTCATTAAAATAGTAATTTTTTTATCCCAGGGACCCTTGATTCCGGTTCAGGGAAGACATGGCTTGGCAGTCCGAGGTGGACTGTTCCCAAGAGGCACAGGGTCAAGGCTGATTGGCATATGGCCATGTCTGAACTGGGGTGGTGTGGTGAGCAAAAAAACGATGGATTTAGGCCCAGATCTCTGCACTGGGGTGAATGTATGACATTGTTCTGCATTCTGTCCATCAACTGTTGTTTTTGCATTTGTCACCCTGAGTGGGACTGGTATGCTCAGACGTGAGCCCCGTGCTCTCCACATCACTGGAGTCAAGCTATCCTGGCTGAAGACGGCTGATAGCCTGAAACCGGTCCTAGGATGCTTTATTCCGGTCCAGGGAAGACATGGCTTGGCAGTTCGGGCTGGACTGTTCCCAAGAGGAACAGGGTCAAGGCTGGTTTGCATAGGGCCATGTCTGAACTAGGGTTGTGTGGTGAGCAAAAAAACTATAGATTTAGGCCCAGATCTCTGTACTATGGTGAATGTATGACATTGTTCTGCATTCTGTCCATCAACTGTTGTTTTTGCACTTATGCGGCCAAAGGCACAGTGAGAACGGGGTGTGGCATAATAAGTTATAATAGATGCCTGGAAATGTATGTGGTACCGAGGGGTAATCAAGATGCGCATAACGTGGTACTTCGTGTAATTTAAAAACGAAAATCAAAAAAAGCAAAGTATCTTACTCAGACAATATCGGGAAAGTGCCCCATGAATTCCATGTGGGGGCCAGACCTGTAGTCACACTCTATGTGACAAAAACTAAAAGCGGAGACAAAAGTGATTTAAAATGTACCTGCATGCTTGGCTGTGAGAGAATGCCAGCAGCGGGGTGGAGAGGCAGTGTTAAAGCATACCCCCCTTAGGATGTTCCCACTTACTTCATCAAAGTTTAGGACCGTTTTCTGTACCTACTTCCGCCCCCATGGAGCTCTGTGGTAGAATGAGTGGAGCTGGGCGGTGGTTTAAATACTCTGCTGGTTCCAACAGGTGTCAGAGAGTTTGCTTAATTGGGAACTGCTGTGACTGGTTCAATGGGTTTCAGGTACTAGTTTAGACTGTCTTCTGACGAGTCTGAAGGAGAGAATAGGCATAGAGAAAAGACACACCCTGTGGAGTGCATGAGAGTGCAGAAAAAAACGAAACTAAACTAAAGTTTAACTCATAAAAGACCCAGATGCACTGATGAGTTACATCAATTCCCGTACTTGGAACAATAGAAACTCCTCTACCTCTATCTTGAGACTGAAGTCCACTAAGTGTGGAGAAGCGTGGCTCAATGGTTAGAGCGGCAGACCTGATGCAGAGGTCTGGCCCGGGACAGGGGTTCAATTCCCGCCTCGGCGGCTCTTGGACTCAATTTCCCGGACCTGATAATTCTCGCCTCGGTGCCTAGTCTAATCATGGGTCCCACTCTGTGACTCTGGGCAATAGCTTGCTTAATCTCCACAACGGCCCCAGCAGCGCTGTGGATGCCTGGCTTCACCTTGGGGGTGCCCAGGAGTGGACATTTCACAAGAAAGCCAGGATGGGTTCCACAGCGGTATGAATACAGCGCTACGAGGCCTCCGGGTAGAAGTGCGCTATATAAAATACACTACATTTACATTTACATTTAAGCCCCACCTTAAGCTTTTCCTTCAACTTGTTTCTGGTGCATGTTAATATCTTTCTTACAATAGTCTGCAAATTGCAACATCTCATCAACCGACTTATTCTGACAGCATATCGAATGCTGTTGAATCATCACGCTAACCTCACAACTCAATCCTTGAACAAATGTAGAGACAAAATGCCACATATCCTTAGGCTCCAATGTTTCCATCTCACTATATTGTTTGAACGCTTGCACAGTTTCTCAGAATATACATTAATCGTCTATTTGGGTTCCGTAGGAAGTCTTATCATTTAACCCGATCAATGTCTTGGGGTGACACCTTATACTTCAACCACATCATCACCTGTTTAGACTTTCTCATTGCTATATGTGATGGGCCATTTGTCAACACATCTCTCACTGGTTCCATGTTAGGCCACTCCACAGCTGTCTTCAATCAGGGGGTTTATAAAGTGCACTACTCACCCGTGAGGGTCGGCGACAGCTCCGGATCAGTCGAAGGGCCAGGTCTTGAGGTCTTTCCTGAACTTGTGCAGGGTGGGGGAGTGCCTGATGTTCACAGGGAGCTCCTTCCAGATCTTGGCTACGATGTAGGAGAAGACTATTCCTCTGGTTTTTTTTCTGCAGATGGGGTGGACCTCACCCAGGTCGAGGTCGGCAGAGCAGAGGTTTCTCTTGGGTGCATGGAAGAAAACTCTCTCGTTGAGGTATTTAAGTCCGATGTTTTTGAAGGCCTTGGAGGCGTGGGTGAGGAGTTTGAAAGTTACTCTTCTTGACTTCTTCACTGCTGTCCACAAATCACTCAATACCAAAATATCAAACAGAGTACTCAAATCAGTACACACCTTCAAAAATTTCACAACCTGCTCAACTTGTTTGTACCATTCTACAGGTGTCTCATTCGACCTAGGTAAGTCATTAGTGAATGATGCAAGTGCACTTCAACTCCATAGTACATGAACGTAATCTCCACTTGGCACTTCTCATAAAGGTAAATTCATGGTACCCAGCCCTCCATTTCCTGGAGGAGATGGCTTCTCTTTTAATTTTATGGGACCTTGAAAGGAAACACATTATGTTTAGAGTAAGACCCTCATTCAACAACCTACATGGTTACATGGTACATCATCGGACCCACCCAAGGCACTGAGTGCGCCTCAAGTGTTCAACGATGCCTGGATACAGCAGAGTTGGTATTGTGCCATGAAAGTGCAGTGAAGGTAAGTGAGTGAATGTTAAAAAAGCTGTCCTAAGGGTCCTTAGGATAAAAAATTTCCATTTTATTGAGTGGGCCCTTGGCAGTTATTAAAAACGAGAGTCGGATATTGAAGGCTATCTTAAGGTAACTCCAATATCCTAGTCGGTCAACATGTTTCAGCCATGTTCTCTTAGTGGTATGGCTTTCTTCAAGACCTATGTGTAGTGCAAAGTGAGTGGTCTAAAATGTGTTATTAAAAGACCATATATGTGACACACGTGCTAAGGTGTGATATGTGGTAGAGGAGAATTTCATCTAGTGGTGCTTTCCTGTGTGGAAGGAAAAAGACAAACAAACATACAGAAAAACATTTAACATACTGATATATTTGTTTCAGGAGCAGAGTGTCCGTGCTCTTATCCGGTCAAAGGCACAGTGAGAACGGGGTGTCGCTTAGTTAGTTATAATAGATGCCTGGTAATTTATGCGGTACCGAGTGGTAATCAAGATGCGCATAATGTGGTGCATCGTGCAACTTAAAAACGAAAATCGAAGTAAGCAAAATATCTTACTCAGACAATATCCGGAAAGTTCACCATGAATTCCATGTGGGGGCCCAACCTGTAGTCACACTCTATGTGACAAAAATCAAACAAATTACCCACATTCTTGGCTGTGAGAGAATTCCAACTGCAGGGTGGAGAGGCAGTGTTAAAGCATACCCCCCTTAGGATGTTCCTACTTACTTCATCAAAGTCTAGGACCCTTCTCGGTACCTGCTTCAGCCGCCATGGAGCTCTGTGGTAGAATGAGTGGAGCTTGGCAGGGTTTAAACACTCTGCTGGTTCCAACAGGTGTCAGCGAGTTCGGTTATTTGGGAACCACTGTTACTGGTTCAATGAGTTTCAGGTGCTGGTTTAGGCTGCCTTCAGATGAGTCTGCAGGAGAGAATAGGCATAGAGAAAATACACGCCCCAGTCGGAATGTAGACATAGAAAAAAGACATGCCCATGTGGGAGTGTTGAGTGCTTGTGTGTGCAGAAAAAATAAAATATACTAAACTAAAGTTTAACTCATAAAAGACCCAGAGGCACTGCTAAATTCAGCAGGTGTTGTTATTCTCATTTCAAGTGTGCCTACTAATTGTGGCTTGAAAAAAATATGAGAATGTTTTGTGTTGACTTGGAACATATCACAAAAGAGTAGAAAGGTTGAGTGTAGTGTATACATACACTTGGATTTGCACTGTCCTGTGAAAAAAGGATGTTTCTTTTATTGAGTCAAGTGGTGCTCTCGGCACTAAGGTGGGTATGTAATTTCCTACTTTGGTGTGGCATGTTTGGAAGTTAAAACAGGGAGTGTTGCTCAAACCGAGGGACTATATGATGTCCAGGTTAGCCTTTTTGTGAGGCAGGAAGATTGTGCGCAAGGTGCTGTGATTCAGGTTGGATTCAGACTATTCCAGGGTATGTTGTTATTTAACCCTGTGACGTTCGTGGAAAGGCAATAGATCCAACGTTGCTCCTTTATTAGTAGAATCCTGTAATTTGAAAGGTCTGGCTGTTGATATGTTCTATTACAGTCCAGTTTAGGTCATTTGGGGTGTCCTGTGATCCCGAGTTAACTACACCGGTAAAGAATACATTTTTAACGCACTAATCGTTTGGTCAGAGTACCGTAATAGTAATGGGGGAAAAGAAAACTAGCCTCAGATAAACTGAAGTCAGCGGGGGACAAACTATTTAAAAAGTGCCATGGAGATCATAAATGAGGAGATTGTCAAAGTCGAAGAGAAATTGGCAGCCATCAAAATGGCCCTAAATGTTGCACAAAGGGAAGCCAAAACTACAACTGAGGATTAAGTCTGTGATTACAGCCTTGGCCCAGAGAGCTAAGGGGGTGGGGTTCAGGACCACGATCAAAGGAATAGTAGTAAACAGAGTGACGGGCGCGATACCCCTAAGGCTAACTCTCCAAAAATTGCAGGCCAATGTGTATCACATTCCCCATTGGAAATTTCTACAGCATCTGAGGCAATTGATCAGGCCTCACCACAGGCCAAAAAGAACAAACAACACACTGCATAGGTAAAGACCAGCCCTAAGACCCACCCTAGGAAAACTAAACTTAAAAGAGGAAAAAGCACAAATCACGATGAAATTGGCATAAGGACTGGAGACGGGGACTAATTATTAAATGTTCCTGGTATTGATATCCTTTTTAGGAAACTGCATGGAAAAGTTGACACTATTGAATGGCGTTTCATGTCCAAAATAAAATCAGTACAAAAGGATATCTGTCAACTTACTGAACAGATTACAGACCTCAGACAACAAATTATCCGCAGATCATGCATAAAACCCCTGCCAAAGAGAGACTCTGTCAAGCGAACCATACCTGACAGAAGTAAAGTAATTGACATTGAAACAGGTAAGGTGGCATTCGATAAACACTCTGTGAATCAGGTGGTGGGGACATTTAGTTCACCCAGCCCGAGTACAAATGACAAAGGGACAAATAGGAATTTACAAAAACATTTGACTAACGAGATTGGTTCTGAAAACGATCGACAGACTAAGAAGTACCAGGGTGTCTCCTTAAATTTCCCCCTCACAGGCTACCCCCTATGTCATTGTTTTAACAAATGTCCCTTGATTACCCGAAAATTGAACAGAAACACGGGGATCACTGAAAAATCACTTGGTTCATTGGTTTTCTGTCAATACCCATTGTAACATTGGGCTTCTGACTCATGAAATAATAATGCTTAGGAGAGTGAGCTGGGTGGTAGCATGGAAAAAAGCTGTGAATGGGGACTGTATTGTAGTAAATTTTCGACACCCAGATTTGGCGGCTCGTTTATTAGACAAGATTTTAATAAAACAAAGATGGTCAAGAGAGTTTCAATATGTAACGATTACTGCAGTACACCTCGGTTATTTTTATAGACCTGGAATGGAGCAACATTTTAAACCCAGCCGAGTACGATATGTTACCACTAATGAAATAATCTCACTTATGCCAAACAGGTTTGAACTTTTACGAAACTGTAGTGAGGTAGATTGTCTGAACCCAAAAACCACATCAGTGGATGATCTTCAGATGGCCAGAAGATCCTTGTATAGCCCTGTAGAATCAACCTGTTTAGATGTACCCTATTTGGACAAAGAAAATGTTCTTCCCCTACCACCATTAAGAACGTGCCAGGAGATTGTAACTCTCCCACCCATCCTATTAGCTTTAAAGATGCGCCAGTGATAGAATACACACCGTTTGGTATCAATTGTGAACCCAATGCAACTGCCCCGGCACCGATTTAGTAGATTGTCAATCTGTTGGATTGTTGCAATTTCTTTTGTGGAATATAGCAGGGGTTAAAAATAAACTATCTGACCCATCATGGCTAAACTGCATACAAAATCGAAATCTGATTTTAATACAGGAAACCTGGCTTGTAGAACCTTTCCATATAAATGCTTTTAAAACCATTTTTACTAAAGCAACTCCATCTAAGGCTGGGAGAGCGAGCGGAGGTTTGGCTGTATTACTCTCTGTAACTTCCCCGTTGATTCTAAAGAAAACTTTTACTAATTCACAGCACTTCCAGTTCTTACTACTTAGTGTTAAAGAAAAGCAAAACATTGTAGTGATTCATTACTATAATAATATTTGTATTAACACAAGAGCATGAATAATCACTATGCTGGAGGAGGAACTTGATGCCTTTCTGAATAGGATGGAGGATGAGTATATAGTGAGATGGGGTGGCGATTTTAACATTGAATTGTGTAGGCAACGACAACGGATCAATGTGGCCATATGGATGATTTAGTGGACCATATCACTCACTTTTTACATAATCCCTATGGTGAATCACTCAATTGTGTCATGTATACATATGGGCTGGAAGTAATGAAGTTGAGTGACGGGGCTGTTGACCTATGTACATATGAGGGGGCTAGATCATCTTCATGTATCGACCATTTCCTGATGTCAAGGAATAGTATGCCCATTGTGAATGATTGTATTATTTTTCATAGTTTACTTAGTGACCACTATCCTCTTCTGTTAACGTTAAAATCTAGCTTATATTCTACTGAGGAAAAATGCTCATTAGCCTTCGATATAAGAACCCAAGGCCAAAATGGGATTTCAATTAATTGGTCTGGCGTCAACCCTGTCCTTTTTATGGAAAATGTTATTGCAAGTAGCAACCAAGACATTAAAATCTGCTTAGATAGATCCTCCGATAATATCGAGGTTGTTACCGCTTTTAATAATATCTCAATAGGTATAGATAAGGATTTGAGATTAAAAAATAAGAACCATAGAAATAAAAAGGTTTCTTGCCCATGCTGGTTTAATCAGGAATGCTCTACAATGAACAAAGATCTGAAGGATGAGTTTAAGGTTAAACCCAAAAATGTGGAAAAAAAATTTGAAACCTTAGAAAACGTTATAAACAAGCTTTACATGCCAGGAATACAGAGATTATAGAGATCACTTGGGAAATCCTGGTCCAGGCAGCTGAAACTAAACATTCCACTATCTTCTGGAAAACTATAGATCAACCCCTGTTTAAGGATGTTTGCTGGGCAGAGGTTTTTAATCCCACTAAAGGCTGCAATAAAAAGGATAAGGATGGCAACATCATCTTATTAAAAATCTGTAAAATCAATACTATTACTGTAGATGAGATTGGAATTGCCTTACAAGATAGTGCAAGTGGGAAGGCTGCTGCCCCGGAAGGGGTCCCGATAGACATTTTTAAACATAATACTGATTTCTGGTCCCCCATTTTAGTTAATTTTTTTAATGATGTTACTGATGGGGTGTTTCCCGCAACATGGGTCGAAAGTGTGATCGTTCCAATTTTCAAAAAAGGTAATAGAGCTAGTGCTAAATGTTACAGTCTGATTTCCCTCCTTGACTCCACATTCAAACTCATGGGCAGAATTCTGCTTGCTGGATTGGAGTGTTGGGTGAAGGAGCGGAATATACTAATTATATCACAATACGACTTCAGAAAGGGAATCGGTACGGTTGAACAATGCATTAATTTAGACTTGCTTGAAGGGAAATATACCCCTGCAAAGGTGGGTTCTCTCCACCTTTGCTTCGTTGATCTCTCCAGCTCGCTCAACCTAGTGAACCATACCATGCTATGGCAAACGCTGGAAAGGATTGGTGCCCCAAATAACATCATTAGTGCCCTGTCTCAAATCTATGTTCATTTAACATCAAAGATCCGATACGGACAAAATAGGGAATGCACAACTCACTTTAGAGTTACCCGAGGGATCAGACAAGGCTGTGTCCTTGCACCACTTTTATTTTTATTACATATAAATTGAGTTGATTTTTTATTGCAGGGTTTAAAAGCTGATGCCCCTATTGTAGGTAAACGTGTAAAACCTGTTTTATTATATGCGGATGACGGTCTTCAGCTTTTGATTGGCAATTTTACAAAGTTTATGACTGATAAAGTCCTAGCGATTAATTTGTCTAAGACTCTGGTTATGACCTGTGGAAAAAGTAAAACTAAAAACAGTACCCACTTCATTAATGGTGCACCAATTGAAAGGACCTCAACCTTTTCTTATTTAGGATCACGTTTCAATTGTAAAGGTAATTGTAACGCACATAATAACTTAAGTAAACTGAATTTTTTAGGGACAAGTGAGGCTAATTTTAAATTTTCACAAAAAATAGGTAATAAGCCAGTGAAAGAGTTTGTAAAATTATATGGGAGTAAATGCATATCTGGGGTATGCTACGGTGGAGCGTTATGGGGATGGCGGATACCTCCATATTACAAACAATGGAAAATAAATGTTTACATAGAGTGTTATCAGTCCCTAATTCCATTGCTACCAATATTGTCCATTGAGAAACAGTTGTCTCTTTTTAAGTGATCTGATTAGTGTATCTACTATAAATTTATGGCATCGAATTTGGACAAAGGAAGAAACCCATTTTACCAAGGAAATAATACATGACTGTCTAAGTCGTGACCACTCGAAGAAAGGGATAGGGAAGGAACAGCGGGGATGAGGATACCTGTAACAAAAGAATATATGGTTAATACAATTTCTAAATCTCCTTGCTACTCTCTTATGGTATCACTGTGAATGTCTATTACCTGTGGACTTGAAAAGGAAGGTGTCTATCTTCCTGGTTATCAATATGTAGCCAATAGAGATACTTCTCTCCATACTATTATTGTTACCCTACAACAAGAAAACAAGAAACAGATTACTCCCCAATCATTCCTGTTTGCAATCAAAACTCCAACTATCAAACTCATACATACCACATGATGATATAGATACGCTCAAAAGAAATGCAATAAGGTCATCCAAATCTGCTCCCCCAATAAATGTTCTTTGATATCAAATCCAAGAAAAAAACGATCAAAAATAAATAATCCAATGTGGCCTTTCCCCTATGAGAGGGATGAAGTCAGTAGAAGAAAAACAAGGTTCCAACAAAGGAATTAGGTGGGGGGGTTTCACTCCTTAGAACAAGAACTCGACTGAATATAGAGAAGGGCTTTACTGAGGCTGAGCACAGAGGCAGTCCTGTATCCTAGCAATTCCAGTATTAACTGCCTAAGATACCTCCAGGAATAGAGGCGCTTAGCACTTACATCCTCGCAACAACAGCAGGCAAGAGTCTGGCTCAAAGAATCCCTGGAATCGATGGAAACTCAGCGCTTACGTCAGCGCAAGTGCTAAGAGCAATCCAGACAGTGAAAATCCCAGCGCTTACCTCAGCGCATATTCAAGGAAGAATCCAGCGTCCTGCATGGTCCCTGAAAACACCGGTTCTACTAGGGCGCCTCTAGAATCCAGGTGAAGGCAGGACTCCAAACCGCATGGAGCGAAGAATCAGGAAGCCTTGAGACCTCACGGCAAGAACAGAATTATGCGCACCCTCCACTTGCGCACACCAGTGATGACGAAAAGGCCTTGCCCATTGCACCGGCAGGAAACATGGGAAATGTAGTCCCACAGTAACGTAGGCGCATCAGCTCAGCGCCTGACAGAATGAGCTCTCACACCTGTAATCACTTGTATATGAAACTGAACAGTTTACCAAATATTAAGTCTCTTTAAACATATCAAATATCCTTTTAAGGCTTTTGTAGTTTTATGTGCTCCATGAAATGTTAACTGATTATTATGACGTTTATATATTATTGGTGAAATATGTATATTTTTAAACAATTTTATGTGAGGGGGAAATCAGAGGAATGTATCTCGATGAAATAACCACCTTGATATTATTCTTAACAACTTGTCTATTTTTTATATACCAAATAAAGCTTGTTTTGACTTTGACTTTGAGTCAAAGATCCAACAAGGTATAATGAAGGAGGTTATGGGGAGTCCGTGTAATTCACTCTTTATGGACCTGCAGAAGCCTAGCAGTATGTACTGTATAGAGCAGGACCTGTGCAAAATTAATAATATCATGCTGTTTTGTTGTCCTGTGGTACATGTGGGCAATTTTAAAGACAGGATAACCTATATATGAATTGGCTCCTCCGGCACACCCCACTAGGCTACCCTAAGTAACTGATCACCTTTTGTTAACGGACATTTTGTATGCCTTCCTATGCAGGTGTGGGGTCACTGTGATCGAATATAGGGGTGGGTGAGCTGCATGATTGCATCCCCACTACACAGACACTCCACAGGCAGACATAAACACACACAAATTTGTTATATGTAAGGCCGTCAGGGAGAAAGCCCACCCTCCCGCCTCCATCACATGAGCACAGTGTACTCACACGCTTTCCTGTCACTACCCTGATTGCATTGCAGAAAAAAGATTTGAAAGACTGCGGCTCTGCAGATCAATGGCTAGGTGTGTGTGCTGGCCCAGACACCATGGAAATGACAAGGGAGCAAGTCCTAAAAGTAATATGACTGCCCCCTCCAAATTCCACTGGCAAAGGCATCTCAGCAACTACATGCAGAAGGGGAGCTCCCCGTTCAGAATTTAGAAACAGAATTATCAATCATGACAGTGATGGCGTGGAGACACAAACATGCTGGCAGACGCATGTACATACAATCACACCAAGCAAACACAAGTAGAAATGCATGCACAACCGCAGGTAGGTGCAAAACTACACCAAAAGCAACCACGTGTATGCACTTCCCCCCAGAATGGGACTATCAGCCATGCAGGCACCTGCAGGGCTTGCTCACCAGTAAGGGTCAGCCAATGAATCCCACTCCCTAGATTTGAAGCGGAAACGTATGTGACGCTATGCATGTGTGTGCTTGTAGGTAAGCAACTTCATTATGACACAGACACCGCACAGACTGGACACGTCTGAGGTCTCAGACCTCACGATGAACACATAAATTTGCAACATCAACCCAAGTCTCAAAACAATCAAATGTTATCAAATTCTGGATGAAAACGTGCAGGTCACACACTGAACCCCTCTACTTAAAGACACCTCAACAGGTGAAAAGATCACAGTGCACTTCAGGCAATATGAGGTGGAGACGGGGCAAGTGATAGTAGCAATGTGTGTGGTGAGCAGTGTGATGTCTGTGCCTTTAGCTCTCCCTGTGAAGTAATCGCACCTTTTGGATATTCTAAATACAACGCTGTCCACTGATGTAGCCAGTGTGTCATGAGCCATAGTGCAAGAAAGAAAATGCCCCCCAGCTGCTGTTTAAAATGTGAAATACAGTAGGATCACTGCCCCCCTCGGGCCTCTAGAACCTGGTTTCACTGTACCTGCTGCACCAATGGAAGTTATGCCCCAGTCTCCGTCAATACATATGTCTGCCCTGAGCCCACATCGGGTTGTCTGGAGTAGTGTGTTCATGCAGTAATGCATTAGCAATGCGTGAGTGAGCAAGGTGTGCTCTGGATGAAGTGTCTATGTTGGGATGACCCGAGGAGCATTTATAGATTTATATAGATATATAGTTAGGTCCGCATTTTAACAAGTTTTTTTGCTTTTCTTATAACTTTGGTCTCGTTTGATGAATCTTCACAAAACTTTCCCCCACAACAAGTTTATCTATCTCAGCTCTTTCCTGGGAGGTTTTGGTGTGATCTGTCAAGAGTGGGCCAAGAAAAAAGTGGCGTACCCAAAACATAAAATCCCCATGTATTTTCCTTAGACTTTTTAAGGCAGAGCTACAGAAAAAACTGCAGAACAAAATTACACCAAATTCTGCAGGACACTAGTACTTACTCTGCAGATTGTGCTTTTTGTGATTTTTTTGGAATTCCATTCAGTATTATTTGAAAAATGAAGGATAAAAATAATTATATATTTTGGCAATTGGGCTTGAGAGAGTACACCACTACAGTCTACATCACTTCACTGTACGTCACTACACTGTATGTTTTCCACAATATACTATTCCACTCTAGGTCACTCCATTCTACACTATTCCACTGTTTGCCACTCTATTGGCAATACTCAACTTTATACCACTCCAGCTTAAACTCCTCCACTCTATATAATTCCACTCCACAAAACTGTACCACATTCAATGCCATTCTACTAGACTTTGCTCCACTCTGTCCATGCACTCTCCACTGTCCAACTTTGTACTTGGCTCTATGCCAGTACTCTCTATTTTGCAACACTTTACTCTAGGACAGTTTCCAACTCTGTACAATACAGCACTATATTATACTGCATGAGACACCACTTCAGTTTATAAGTTTCCTCAACTCTACCATATGCCTACTCAATTTACACCTCTGCAATGTACTGTACTGTATGAGATGCCACTCCAATTTGTAACAATTCCCTTGACTCTATACTACAGAACTTCAACTGCACTCTACGCTAGTCCACTATACCCTACCTTACTCTTTGCCACTACACTTTACACCACTCCATTCTATGATATCCAACTCTACACCATTCCACTCTTCACCACTCCACTGTGCGACACTCTCCTCCACTCTATATAATGTCACTCTATAAAAGTCTATTAAACTTTATGGCACTGTACTCCCCTCTATCCCCATCCACTCCACTGTCCAACTCTATTCTCTAATCTATGTCTGTATACTCCCTGGTACAAAACTCTATTCTACTATGCAACACTTTATATGCTCTACGGCAAAGCACTCCTCTATAATGTACAAGACCTCACTGCCGTTTAGAACAGTTTACTACCTACACTATGCCACTACACTCCACATCATGGCTCACCAATGCAATCTACAATACTTTACTCCACACAACGTTAATCCCTTCGCTGCTAGGCCTTTTCCCCTCCTGTGCTAAGCCTTTTTTTGGATATTTGGGGTAGTGCTTGCTTAGGCCCCTGTAACTTTTTGACCACATAAGGGATCCACGTAATTTTTGCGTCCTTTTCTTCCAACATCATGGGGATTCTAAAGGTACCCAGGGTTTGTGGATTACCTTGGAGGGGTCCCAGAAATTAAGCAAAATACAGTGAAATTATTGGGTTTTTTTCGGAAAAATTGGAACCACGGGCTGCAAGGGAAGGCCTCTGGGTTTTTCCCTGTAAATGGTATCAAAAAAGGGTTTGCAGTGATGAAATCACCCTTTTCCCAGCTTTTAGGTAATGGCAGTCTTTTGTCAGAGAACAAACATTATTCATAGCCTATTTTTGCTATTTTTAGTTCTTCCAACCTCCTTCTAGTTAATGGTAAAAATGAGTATGAAAGCAATATTGGATCCTGGTAAGCTATACATTTAATTACAGTAGATAAAATTCCGAATTCAGAATGGGGTCATTTGTCTAAATACATGAAGGTTTCTTTATAGAAACTAGCAGTTAAATATTGGAAAAAATGAAAATTAGTTGAAAAAAACCAGCCTTTTGTGTCAACGATTTCACCTGTAACTTCTTATAATTATGGCTGCTCTTTGCAAGCAATATACCGTTACATTTGCTGGACCTTCCTGGTTGTGGGGATATATAGGACTTGTTGGTTTACCAAGAATTCGACGAATCCAGAGCAAAAAACTGCACAGCAACTTGCGATGGAATTTTATTATGTACCGGGTTTAGAGCACGTATTCTTCGAAAATGTATACATGGAAAAATCGGTATGAAAGACACCTATGTATTTCTGAAATTGGTTCGAATTATAGAGTTTAGAAACAGTACATATTTGCATAGTTTTGATAAAGCAGGCTGCAGAAAATATTTTATTCTGGCTTGTGGATTCAATTCCCTATAACATTAACTGATTAATTAATGCACTGTTGCATGATTTATTTTATTAATCCAACCTAGATTAAGTTTGCACCACACATGAACACGCGGGAAACTAATTATATGTGCTTTTGTTGCATTTGCAAGTCTGTTTTTGTAACACATTATTAATATTGTCCTGTTTATTATGTCTGTCCTATTGTCTTTGTCACCATTAACATGCAGCTGATCATTCATGGCATGTGCTTTTATATGTGCTTATATGTAAGTCTTATGTTGTGTATTGTCTGTCTGTGTATCATTTAATTATCTTTTTGTTCTTTCAGAATCATAAAGCTGGACTACATGAAGAGTGGTGGTTATTTTATGTGCTGCTTTAAATGTTTGCTTTTGCTAAATGTTTTTATTGATGGGTTAATTAATAATTAATAAGGGACTGGGTGGTACACAAGGGTTTGCTTTACTTGAATTAATCACTCTTTTTGTGTTTGTTTAAATAATAGCTCAAGAGTGAGCTGTGGCCTAGTTCTTGCTTTGGAGTAAAGTTGATCGGCCTGAACTGAGCAGCAGGAGCTGAGCCAAGCTGCACGTTGAAAGAAGAAAAAAACTTTGCAAGAGGTCAATGAACTTGCTTCTCTGGCTCAGACCTTTTATTAAAGAAAGACTTTTTAAATGGAGTTTATTTCATGGACTGCTCTGGCTGTTCCTATTCAAGGCCGAGGAAGTGACAAGCGTGAATCTGCCGAGCTCTGGTGGAAGTGGATTGGCAACTTTTTGTTGCAAATGCCTCGGAAGTCGTTGTCACTTTAGATGGACAATGGCACGGTGACGCGCATATTCTCTGGACTGGTAGCTGAGGTGGCCTGATGGCCATAAACCAATCACAGTGCTGAACTTTTCAGAATAATAACATTTAGTTAGATTTGGGAGCGAAAAATGATATAAAATTGGCTCTCTTGTGGGGTTTGGCACGTTCTTTTCCAGAGGGGGGCGAAGCGCTGTCGGATTGCCTTGGGAGAGAGTAAGCATGCAACTGTTTATTATTTGTTTCCCTTTCAGGCTTGAGAATTAACTTAGAGGAAAAAAGCTAATGATTTCTTAATTCATCATTTGATTAATTCTGACAGCTTACATTGTGCCAATTATTAATGTGATTTGAATTAATAAAACTAAATGTTTGAATTTTAATAAAGTGAGTTATTAAAGATTTTACTTATGAATTCTAAAAATAAACTTTTCAAAATGACAAGCTGGACTTGTTTTTGTAGATAGTTTATTGCTAAAAGTTACACAACATATAGAATCCATTCACCTCATTCACTATGTTTATGGGCCTGGTATTGTTGGTAAGTGTGATAGTAGTGGATTGAGTCATCATTTATAAAGAATTTTAGTTTCTGGGCTCTATCAATTGGTAGCATCAGACGGTTTATATGTTGTTTTTGACATGCATGTTACATATATGTTGGTATAGACATAGGATTGATGTTTAACATATGTTAAGTTTTGATTCTGTTAGGTTGTTATATGTAGTCTTAAGGAATTTTTTCCAGCAGTGTGAGAGATTCCTGGTTAAATGCCGGCCGGCAAGATAGTGTAGCTAGAAGAGTTACACAGTGCATTTGTCTGTTTCAAAATTGTGGTATAGCATATATCACGTGTTGTGGGCGTACAACACAAATTTAGGGACCTTAGATTGCATGGTTAAATGTCTAGTGAGGATTGCCTATAAAATTGTAGCATTAAGCAGAGGGACCTGGTGAGCCTGTTTTAAAGCTTTCTGTGAAAAGAGTAGTAGGAGTTATTCAAACTCGAGTGAAGGGTAAAAATAGCGTCGTCTATTCTTATCAACGCCTGACGTTTTCTGTGGTTGGTTCAAGTCCTGCCAAGAATTCGTGTGTGTATGAACAGGGTTTTCTTTGTTTGAAAGTGTGTGAAAGGCTCGTAAAACTGAAGGGTAGGGTAAGAATTACTCTATTAGCAATAGAAACTATTCTGTGAGAATAGCGTCGTCTATTCCACTGAGAATACTTGTATGAATGTGTAAAACTATCTCTTTGTTAGAGAAGCAGACAAATGGTTTGTTTTTATGTTGTTATTAATTGCGTTTTATTAAAAAATGATTTAAAGTGTTTCTAAGCCTTTATGGTGAAGAATATGCTATTTTAGGCATTGTGCGTTATTTAAAACTTTCTAAAAGCATTTTGCGTTATTTAAATGCTTAAAAAACTGTCCCGATCGAAAATTGTAAGGGAGGGGCTGTTTGGAGGAGTGAAAGCGTGTGAGGAGACTTTGCAGCTGCAGCCTGCTGCATACGTCAGAGTCTGCCGCGCTCTGATTGGTTTAATATCCCTGGACTGACAGAGCAAGCGCTTTCATTGGTTGAAGCTCGATCTAAATGTTTGAAATGGTATTAGTATTGTAAATACCTTATTAAATTCATTGCGCTATTTTTAGGGTGGGTTTGACCCCATTCCTGTGAGCCTTTTTGCTATTTGTATTTTGTGCTCCTTTATTTGGCAACCCGCCTAACTACAAGCGCTTTCCTTGAGCCTAACTTCTATATTGCTCGCTCGTGTGAAATTTGCCAGTAGATTGCGCATTGTGAAGGAGGAGGGGGCTGCTGAGAGTGAGTGGAAAGGAGAGGAGAGCTGTCTGCAGCGGCTGTTTACGTCAGCCGCCGCGCTCTTATTGGTCCAAGGGCCGTCGCGTCATACACAGAGCCGCGCTCTGATTGGGCGAAGCTCCGTGTGTTGTGCGAGGTTAGGGTGAGCCGCGCTCTGAGGCTCTGGCAATCTTTCTTTACTTTAACATTTATATTTTGTTCTTTTTTTTTGCCCTTGTGAAAAGTTAACAGCGTGTCAGCTGTTGTCGCGCTGGCCATTGATTGAAGGCTCTGTTGTGTTGTGGCAGAGCCGCGCTCCCATTGGACGCTGGTGCGTCGCGTCATCGGAAAGCTGCGCTCCCATTGGATGCTGGTGCGTTGTGTCATCGAGGCTTCGTGAGCCGCGCTCCTATTGGGCGAAGGTCCATAGAGACTGAAGCTCTGTTGGGGCGAGGCTCCGGGGAGGTCTATGATCGCGCTGTGTAGATGCTTTTGAAGAAGCAAGCGCATGTGTTAGAAAAGTGACACGCTCTTGTTAAGAGGAGCGAGCGAGTAGGATAAAGGAGTGATCTGATCTAATTTATAGTCGCGCAGGTTTTGAGCGCTGTGGTGACACGCTCTTGTCATTTATTCTGTTATAAAGTAAAACACCTGAGAGGAGGCTTTGTGAGGCTCCGTGACACGAGGTGCATCACGAGGGACAGGAAGGAGTTGACTGTGACGTGTGTAGTCACATGTTATGTCCTGATTGGAGGCTGAAAGTTAGCTCTGTCGTGATTGGTTGTTGACACTACAGTGTCATAGAGAGGCCGCGACCGGATTGGTTGAGGGACTGTAGGCATTTTTTATTGGCTGAGTGCTGTGTAACCACATGGTGATTGGCTAAAACACCCAAATACACTGTTTACATTTCCCAGAATTAATTTTCCCACGCTATTTATGCCTAAAGCTTCATTTCTCTTAAATTTAAAAATTGATTTGATATTTATTATTGATAATTAGTAAATAATACAAGAATAAAGACCTTAATTAGGATACTAGTACCAAAGGTATTTAAAATAAGGATATTAATTATTTAATTAATACAAATTAGATAAAAATAGTTGTTTTAAATTGCAAATAAAATTATAAATTTATAGGTTTGGAATTAAAATACAAATATGAGTTATTGGGATGATCATAAAAAAAGGGCTACATGGTTTCAAAAGGTGAAAAATTATTTTAAACCTGATAAGAAAATTGAGACACGTGGTGGTAAATTACTTCATAAGTATAAAACACCTGCAGCCTACATGGAAGGTGAATATGGTTATCATACAGTAATTTGGTTTGATAACTGGATGCAGTATACCAAAAAGGATGGTGTACTAGCCTGGCCAGAAGATGGGTCATTTAATATGAAAGTTTTACAAAATTTGAGAGGAAAAATGATGGATCTTGTACCAAAGCCAAGACCTACACAATTTGAAGCCCTAGTTGAGTGGGAAGTTGAGATGATGGAACTTGAACGTGAAAGCAAGTGTACAGCACCTAAATATTCAAAACATGTTGTAAATAAAGAAACACATGAAGATAAAGTGAGACGCTGGAGAAAAGCAGACATGTATGATGGTCTGTATCCCATAAGAATAATGATTAATGGAGATTTAGAACAAAAGACAGCTGGAAGAGAAATTGATGAGGAATTAGATGATGCAGTTTTAGAAGACATTTATGCCACTAAACCTAAACCACCACCTTATCAAGCAGGTTCTCACTCTACCCCGAGAGTTTCTACAGAAACATCTCCAAGCGCACCACCTAGAGAAGTTGAGGAAGGTTCTCCTAGATTTTTAAAATTACCTGGAAGGGTAGGGTCAGTAAATAATTGTAGTACACCTAACAGAGGCAGAGTAGCTTATCAAGAAAATAATTCTGTAAGAAATCAGGAAAGATTACCAGCTGAGCAAGAAATTTCTAATTATAATAAAGCAAAGCATGATTTAATTGAACAGCTGACAAAAGGTATGGAAGCAGTTACAGTACCAGTAACTATTGGTCCTGTGGTACCAGTTTTTGACCAAGGAGAAAATAGACAAACAGCCTTAACAGTTCCATTAAATGCTGAAATTCAAAAGGTTGCTGAAAAGTTTTATTCAGAACTTTCAGAGATTCATAGAGAAAAATCTATGATGCCAAATTTAACACTACATGGAAGTTTATCAAGTTCAAAGTCACCAACTGTGGCAGGTTCAGACTCAGGTTTGTCAGAAACAAGTTTAAACAGAACAGAATTATCTCAAAATGGAATGTCTCCTGAAGTCCCTGATTATAAAAAGCTTGATGTAGCTAAATTAAAAGCTGATCTGGAGGAATTGATCATTGGCACAATTGGTACTGATAATTTGAAATTGTATCAAGATGATGAATTATTATTCATATGCAAGAGCATTCAGTGGAAAACTAAAAACAGGTATGAACAACTGGAAGAAATGGCTGCTGAATTAGAAATTGATTTAAGCAAACAAAAACATTTACAGAAACATTACAGGGTAGATTTCTCTGAGAGGGACAATGATAACTTAAACGCTTCTGGAAGAATAATTCACATAAGAGAATTAATAAGCTTTCTCAGAAAATTAGGTGAGTTAGGTAAATGGAGAATGAAATGGTCAAAGAAAGAACAAGATAAAAGACTAAGAAATGATGAAATTTCTGAATTTCCAATGAGAGAAATAGCAGGAGGTGGGTATGTGCATGTTCCTTGGTCCAGACAGGATATACTCCTGTTTACCAATGATTTTCCACGTTTAAGGGAGAAACCAGTGGACTGGTACCGTCAGGTAGACAGATTCATAAGGGTGTCAAAAGTTCTGTGGATTGATCTGGATGGATTCTTTGACATTGTTGTTCCATCAGATCTTTGGACAGAATGCAAAATCTATCGATAGGCCAAAGGAAGAACCTGCCCGAGATAAAATTACAGGTGCCCCATCAAAAGATGTCATGGATCTTTATAAAAAAGTAATTTATTGGCTGAAAGAGAAAATTCCCCCAAAGGAAGTGGACTGGGTTAAAATAGACAGAACAAATCAGGAACCAAAAGAATCAGTTCATTCATTTTATGAGAGGTTACTGTTAGTTTTTAAACAGTACAGTGGCTATGAAAAATTAAGTGAACAAGACATGAGCCACTTCATATACAAATTTGTATATGGCCTGAGACCTGAAATTGGTGACATGATTAGAAGTGGAATTGTTTGTTGGCAATCATTATCACTTGATGACATCTTGAGAAAAGCAAAATATTGTAGTGACGAAATAGATGCAAAGCAGAAGAGTCTCAAGGAGAAAGCAATGTGGGCACAGGTGAAGGTAGCTGAGCAACAACAACAGTAGTTAGGTTCTATGCAACAGGGAAAGTTTAAGGGTAATTTTAATAATTCAAAGCCAAAATTTAATGTGAATATTGAAGAGTTAAAACAAAAGCTCCCATGTTTTAATTGCGGCGAAATTGGACACTGGAAGCGAGAGTGTAAGAACCCGCCCAGAAATTTTAAAAATAATTCATTGAATCCACAGGTGCAGTGTGAATTAAGTCCGCAGCAACAACAACAGCTACAGCGGCAACTGCATGAGATAAATCAGCAGCGACAGTTACAGCGACAGATAGTCAACCAGACACAGCAAAGCCAGTTTCAACAACAAAATCAGGTACAGCAGAATCAAATTCAACAGAATCAGTTACCTCAAGCACCATTTCCTGGTTGTGCTAACACACAGAGATTTTCTCCTGAAACAGGTTTCTGTGGAAATAATTTGGTTAAAGATGTGTCAAAAGTCAACATGGCAAATGCTTCTCAATTTTGGTTAAATGACAAAGAGCTGAGTGATTCATCAGAAGATTACTCATGACGGTGCCTGAGAGAGGAGGAAGAGTGTGTGCTTGGACCCACTCTTGAGGTAGATCAGTCTGGTCCATTTGTTAATGGAAAAGTAAATGATAAAGATATCACTTTCCTTGTGGATACAGGTGCTACCCGTTCTACTGTTAGATCAGCAGAAATAGAAAACCTTCCTCTCTCGGGTGAAACCATTCAAGTTGTAGGTGTAGCTAATCAACAAATTAAAACTAGTCTGACAGATCCAGTAAAAGTGGAGATAGGCAATTACAAAGATAAACATAGATTTCTAGTTTGTGACAGCAGTCCTGTGAATTTGTTGGGTCGTGATATATTATGTAAAATGAATTGCAGAATATATTGCTCACCAGAAGGCATTGAAATGCAAACAGCAGAAGAAGATGGTCTTTATAAATGGACCATGATGATGGTGGAGGAAGAGAAAACACCACTATTTCCTGTATTTGATAAAAATGATTTACCAGAAGGGCTCAAAGAGCCAGTCAATCCAGCAATTTGGGACCTAACAGGTAATGATATGGGTCTCATGAAAAATATTGATCCAGTAAAAATCACTGTTAAACAGGGAGTTGATTTTCCAAATGTTCCTCAATATAAAATGAAGGCAGAGACAATTGAAGGTGTTATGTAATGGTACACGGTCATTGACCTGTGCAATGCATTCTTTACAGTTCCATTGCATCCAGATAGCCAGAAAATTTTTGCTTTCAGGTTCCAAAATAGGATCCTAGCATGGTGTCGAATTCCTCAAGGGTATACTGAGAGTCCATCTATCTTTAATCAATTATTAAAGAAATCTCTGGAAGATCTAGTATTGCCTGGTAATTCCACATTGGTACAGTACATTGACGATTGCTTGTGGCAGCCAAAACACGAGAAAATTGTGTTACTGATACAATTACCCTGTTAAACCGTTTGGCAGATGAAGGACATAAAGTTTCACCAGCAAAATTGCAGTTTTGTAAACAAGAAGTGAAATATCTTGGTCACAGAATTGCAAAGGGAACCAGAAAAGTGACAGTTGAAAGAATTAAAATGATTCGAGCAATACAACCACCAACAACACAGAGACAGGTGAGAATGTTTCTAGGAATGGTTGGTTACTGTCGACAATGGATTAGTGGGTTTTCAGTCATTGCAAAACCACTTCAGAGACTGACAAAGGCAGATGTAAAAGATCCCATTAGATTGTCAGAAATTGAGCTGGAAGCTTTTGAGCAGTTAAAAAAGAGCTTATGTGAAGCTCCTGCTCTGGGTATGCCAGACTATGAAAAGGAATTTGAACTCTACTGCAGTGAAAGAGAAGGTTGTGCATTGTCAGTCCTTATACAAAGGCATGGAAACTTGAGAAAACCAATTGCATATTTTTCAGCAGTTTTGGATCCTGTTGCAAAGGCTTTGCCAGGTTGCTTAAAAGCAGTGGCCGCAACAAGTGTAAGTCTTGAGCAAAGTGAGGGTATCATTATGGGTTTTCCTGTAAAAGTATATGTACCTCATTCAGTTGAAATCCTCCTTACCAGAAGTAGAACTCAACATTTAACAAGCAGCAGACTGACAAAATATGAGAAAACAATTTTGGGTTCAGACAATGTAACAGTTGTTAGATGTGTAAACTTGAACCCTTCCACATTATTACCTGATGAAGCTATTACTGAGGTAAGTAATGAAGATGACATTGATCATGAATGCCTAGATGTTGTAGATTACTGCACAAAACCAAGACAGGACATAAAAGATGTCCCATTACAAGAATCAGATGTGATATATTTTGTAGACGGATCTTGTTTGAGAAATGATGAAGGAATTCTGAGAGCAGCATACTCAGTGTGTACAGTTTCAGATGTTATTGAAGGTTCACCTTTGGATGGAATTCGTTCTGCTCAAATTGCAGAATTAATTGGTTTAATTCGAGCAGCTGGCAAAAGAGTAACCATAGTGACTGATAGTCAATATGGTTATGGAGTTGTTCATGATTATGGACAGCTCTGGTCCAATAGAGGTTATTTAACTTCTGCAGGAACTCCAATAAGAAATGCTAAATTGATTAAAAGATTAATTGATGGCATTCAATTACCAGAACAAATAGCTGTTGTGAAATGTTCAGCGCATAAGAAGGGTGATGATTACATCACCAAAGGTAATGCCTTTGCAGACGAGATGGCAAAATATTGTGCCAGAAACAATTACGCAATCAATCGGGAAAAAGACTAAAGTCACACAATGAATTCTCTCATGCTAATTTCTGTAGTTGAGACATGGCAGGAAATAAAAGATTTACAGGATGAGGCAAGTGAAGAAGAGAAAAACATATGGCTAAAGGGTGATTGCAGACCAAGAGAGGAAGATGGGATCTGGGTACACAAAGATGGAAGAGTTGTAATGCCAGACAGCATGATTGCTGACATGGCACGATTGTGTCATGGTCAAACTCATATGGGGAAAGGGTCCATGATTAGATTATTCAGACAAACATGGTTCAATGTAAAATTTAGATCAATTGCGGAGTCACTTTGTCAAAGAAGTTTAACCTGCCAACAGATGAATATTCACAAAAAAATTGTTACAAGCATGGGAACTATAGGACGCGAAGGTGGTCCTTTTACCAGATTGCAGATGGATTTTGTTGAAATGCCAAGACATAATGGTCTTCATTATATTTTGGTGTTTGTTTGTTTGTTTTCAAGATGGGTGGAAGCTTTTCCAACTCGTCATGCCAATGCTGCTACTGTGGCAAAGTTACTTCTAAGAGAAATCATACCTAGGTATGGATTTCCGGTCACCATTGAAAATGATCGTGGAAGGCATTTTGAGAACAGTTTGATGAAAAAGATCTGTACTGCTTTAGACATAGAACAGAAAATGCATTGTGCTTACAGACCACAGGCATCAGGTGTTGTTGAACAAATAAATGGTACAATCAAAAATAGGATCGCAAAAATGTGTGATGCTACAGGAGTGAAGTGGACAGATGCACTTCCACTTGTTCTAATGTCATTGAGAAGTATCCCAGATAGAAAGACGGGTCTTAGTCCTCACGACATCGTGATGGGCAGAGTGATGAGACAAGCATTTGTACCAGTTGGCAAATTGATGAGCATTAATGACAGTGCAATTTTTGAATACTGCCGAAATCTGTCTGATGTGATGCATTCTGTGTTTCATCAGGTGGGAACTGACATTATTACAAAAGAAAAAGTACAAGCTCATGATTTGCAACCCGGTGATTGGGTTAGGACGAAGGTTCACCGAAGAAGGAACTGTTTGTCACCAAGGTGGCAAAGGCCGCGTCAGGTTATCCTTATAACAACAAATGCAATCAAATGCGGAGGACTAAAAAGGTGGATACATCCAAGTCATACAATTCGTGTGTCACCTCCTGAAAATGATGAAGAAGGTGATGTAACAGCTGATTCAGATTCAGAAAGAGACCCAGAAGATCCTGATTCTGATTCAGATTCAGATTCAGATTTTGGTGATCCCCAAGAAAATCAACATCAAGAAAATCTAGATGGAAGTCAGAACTTGAATAAAGAAGATCTGAATACTGGAATTCGAGGTGTTGATGATGATGATTTGCTTGAAGAAGAGTCTCTGAGAGAAAAGAGAGATTCAGAAGAAGCAGAAGATTCTGAGCGAGACGAAAATCTGAGTGATACTCTTGAAAAGCAAGGAAGTAGCTCTGTGAACAAAAAGCTTGAAGCTGGGAAGCTGAAGGTGATTCCTGAAGAAGAAGAATTGCCAAGTACCAGTAAAGGTATTGTTTCAAATTGGAGTGAAGTTGCCGAGTAAAGAAATTCCTAGATACAGATTTGATGTCTCAGATACAGACACTGAAAGTGATGAAGATTCTGAAATAAGAAAACACAGAAAAAGAGCTTGGAAAACTGAATGTAACGAAAGTGTGCCAAAGAAAAAAGTCTTGAGAAAAGGAGACATTTGGCCTGAAAATAATCTGAAATTCAAACTGGTGAAGAGATCAAAGGAACAAGTCAACGAAGTTTCTAGTCAAGGAAGTGAACTTGAAAAAAATAACGAAGGTGAAAACAAAAAATAGAAGTCATCACTCGCAAGACAAAAAGAATAATTAGGCCAAATCAAAAATATAGGTCTCCAGAATGGACCTATATAATCATCCCACCTATTGTTGAGGTGGACAGCAGTGGTCAAGAATTTTTAGAAAGTGACAGGGATTAAAATTTGTTAGAAATTAGTTGAGGATCTATTTCCTAGCACAAGGCTGAAGAAAATATGTATTAGGTACTTTTTTTTGTTTCCTGGCATAAGGCTGAAGAAATTGTGTATTAGGTAACTTTGTTTCCTGGCATAAGGCTGAAGAAAATTTGTTAGGTGACATAAGGTCGAAGAAATTCTGTTTAGCTATTAAAAAAAAAAAAAAAAAAAAGGACATATTTTGTGACACAAGGTCGAAGAAAAATTGTTTAGGGTAAAAAATCTTTAAAAAAAAAAATAAAAAAATATTTTAAAAGGGGGGATATAATTGTTACTTACATTTACTTACATTTTTATTTAAAATTTTTGTTTTTGGAAATGCCTAGATCAGATACTTCTAGGTGTACAATTTTTAAAAGGTGTTGTAAGATGACCTCAATTTGTGTGATATTATTAATTCTACTTTGGCTAATTTTAGCTGTGGTCTATCCTTTTGATGTTAATAAGCAAAAATCTAAGACTAATATTACTAGTAAAGCAGAGTCTATTCATGAGAAGCATGCTGGCAGGTCCAGTAGAGTTATTAATCATGATCCACTGTCTCATCAAGATAGATCAATTGGTGATTTTTCAACCAATTCATTTTCAAGGCTTTTATCTGAATATGTCAAAGTAATGAATGTCAAAGATTGCTATGTGTGTGTAAAATTACCCACTTCTGTTTCTGAGGGAGTGACATATAATATGTTA
This sequence comes from Lissotriton vulgaris, assembly GCF_964263255.1. Taxonomy (NCBI): domain Eukaryota; kingdom Metazoa; phylum Chordata; class Amphibia; order Caudata; family Salamandridae; genus Lissotriton; species Lissotriton vulgaris. Next base: position 1,223,217,431 of record NC_141691.1, on the reverse strand, counting down.
CCTCTCACTTATGGCATTACCTGTAGTGTGATTGCTAGCCTGTTCTATCAAACTGGTCGTCTGGAGTATTATTACTCAGACTTTGATGAGGTTTTTGCAAATCTCAAAATTGTAAATAGCTTAAACAAAGTAAGATCTGCGAAGCAGATGAGGGAATTCTTTTTAGTTACTAATGAATTAAACTATGAATATGCCTATAGAAATAATTTAACATGCAAAATGAGAGCTGAAGAAAAGACTTTCCTTGACATGGTTGAGGAGAGAAGGGCTGTTTACAAAAGAAATGAAAAACTAAAACATGCTAAGTCTAAATATTGGCAGTTAGAAGATGCCAAATTAAATGGTGTTAATACTAATGCAGCAATACATATTGACGAACCAGTTAGTGGTAAATTTTGTATTAGGAGAGATAATACTTTGTATGATAATTTTTTTGTAGGTGCTAGTCAATGTGAAGATACGTATCGTATTGAAGGGGGTTGGGGATTCAAAGGAGGAAAGGATCCAATTTTCCCTGGAATTTATTTTATTTGTGGCAATAAGGCTTATTTTAGTCTCCCAGATCACTGGTATGGGACATGTTATATTGGCCTGGTCTTTCCAAAAATATTTCATGTTGACAGAAATGAAAAAGGTACTTTTGAATTTGGTGAACACTTGAATCAAAATAGATACAAAAGAGAAAGCTTCTCAGAAATTCTGGGAGACATTTTTGGTGCTGTTATTCCTATGGTGGGGATAACGATGAACTCTATCAAAATTAGAAAAGTGTCCACAATTGTGGATAGGTTGTCAACTGATACTGCGAGTGGTTTCCAATTGGTTAGCACAGAACTTGTTGCAACTAGAAGTATGGTTATCCAAAATCGTCTTGCATTAGACATTCTGCTCGCAAAAGAGGGTGGAGTCTGTGGGGTCTTGCATGTCCAACATTGCTGTACTTATATTCCTGACAAGAGTCGGGATATAGAGTTACTTGTTAAAAACATTACACATTTTCATGAAGAAATTGAACCCATGGAGGAAGAAACCTTTACTGAAAAGATTGGAAAAAGAATGGAGGCTATTAAAGATTGGTTTTCAGAACTTGGCAAGTCCATCATTGGCAAAGTGCTCTATCCAGTAATTGTCATTGTAATAATGATAATGCTGCTAACAATTAGTTGTTTGATTCACAAGAGGAGGAAGCGTCAGAATGAAAAGAAAAGAATTTATAAACTCAGAAAAGAACAGGAAAAGGAATATGAATTAGAAGAAATGCGAAGAGTTCAGTTTGATAAAGATAATCAGACAGCTGAAACAGGGGTTTAGGGAAACTAATATTGAGAAAATTCACTGTGTGTTGTCTCTAAAATGGGTAAAATTTTGCAAAAAAAAAATTTTTTGGGGTGTATTGTTTGGTGATTTTAATATCACCAGATGAGGGAGTTGATAAAGCAGGCTGCAGAAAATATTTTATTCTGGCTTGTGGATTCAATTCCCTATAACATTAACTGATTAATTAATGCACTGTTGCATGATTTATTTTATTAATCCAACCTAGATTAAGTTTGCACCACACATGAACACGCGGGAAACTAATTATATGTGCTTTTGTTGCATTTGCAAGTCTGTTTTTGTAACACATTATTAATATTGTCCTGTTTATTATGTCTGTCCTATTGTCTTTGTCACCATTAACATGCAGCTGATCATTCATGGCATGTGCTTTTATATGTGCTTATATGTAAGTCTTATGTTGTGTATTGTCTGTCTGTGTATCATTTAATTATCTTTTTGTTCTTTCAGAATCATAAAGCTGGACTACATGAAGAGTGGTGGTTATTTTATGTGCTGCTTTAAATGTTTGCTTTTGCTAAATGTTTTTATTAATGGGTTAATTAATAATTAATAAGGGACTGGGTGGTACACAAGGGTTTGCTTTACTTGAATTAATCACTCTTTTTGTGTTTGTTTAAATAATAGCTCAAGAGTGAGCTGTGGCCTAGTTCTTGCTTTGGAGTAAAGTTGATCGGCCTGAACTGAGCAGCAGGAGCTGAGCCAAGCTGCACGTTGAAAGAAGAAAAAAACTTTGCAAGAGGTCAATGAACTTGCTTCTCTGGCTCAGACCTTTTATTAAAGAAAGACTTTATAAATGGAGTTTATTTCATGGACTGCTCTGGCTGTTCCTATTCAAGGCCGAGGAAGTGACAAGCGTGAATCTGCCGAGCTCTGGTGGAAGTGGATTGGCAACTTTTTGTTGCAAATGCCTCGGAAGTCGTTGTCACTTTAGATGGACAATGGCACGGTGACGCGCATATTCTCTGGACTGGTAGCTGAGGTGGCCTGATGGCCATAAACCAATCACAGTGCTGAACTTTTCAGAATAATAACATTTAGTTAGATTTGGGAGCGAAAAATGATATAAAATTGGCTCTCTTGTGGGGTTTGGCACGTTCTTTTCCAGAGGGGCGAAGCGCTGTTGGATTGCCTTGGGAGAGAGTAAGCATGCAACTGTTTATTATTTGTTTCCCTTTCAGGCTTGAGAATTAACTTAGAGGAAAAAAGCTAATGATTTCTTAATTCATCATTTGATTAATTCTGACAGCTTACATTGTGCCAATGATTAATGTGATTTGAATTAATAAAACTAAATGTTTGAATTTTAATAACGTGAGTTATTAAAGATTTTACTTATGAATTCTAAAAATAAACTTTTCAAAATGACAAGCTGGACTTGTTTTTGTAGATAGTTTATTGCTAAAAGTTACACAACATATAGAATCCATTCACCTCATTCACTATGTTTATGGGCCTGGTATTGTTGGTAAGTGTGATAGTAGTGGATTGAGTCATCATTTATAAAGAATTTTAGTTTCTGGGCTCTATCAATTTCAAAATTGGGAATACTCATACTAGCATGAGAAATATTGGTCATTTTTCAAAATGACTTCTTTTTTACACAATGTCTTTCATTTGGACGGCAGAAATGCATCTAAACTCAACAGAACATAACAGCTACTTTACAAATATGAATTACCCTAAGTCTTCCGATAAAAATGGCACCTCACTTGTGTGGGTTGGCCTTGTGCCTGCAACAGAAAACGGCACAAAACACAACGTGGTCGCATCTCAATTTCACTTTGAAAAATGACCCCTTTTTGGCAAAGTGCCTACCTGTAGTTTTTTAACCCTAGCTCTGCCGGCACCTAGGGAAACCTAGAAAACCTATATATTTTTGAAAACTAGACACCCAGGGAAATTCAGGATGGGGGGCTCGACTGCTTCCCACCAGAATCCATTGCAAATTTAAAAACTTGAAAAAAAATGAATTTTGATCACATTTCTGTGGTGGAAAGTTCTGGAATCTGCGTGGATCAACAAATGTTCAACCAACACGCATTACCCAAAGTCTTCTGAGAAAAATGGTACCTCACTTGCGTGGGTCTGCCTAGTGCCTTCATCAGCAAACGGCACAAAACGCAACGTGGTCGCACCTCAATTTTGCTGTGAAAAATTGGCCTTTTTTGGCAAAGTGCCTACCTGTCGTTTTTGAACCCTAGCTCTGCCGGCACCTAGGGAAACCTAGCAAACCTATGCATTTTTGAAAACTAGACACCCAGGGAAATTCAGGATGGGGTGACTTGACTGCCTCCCACCAGGTTCTGTTACCCAGAATACCTTGCCAAGTAAAAGAATTGGGGAAAAAATGCATTTTCCTCACATTTCTGTGGTGGAAAGTTCTGGCATCTGCGTGGATCAAGAAATTTCCACCCACCCTGAGTCCCCCAAAGTCTTCTGAGAAAAATGGTACCTCACTTGTGTGGGTTTGCCTAGTGCCTGCATCAGGAAACGGCGCAAAATGCAACGTGGTCGCACCTCAATTTTGCAGTGAAAAATGGGCCTTTTTTGGCAAAGTGCCTACCTGTCGTTTTTTAACCCTAGCTCTGCCTGCACCTAGGGAAACCTAGTAGACCTCTACAGTTTTTGAAAACTAGACACCCAGGGGATTTCAGGATGGGGTAACTCGACTGCCACCCACCAGGTTCTGTTAGCCAGAATCACTTGCCAATCAAAAAAAAAAACACATTTTCCTCACATTTCTGTGGTGGAAAGTTCACCCGCCCAGCATTCCCCCAGGTCTCCCGATAAAAATGGTACCTAACTTGCATGGCTGGCTCAAAGACCCTCAACAGGCAAGGGCCCAAAACCTAATGAGGCAACATCAAAATGACCTATCACAAAGCAACCTGATTTTGCAAGGGGGTGCCCATGAGTTTTTGGCCCGGGGCTCAGCGGCCAACTAGGGAAACTGGTAAATAGCGGACTCTTCTTAGGGCCTGTCCCTTAGGTCGCAGCAGTGATGCCGAGCAGCGGCTTAATGTTATTTTATCCAAATGGAAAAAGTAATCAAGAAGTTGCTTGCCCAGGGTTAGTCAAAATGTCTGAAAACAAGTATTATAGGTAACAAAGAAACCCCATACGGTCATTAAGCCCATTAGGCTGCATCGTGTTTAGATAACGAATCGAGAAGTTTTCTCTTTGCAATAGGGTATTCTTCAAATCCATTCCATCAGAAAGTTCAACAGTTTCAAAAATAAAATATTTCAGTTGCGAAGCATTGTGTTTGAGGCTGGTGAAATGAGAGGCTAAAGCTGATTTGGTATTCTTTAACCGGATGTTGGACTTGTGTTCCAGTATTCTAGTGCGAATCTTGCGGGATGTTTTGCCCACGTAGCATAAGCCACATGGGCATTTGATAAATAAAATAACTCTTGCTGAATTGCAGGTCGCATTGACCTTGAGTTTAATAGGTGTCCCCTTCATGGGGTGGTTGATGAACTTGGATACAGTACATTTTCTTTTGTTTTGTCTTACAGATGTTCCCCTGAAGAAGGGCATATTAAATGCCCGAAATGCATCAGGATTTTTTTGGGTTCTCTCCCATCATGACCTATGATGAATGATTAACATCTATTCACCAATGATTAGATGACTGACAATATTCAAAACACTTTTTTAAAAACTTTAATGATATATAAAAAGATTTCTGTTTGGTTGAACAACCTTCTTGATTACTTTTTCCATTTGGATTAAAAAAACATTAAGCCGCTGCTCGGCATCACTGCTGTAACCTAAGGGAAAGGCCCTAAGAAGGGTCCGCTATTTACCTGATTCTACAGTTATACTCCACTGGCTCGGAGAGTGATACCTTAGGAGCACGCTATCAGCATTTTTCCAACAATTTTTTGAATTTTTTCACCTCTGCTGTGCGTATCTTTTCATTTTTGTGATACAACTAGAGGAAACCACCAAACCCACACATTTCTGCAAAGTAGACACCCGGGGGCTTACAAGGAGCTATGGCTTGCGTGGACCCTCCAACATTCCTTTACCCAGAATCCCTTGCAAACCTCAATTTTAATTGAAAAAATATGTTTTTTAACACATTTTTGTGTGGGAAAGCGTGGCATCACTGGGCTAACACAAATTTCCTCCCAGCCAGCGTTCCCCCAGGTCCCCCGATAAAAATGGTACCTCACTTGCATGGGTAGGCATAGTGGCTGCAACAGGAAAAGGCCCAAATCGTACGGTGGCGACTTTAAAATTACCTAAAGCAAAAATACCTGTTATTGGGGGGGGAGGCACCTGAGTTTTTTGCCCCGGGCTCCGCGGCCATCTTGGAAAAGTACAAAACCCAAACGTTTCTGAAAACTAGACACCCGGGGGTAAAAAAAAACCTTTTTTCAAATATTTTTGCACTGAATCTTCGTGCTGGCACAAATGTCCTACAGCCCAGCGTTTCCCTTGTTCTCCCGAGTAAAATGATACCTCAGTTGTGTGGGTGCCTAGAGCAGACCAGGCTAAAAATGTATTTTAAAAAAATTGTCGCGTTCGGTATTCACAAAAAAAGCACAGAGAATTCTACTGTTTTGGCGTCATCCAAGTCACAGGCCTTTGGCCCACCCACAAAAGTGAGGTATCATTTTGCGCGGGAGTACAAGGGGAATGCTGGGTGGTAGGACATTTGTGCCGGCACGGAGATCCCATGCAAAAATGTATGGAAAAGTGTTTTTTTAACCTAATTTTAAGGTTTGCAGGGAATTCTAAGTAGGAAAACGTTGGGGGACCCACGCATGCCATACCTCGCTGGACTCCTCTGGGTGTCTGGTTTTCAGAACTGTTTGGGTTTGGTAGTTTCCCAAGATGGCCGCCGAGCACGGGGCAAAAAACTCAGGTGCCCCCCCAAAAAATAAGGTAGTTTTGCTATAGGTAATTTTTAAGTCTCCACCGAACATTTTGGCCCTTTTCCAGTTATAGCCACTATGCCTACCCACGGAAGTGAGGTACCATTATTATCAGGAGACCTGGGGAAACGCTGGGTGGGAGGATATTTGAGGATCCAGGAAGATTCCACAACTTTACCACACTGAAATGTGAGAAAAAAGCGATTTCTTTTGCAAAATTTGAGCTTTGCAGTGGATTCTTGGTAAGAGACTGATGAGGGACCCACGCAAGTCATACCTCGCTGGACTCCCCCCGGGTGTCTAGTTTCCAGAAATATGTGAGTTAGGTAGGTTTCCCAATATAGCCACCGAGCCCAGGGCCAAAAACTCATGGGAACCCCCTTGCAAAACCAGGGTGGTTTGTGATAGGTAATTTTGATGTCGCCTCATTAGGTTTTAGGCCCTTGCCTGTTGCGGGATCTTGAGCCACCCACGCAAGTGAGGTACCATTTTTATCGGGGGACATGGGGATTGCTGGGTGGGAGGAAATTTCTGTGAGCCCAGTGATGCCACGCTTTCCCACACAAAAATGTGTGAAAAAACTGATTTTTTCAGCTAAAATTGAAGTTTGCAAGGGATTCTGGATAAGAGAACGTTGGGGGATCCATGCAAGCTATAGCTCCTTGGAAGCCCCCAGGTATCCAGTTTTCAGAAATGTTTGGGTTTGGCAGGTTTCCCTAGTTGGCCGCCGAGCCACGGGCCAAAAACTCATGGGAACCCCCTTGCAAAACCAGGTTTTTTATGATAGGGTATTTTGATGTCGACTCATTAGGTTTTGGGCCCTTGCCTGTTGCGTGTCCTTGAGGCACCCACGCAAGTGAGGTACCGTTTTTATTGGGAGACCTGGGGGACGCTGGGTGGGAGGAAATTTGTGTGAGCACAGTGATGCCACGCATTCCCACACAAAAATGTGCGAAAAAAAACAATTTTTTCAGCTAAAATTGAGGTTTGCAAGGGTTTCTGGGTAAGAGAACATTGGGGGATCCACGCAAGCCATAGCTCCTTGGAAGCCCCCTGGTGTCTACTTTGCAGAAATGTGTGGGGTTGGCAGGTTTCCCTAGTTGGCCACCGAGCCACGGGCCAAAAAATTGTGGGAACCCCCTTGCAAAACCAGGTTGGTTTGTGATAGATTATTTTGATGTCGCCTCATTAGGTTTTGGGGCCTTGCCTGTTGCGGGTCCCTGAGGCACCCACGCAAGTTAGGTACCATTTTTATTGGGAGACCTGGGGTAACGCTGGGTGGGAGGAAATTTGTGTGAGCCCAGTGATGCCACGCATTCCCACACAAAAATGTTTAAAAAAAAAGATTTATTCACCTAAAGTTGAAGTTTGCAAGGGTTTCTGGGTAAGAGAACATTGGGGGTTCCACGCAAGCCATACCTCCTTGGAAGCCCCCGGGTGTCTAGTTTCCAGAAATGTGTGGGTTTGGTAGGTTTCCCTAGATGGCCAATGAGCACGGAGTGAAAAACCCATGTGACCCCCCTAGCAAAACCAAATAGTTTTGACAAATGTAGTTGTTTACTTCTGCAACGTGACAATTTGGGCGCAATATTGCAAGGGAAATATGACAGACATTGTGAGTTTTGCATGATATTGTGGATAAAATAACTTGTTAGATTTCACCAGAGAGACATCACCATGTACTCCCATGGGTATTCAACAATATCTACAATTGGTAGGTTATTCGTAGGTGGCATGTACACCTTGGCAGAGAGACTAAAAAGACCAAGATCCCTGTTCAGCAATCTATTCCTCAAACACACACACATACTGGTTGGATTTGGCACAAGGGCAAGCGATGGTTCAGTATATAAAATTTTATTAACAAGAGATTTCACAAAAATGAAATGCGCTGTCAATTACATGGACAAAAAAACTGAACCAATGACTCGCAGCTCGTGAGCTGTAAAGCCACTTCAAGGCACCAACCGCTTTACAGGATATTCACACACCTTTCATACCTGATACACAGAAGACCATTCACACCACCAGGCACGAAAGCAACACATCACAACATTTAAAAAAAGGGACAAGGTGCACCCTGCTTCAAAAAGTAAAAAATAAAAATAAAATAAAAATTACTACACAGCCATCAAGTCATCAAACACACCCACATACTGGTTGGATTTGGCATGAGGGTGAGCGATGGTTCAGTATATACAATTGTATTAGCAAGTGATTTCACAAAAAATCAAATGCACTGTTAATAATTGAAGGGACGAGAAACTGAACCATTGACTCACAGCTCGTGAGCTGTAAAGCCACGACAAGGCACCAACCTCTTTACAGGCCATTCATACACCTTTCATATGTGTGACACATACAAAACATTCACACCGCCAGCCGGGGACCCATCACATTACTACACTTCCAACAGCAGACAGCGGCATTCGAGGGCCCATCACTTTCACACGCCCACGTTCCTGACACAGCAAATACACAAACACATGGATTGCACGGAGTTGAGCTCACTAGCACTGTGTGTAGTGACCAGCATTAAGTCACTTCTCACACACCGCCAGCCAAGCGCCAGTCCACGCACACCGCCAGCCAAGCACCAGATCACGCACACCGCCAGCAAAGCACAAGACAACGCACACTGCCAGCCAAGCACCAGTCCACACACACCACCAATGAAATGCAAGCCCACACACACCGCTAGGCAAATGCCAGTCCACGCACACCTCCAGTCAAGTGCCATTCTACGCACACCGCCAGTCAACGCCACTCCACGCACACCACCAGCCAAGCACCAGTCTAGGCACACCACCAGCCAAGCACCAATCCAAACACCACCAGCCAAGTGCAAGACCACGCACACCACCAGCCAAGCACCAGTCCACACACACCGCCAGTCAAGCACCAGTCCATAGACACCGACAGCCAAGCGCCAGACCACGCACACCGCCAGACAATCGGCACTACATGCAAACCAACATCGTATTTTAGAATTTTTTTTAATATAAATAAAAAAACACAAACAAATTGATACAAATCTACTAACACAACAATTAAAACTAAATACACTACACAAATGCCAACTTTGAAACTGAACAATAAATATTAAAGAATAGAGGCCATCAAGGGACTAGTAGACCAATATGAAGCCATTGATGGCTTCCTAAGCAAGCCCATCAAAAAGGTTAAACCCAAGAACTTTTTCATCTCTTCCAGATTTGTGGTAGTCCACCGGGCAGCTCTAGCTTGGGGCTTAAGGCTGCCACAGTTCTCCCTCAAAAACTGTTCTGCCTACAAATTAGTCTGCTCTACAATCTCAGCCAAAAACACATCATCCATAAACAACTTTAAAAAATAAATTGGCAAAATGTTTTCAGTGTTCACCCTACACCCTGGAACACCAGTAAATTCAGGCAATGCCAGCTGCACCATGCCTGGGGCAACCCAGAGGTCACAACTTTCAACGAAAAGTTTAGCAGCCCCAGGCTGCAGCCCAGATGCCTCTTGCTGCACTATTAGCACAGCAATGTCCTCCGCAACCACAGGCACTTCATCCACACCAAAAGTAGCTTCATCAGCACTCAGAGTATCTTCATCATCAGATGAAGCCATGCTTAGAGAAAACTCACTACCTGAATCTTCACCTCCCACCGCTGCCTCAGAATCAGAGTCACTCTCTGAACCATGGTCAGAGGAAGATTCAAAAAGCATTCCAACAACTTGCTGAGCAGTAATCCGGCAGCTAGCCATTATCCTTCCTAAAAAAGGAGATTGCACAAACAACTCTACAACCAACACTGTGCAAAGTAAGTAAAAAAAAGTAAGCCTTTATCACGAAGATCTATATACTGAAAAAATATACAATTCACTTACAAGAGATGTCTACACTCACCAGCACCTACTCTGCAAAGACATAGCAAATAGGCAACGATATCCCACTAGAAAGAAGAAAAAAAACTTACATCTACAGAAAGCAAAGTACACATCAAGCACAAATGCAAAACATGTTTTACAATCACAAAAAACAGAAACCAAACATACTCGTATTATTACACACTTTGCAAAAAAAACATTTACATTAAAATTGAACAAAAAAGGTCTCTTACCACCACATGCAACTACACAAACAGCAGAACCATTAGTAATGGAACCGCACACTGCAAAAGTCTAAAGAGAAAATAAAACAATACACTTTAGAAGAAAAAAATAATACACAGTACAACAGGCTATGTCACAGGGTATGTCACAAATGGGGTGTCTGTCCCCATGGGGGGCAGAATATAAATCTTTTTAAATTTGAGCCCCCTGGAAGCAACCCTTGCCAAAGGGGTCGCTTCCATTTAAAAAAAAAAAAAAAGATTTCCCTGGTGTCTTGTGTTTTTGTTTTTGCTCCCTCCAGGGGGCAGAAAGGCCAAATTAAGACACTAATCTGCCCCCAGAGCGGGCAGAATATATTTTTAAAGAATATGGGCCAAAGGAAGCGACCCTTGGCCAAGGGGTCGCTTTCTATACAACAAAAAACAATCCCTGGTGTCTAGTGGGCTTTTCTACCCCCCCCTGGGTCCACAATCGGACAGCCGATGGAACAGTCTAAAATATTTATATTGCCCCCTTTGCCCCCTGGAAGTAACCCTTGCCCAAGGGGTTGCTTCCTATATAAAAAAAAAACAATCCCTGGTGTCTAGTGGGCTTTTCTACCCCCCCCCCCCCCGGGTCCAGATTCGGGAAAAATAGGCCCGATCTGCCCAGAGGGGGGGCAGAAAAGTCTGAAATTTAAAGTGCCCCCCAGAAAACCACCCTTGCCCAAGGAGTCGCTTCCTATGAACCAAAAAAAACCATCCCTGGTGTCTAGTGGGGGCATTTCTGGTGCAGGATCGCGACGATGTGTGCAATCCTGCACCAGGAATGCCCTGCATTGGGACATCATGGGAGAGGAAACACTGTTTCCTCCCCCCCAATGAATCAAGGCACCGAGAAATGCCCCACCGGAGAGCAAACACCCACCTGGCTCCTTGGCGCACTGGAAACAAATGGCTTCTAGCGCGTCCAGCGCTTCCTGATGACGTCGGGGTGCGCTGTGCGCGCTGACGTCACCAGGAAGCGTGGGGGGGCCGGGGGTGGCAGTGGTAAGTCTTCCACTGCCACCCCTGCATCAAGCAGCAAGATTGATGCCCCGGCGGGTGCGCCAGGCATTCCCCAAGGGCTGTGCCTATGACGGAGCAGTTCCGTCATCAGCACAGCCCAACCGACGCTGATGACGGAAACACTCCGTCATCAGCGTCGAAGGGAATAAACCGTTCCACTCAACTCTTCTCAACTATACTGGAATTTACCTCACTCTATGCTAATGTAAGACCACCCACCTTGTGCAGCTCTACTGCTTAACACACTACTGTTCTCTATGAATCTCCACTCTACAACACTCTATTACAATGTATGCCACTCTCCGACACTTTACTCCTGGCTATACCTCTACACTGCACTGTACAACATTGTACTATACTGTACACCACTGTACAATACTCCACTTTATGCCACTCTATGTAATTCTAGTCCATTTTATAACACTGTACACAGGTATTTGTATGCTATTATGCCCTACTTTACCCCACTATATTCTATGACTTTGACAGAGTACTCCACTGTACTCCACTACTCTACTGTACGGGACTCCACTCTATGCCATTCTATGGTATCGTACTCTATAACACTCTACCAAAGTCTGCAATACTGTACTGTACACCACTCCACTCTACAAAACTCAACTAGACTGTATGCCAATATACTCTACTTTACAACACATAACCACACTCTGCTGTACTACAGGGTACTCCATTTTATGACACTTTACTCAAATGGGTGTTATGCCACTCCTCTCCACTCTATGACAATTTACTCCATTCTACGCTACCCCACTCCAGTGTACTTCATTCCACTCTACTGTTCAACAATTTACTCCACCGTATGCAACTCCTCTCTACAACACTGTACTACACTATAGTCTATTCTGTGAAACTTTACTCCACTCTATTCCTATCCACTCTACTCCACTGTACTACACTGAATGCCACTCAATGACATGCCACTGCACTCCTCTGTATGAAACGCCACTCCACGATGTGACACAGCACTCCACTCTATAATACTCTCCTCCACTCTACTTTATGACACTCCACTCAATGATACTCCATTCTATGACACTCTATTTCAACTTACTCCACGTTAAAAGACTCTACTCTATGACACCCTACACTACTGTATGACATCCCAGCCAACTGTAAAACTAACCCACCAATCTACGATACTTGACTCCACTACATGAGACACCCTGCCACTACTGTATATAACACTTTACTATGTTGTACATTACACCACTCTACTTTCCTTTACTCCACTCCATTCCACTTTACCATACTTCACTTTATGACAATAGACTTTACAACACTCTCCTCCACTGTATTGTGTGACACTATACATAACAACACTCCTATCAATCACACTGAACTCAACGATTTGAAACATATTTTTATTTAAAACTTTAAAAACCATTGTAATTCAATGAAGAAAACAAAGGTTACAGGATATTTGTTAGGAAAAATGACCTATACAAACCAAACTTGAACTACACAAAATTTCCCAAATTCTAAAGTTGTAGGCATAACTTTCATATAAAATGTATCCACCACCCTCACCTTTGGCTTATAAGTAGCACAACTCATTGCACACAATCTCGCTATCCAGACAGCACTAAGTATAACTCCTGACTCTACCATGCACTGTGTAGTTAATTGTCAATAAAATATTACTTTACGGTAAAAGATCTCTAGAAATACATTGAAAAAAGAAAAGTTAAGATGATGTTATAGTTAAGTGAAAATTTCATAACATTTACATTTTAAAAAACACGTAAATTCACCAGTTATAGTTATCTCTAGTAACTATAACTCGTGCCATATGGCCATACTGCAGCTATAACTTGCACCCACACTGTGCACTGCCAATTACCACCCATATTACATTACTCATGACATAGTCTATGACATCATTGATCACATCACTCCAAAATGACATCTTTGATGACAAGACTAAGCAAGGCATGCAGGAGTTATACTTTCTTGACCCTGCAAATGTATTCCCATGCCTTCATCCTTATTCATTCAGCTAGGCATGTTAGTGTCAAATTAAGTCGTATACTGATAACCAAGTCTGCGTAATCTCAGTTCTCTATTTCTAACCCGCATGTGAATGTTCACTTTATTATTCAAAACAATATCAGTTGTTCAAATTTCCCATTATTTTTTTCTTTGAAATATCTTGGCACAGGGTAACTCTCTGTGTTGTTCGTAAAGTGTGATTTCTTTTTGATGTTTTAGAAGTCACATTTTCACTGGAAAAATAGTCCTTCCTACATATCTAAAATGACAAGGAGATTCAAGTACATGTACCACAAAGGGGAGGGGTATAAGTGATGTATTACCTGATCATTCTAGGTTGTTTGATTCCAGCAATATTGTATGTTAACACATTTCCCCTGTTTTGCATCCTTTGCATGAATTACATTTGTGAAAACCCACAAATGCATTACAATTATCCAAATATACTGTCACCAGTATATCTCAGATAGATCTAGATTTTTTTATATGTAATAGCTGGAGTAGAATTTAACCTGTCTTGAAACATGTTGTTTATGTGCATAATATTCCAGTGCATATGAATTATAGATTTGCCTGCATGTTGTGGTCAATAATGAGCCTTATCTGTTTAACATGATATTATTGTACTCCAGAAACGAATGAATCATGCCTGGATTTGTGTTTTACTTTATCAAGTGCCTGTTTTAATATATTGTCTGGGTACCCTCTTACTTTAAATCTTTCAAGCATATCTTCCTGCATCTCAATATAAGAAGAGTCTCTGTCTCATTTTCTATGTGCACATACTAATACTCCATAGGATATACACCACATCATGCATGTTGCATGGTTTCTGGATACAGGTAATATGCTGCTACCAGCTGATGGCTTATTGTACAAGCTGCAGCTCTTGTTAGAACATCCATGTATTCTACTTCTATATCAGTTATTCTGCAGGTCAGTGCATGTTTAGCTCTTTCTGATTCAAAATATTTCTGAAAGCCCTGAATCACTGCTACCTTTCCAAAGTGCAAATATGTCAAGAATACAACTGAATTTATTTTAGAGCCTTATTAGTCTGTCTCATAAAGACTCTACACAGTTATTCAAATAGCACAATGGTGAGAGTAAAGGACAGGGATCCTAAGATTCATGGATTTGATTCTACTTTTCTGCAATATCTTCTGGGGAATGAAGAGTTGGTTCTGCAAATATCTATATTATCATTGATGTTATGTGAGACATCATCAATGATATCATGAGTGATATAATGTGTGAGGTCAAAGCAGTGTAAAGAGGGGGGCAAGTTATAATTATCTCTGCTAATTATAACTGGTACATTTCAGTGTTTTGTGAGTTTAAAATTGTATGAATCAAGTGACATTTTCACCTAACTGTAAATCCACTATAACCTTTGTTTTTTTTCAGTGAATTTCAAGAGTTTCTTAATTCAAATGATGATCTCTGTACCATGCCAAATTATAACATCACTGACCTGTGGCAAAAAGGTCATTCACCAACAAAAGCATTCATCACAATATAAAGGGGTGTCATATTCAATCAGGTAGGTCTACTGGCTTTGTCAAGAGGTCAACACAGTAACTTGTAAAAGTTAGACCTATTGGCATTGTCAAGAGGTGACCACATTGATATAGAAGGCAATAGCATTGGCTTTCTCAAGGGGTCACCACACCATTAAATGAAAGCAAGCATATTACCTTTGTCAAAGATTGATGATATCAAAGTACGCCTGTTGGTTTTGGTGTTGAGTACCCACTACATTAATATAAAAGGGCATGTCTTTTGACTTTGTCCCAGCTCACCACTTTAATAAAACAGCAACCATGCTATGTTTAAAATGTAAAACATCTAGAATGCAAAACCATATTTATAAATATTTGTTCATAGACAGTATTAACAACAAGCATTAGAACGTTTGTCCCTAAACGTATTCATTTAAGCATATAGATTCAAAACAGCATCAAACATGTTGGATTCTTTTTGTTACAATCATGATGCCACATAATACTGTTATAAGATCAGCTATCAAGACCTCCTACGATCCTCAACTGAAGAGTAAAGTCATCACCAGGAGAAAAGCTTAGACCAGCATGAACTTTTCCCCTTGTCATGTTTTATTGCCACATGAAACAAAGGGCTACTCTTAATATTTGATTTCTATGGGGCTGCTGAACTCCCTGCAGTCCCCTAAAACACTATGAAAACATGCTGATGGTGCTCATGCCCAGGTCAGGGCCCCACAAAGCAGGACAGATATGCAAATTGGTCTTGAAAGGCATTATGGGGTGCTTCTCGCTTGGAAGTAAATGATGAATGAGCAGCCCCAGCCTCTCATTTATTATTGCTTTTATGCTCTTGTGATGGAGCAAGGTTTCATTGAAAAAAGACTTGCTGGTATGCAATCCACTTGTTTAACTTACTAACGAAGTTATTAACAAAGTGTCATGAATAACTAATATGCACCACATGAACACGCAGGTTAGTGAAGCTTGCGTATGTGTGTACTAATGCGGGTTACAATGAAGAAAGACTAATACCGCTTTAAGCTGGGAAGTTTTGTGCACATGCGTCAACTGCATCTATGTAGTATGACGTATAACTGCTTGGAGGGAAAATGTGGTGCATGAGCAGAAGACACTAAAATGGAGACTTGAAGACTTGCGTGCATGGCATCTGCTTACTTGAAATGAAAACAAGCTATTGTACTAATGCTAATGTGGGGAAAGTATTACTAAGTAAAGGGAGACACAGTAGAGGTGGGTGGTATACAGTGCAACCACTTTATTTGTGAAATTAATATTTATCTTTCTGACTTTACCACTAGTGCGTATTTGGGCCTCTCTCACATGACTGAATTAAGTTGAAGGACGCGAAATCCGCACATGCCCACTGAGTGAAGCAATGAAGGTCATGACTGCTTTGGAATGAGAGCCCAGATTGAGTATTACAGCATTGTAATGGATAGTGAAGAGTTCAACGATGAAGGCTCCTATTCAAAATGTTATTATATTGTTTCAAAGTGAAATGTGGAAGCGTTTGAGAATCAGATTTATGAATAAATATTAGGGGGATGGATTTGCGAACAATAGTTGAACTGATTTTAATAACATGTAAGAATGGTATGATGGAGCTTCCCCCCTTGCCTGACCAATCACATTTTGTATTTTTACGATATTGAATCATTAATGGGTGGAACACGAAGAACGAAAGGAATAATTAAGATAGCCTTAGTTAGTTAGTTGGAACGGAGAGGCTTTTGCTGCCGGAGTTGCTGTTGCTGGGAGTATTGCTGTGAGATGCTGAACCGAATGCAGAACCTGGAGCAGAACCTTCTATCCTAATTTAATTGGGTTGGATCAGAAGGAAGAATCTCGAGGAGGAAGAGAGTGTCAGAGAGGGGTGCGGCGCAATCATTGGTATCCTAGAGGGGTCATCTATCCTGTCCATAATCCTGTCCTGGAGTCTTTTTCTCCTGACCTATCCCGGGGGACCCTTACCAGCCCTTTGGCCAGGAGGTTGGTCTTTCACACCATCCTTGGCAAATATAATTTCATGTTATTATTGATGTCCTTTTCTCTATGTCCTCTTCCTTTCTGAGCATTGATTATTGTGTGAGTCCGAAGTATATGCTTGGTGTTTATGAATTGAATTTTCTCTCCTATGAAAGTTGGTGACTGCACTGTATTTTGGAATGGTTTATATACATTCATTTTAGATGAAGATTTAAAAACTTCATGAGTCTGTCGTTCTGTACTTTTAAATAAAATCTAAAGTCAACTAATTGACCATTGACCAGAGGAAAGAACTTGTTGATCTGTGAATGGTTAGTCAAACGATGAGTGAGAATATTGAATAAAAGTAATCCTAAACAGTTTGTAAAAATTAAATGGAAACCCCCTTAACCGACAAGCAGTTTTTTACCACTTGTGAATTTATGGGCCCAGGTGAGCATATGGTAGTGGAGTATCTGTTGTTGGTGAACCACTGGATTACTTGCACTACATTTTTCTTTTGGGGTGTCCCAGTCCCAGGGGTTTGGCTTTACGTGGGATAATAAAATATTGCTTTACGTTAAAGAAACAATAGGAATTCACAGAAAAAAGCAAAAGCTAGAGTGACATTATACTTAAGTGAAAATTCAAGTTAAAAAAATGTTTTAGACTAAAAAAATACTAAAATTGAACAGTTAAAGTCATTTCAAGTAACTATAACTTGTGGCCTCGCCATGCACCGCTTACGTCCTAAAGATTACAAAACTCATGAAATGTTCCATGACATCATTGATAAAATTACTGATGACAACTAAACTGAAATCATTGAGGGCCACACTGTGCATGTGGGAGCATGAGTAATAGTTAGTTGTAATACCTATCTATATACAGGCTCCAAATCTCAAAACTTGATTTTAAGAAATACCGCACTCACAGGAGGGAAAGTGGCACACACTTCGTTTATTTGCCGATGGTCAACAAACGCGTTTCAGCTACAAGCCTTCGTCAGTGTCAATGACACCATGCGAGGCAGCATGTTAATAAAGATTTTTCTTCATACATAGACATGGAAATGGGACAACATCCACTTTTAAAAGAGGCGCACCATCTTGTAATACACTCATATTCATCAGAGAGTATCATTTTCTCACTAATTTGTATATCTTAAGGCGCAAAAACATATTGTCCATAAGTAGATAAGATAGTTCCCAAACCAAGTCCTCGATTTTATTAAAAAATCTGTGGTGTCTCTCACATGGGACTCGAGCTGGACAACAAAAGGAAACAAAAAGCTGTTAATGAAACATGAATGGACTAACAGAACATATGTCGAAATTCATTGACAGACACCAAAGATTTTTTGAATAAAATCGAGGACTTGGTTTGGGAACCATCTTATCTACTATCTTGGAATACACTGATATTCATCAGAGAGTATCCTTTTCTCACTAAGTTGTATATCTTAAGGCGCGAAAACATATTTTCAAACCCTCCTTTTTCAGGTATAACGGAATCCTCTTTAAAATGAATGCAACTGATGATATTGCCGTGGATCGGCTTATCTCCCCACATTACCCAACTGTAGAGAGAAACAGTGCTGGCACGTTAGTTTATACATTTCACCAAATTACTAACCTTAGTTCTTTCGGAAAACAACGCGTACAACCTACATTAAATTGAAATACACAATTCATTCTAGCCGTGGATAAGCATATTTCCCATTCTCTTTCTCTACTTCAATACTAGAAGCTCTGAAGATACCAGGTCTCTTGGCAAGCCGTTACCATTCAGCAAACGTACATATTAAATATTTACATATCCACCCCTGAGTATTCAAACCCCCACAATACATTATTCGACTATACGATTTTTCTAAATATCCAAATATCTTTTAAGGTTTACATTTCAAAACTCCACCCTTAACCATCTTATCTACTTATGGACAATATGTTTTTGCGCCTTAAGATATACAAATTAGTGAGAAAATGATACTCTCTGATGAATATCAGTGTATTCCAAGATGGCGCGCCTCTTTTAAAAGTGTCTATTTATGAAGAAAAACATTATTAACATGCTGCCTCGCAGGGTGTCATTGACACTGATGAAGGCTTGTAGCTGAAACGCTTTTGTTGACCATCGGCGAATAAACTAAGTGTGTGCCACTTTCCCTCTTGTGAGTGTGGTATTTCTTAAAATCAAGTTTTGAGATTTGGAGCGGTTGCCCACTTCCGCGAGCCACACCCGCCTGTGAGTGTTCTGTGAAGGAGAGTGGAGTTGGGAGCATTGATATATATTTATATATATTACCTACTGGTGGTCGCCAGTAGGTAGTTATAGTTAGGATTTTTTTCAATGCAAAATCTCAAAATTCTTTTGGGAATAACTTTGGCGCCAATTGACGAATATGCCTGAAAATGTCCTCAAATTTGCCTCACGGAGGTCCGGTCCTTCCTTGAAAGTTTCAGAGGGATTCGTCAAACAAGGGCCAAGATAAAAGGGGGGTCCCAAAACGTGTTTTCCCCATGTTCATTTCCATAGGGCGGTCGAACTCTCTTTTAGCCCGAACGGCTGAATGGTTTTCCACCAAACTTGGCAAAATTGTAGGGACTGGTAGCCCGATATACCTTTTCTATGTCTCAAGATATGTTCTCCAGTGGATTTTGAGTAATTTAGGTTCAAAAAAATATATATATCTATAGGCGCGCCCCGGTGCGCGCACCGGGGAGCGGTCGCCAGTAGGTATATATAGTTAGGATTTTTTCTCTATGGGACTTTTGAAAATTCAATGTCTAATAACTTTGGCGTTTGTGGACGGAATCGGCTGAAATTTTCAGGAAAATGGCACATTTTGTTTCTAAGCAGCCCCTGAAAATTTGGGGGGTTTCGTCAAGGGGGGGCTGAGAAAAAAGGGGGGTCCCAAAACGCGTTTTTAACATTGAGTTTTCCATCGGGCGTTTGGCCTCACTTTTAGCTCGAACGGCTGAATGGATTTACACGAAACTTGGCAAAATTGTAGGGACTGTTAGCCCGATGTGCCTTTGCTGGGTCTCAATATATGTGCTCCAGTGGATTTTGAGAAATTAACGTTTTAAAAAACAGATATATCTGTGACAGCGTCCCGGGTAGCGCTCCGGTTCGCGAACTTTTCGCGTAACGGAACTTTGTGAAGTGAAGCTGATTGGCTCTCCGGTGTCTGTCAACATTCTAAACAGTCCAGAGCGGCCGCCATCTTGTCTATCGGTAGGATCGAGAGACAAGAGGAGGAGAAAAACGAAGGGGGAATTTAATGAAAGGGGGCAAGGTAGACCCTTCTTGACCCTCTAGGAATGATGTTGGGGTTATTAAAGGGTCCCGTGGGGCAAATAAAAAAAATTTGTTTTTTGCGGTAGAAGCGCTTTCCGGTTCGCGAACCGGGACGTGAAACGGGAATTCGCCATTTTGTGTTTCGTTTTAATTAAATTACAAGATGGAGGAAAAACAATGTGAGAAATGGGTATAAGGGGGTACGGGAGACGTATCCTGACCCCCTATGTTTTCTGAGGGTGGCTGAGGATGCTCATATATGTTGATACTTGTCTCCCAGCTGCTGCGCGTGAGCGTTTTTTTTTTTTTTTGTTGCTGCGTGACGTCTGTTAACGTTCGATTCGAAGGAAATCAGGAAGTGTTGACCACCATTTTGACACTGCGAGTAAATATATTGTTAAAAATAATTGTTATAAACTAATCCGTATTGATAAACATTGTCTGCGCCATCTTGCTTTTTTTCCAATGCCACACTTTTGTCGTGCACGGCAGCCATTTTAGATGCCATGACCAGACCCACTCTCTGCACGCCGCCGATCCTCAGCATGGCTCCCCACCCTCGCAAGCATCTCCCCCACACACTGGTCACCCCCGCTCTCTCTCTTATGCATGGGCCATAAACCTCCCCCCATCTGCGCTGCTCTTCCCTGAGAATCACACCCTGTGCCTGCCCGACACCTCCCTTTCACCCTATTCACTACCGCACCCTCTGACACTCCTCTTCCTTTGTGTCTGATTGTCCAGGCCGGTCCCAGGCTATCACCTAGCCCTGCGGATGTAGTTTATGACCTCAACTGTAAAGAATCACCCCTCTTCAAAGGAGTTACAGTAGATCAAGGCCCCCATCCCATGAGATCTGTCACACCACACGCGTTCCTACTATCTGATAACGATCCTGTATTGTGATTGGGGAGGGGATTCTCACTGTGAGGGTGTGTGGGACCGAGCCTGAAGCGGAAGATTCCAGGGATGCCTTTTTGTACATCAAAGTCTTCACAATTATGTGTCACATTAAAAATATGTAGCACTCCAACAAAGTAGTAGGATTATAACACTTTAATAACTTATAAATATATACAACCAAAAACAGTAAACACGTTAAAAAAAAAAAATTTAAACAAAGGAACAATGGGCTGCTGTGAGATGGCGTCAGTAGCGGTCTGTTGTGCGAATAGTCCGAAGGCAGCACAACGTGCTGAGATCTGGACGGCACCCAGGTGGTGTCCTTTACTTGCCGCACTGGTCTTGGCATCCTACAATGCTGCGCCGAAAAACGGCGTGGGCCTCCCCAGGTGGAGGCTCGTCTGCTGTAGTGGGGCGCCCCTTTACTGTTTCAGTTGCCATTCAGTGGTTTTCCACCCGCTTTTGCTGCACTGTGCCTCATCCGCCATTCAGCTGTTTACCGCCCGCTCTTGCGGCTACAGCGTCTCGTCCACCATCCAGTTGAGTTGCGCCCGCTCTTGCGGCTACAGCGTCTCGCCCACAATCCAGTTGAATTGCGCCCACTCTTGCGGTGCAGCGATAGGCGGCTGCCACAGGACTCTTAAAATGGCGGCCCGCTCTTCGGATTTGGGCCTGGTTCACTAAAATGTCCCTGGGACACATTTGAACTCGGACATTTGCCTGCTAGGGCTTGGACCCCATTCTCGAAAGCGTCCCCTCAGCCTTTATTTTTATTTATTTATTTATTTATTTTTTACAGGCTTGTATAGCACTGGCGTCGACTCCCAAAGGAGCATCTCCGCGCTTTTGACATCTGCCACATTGCATCAGGAGAACGTAAGCTGTCTAGGAACTGAAAAGGAGTGTCTTTAGCATTTTCCTAAAAGGGAGGTATTCAGTACATAGCCTCAGGGTATTGGGAAGACTGTTCCAGAGAGTTGGGCCTGCTATGGAGAGAGCTTTGCTGCCCTGTCTTGCCTTCTTTGCCCTGGGTACTTCTAGAAGGCCCTGTTCGCTCGAGCGAAGTGAACGGGAGGGTTTGTAGGGGACAAATTTGGTGGCCAGATATGCAGGACCCATACTATTAAGACTTTTATGTATGGTGCAGCATACCTTAAATTTAGCCCTCTGTCTAACAGGTAGCCAATGGAGTTTTTCCAGTAGGGGTTTAGAGGGTGAACGGGGGGGCGCATTTAGGACCAGGCGGGCAGCCGTATTCTGGACTACCTGCAGTCTTGTCATGACTCCCTCATTGGCAGCTAGCAGCAGGCCGTTACAATAGTCTAGACGACTCACGACTAGGGCTTGTACCAGTGTCCTTCTACTGGCATCTGGCAGGAGGGGGAAGATTTTACGTAGCATGCCGATTATGTGGAAGCAAGATCCCACCACCTGGTTGGCATGTTGCTTGAGGGAGAGTTCCTGGTCCAGCCGGACCCCCAGGTTCTTAACAGTTGGTTTCAGCTCCGGTACTGGGCCAAGGTCTTGTGGCCACCAGTCCGGAGTCCAGAGTCGTCTTGCCCCCCCAAACAACATGACATCCGTCTTTCCAACATTGCATTGTAAAAAGTTGGAAGACATCCAGTGTGCCACTGCTTTCATTCCCAGGGAGAAGAAGTTCCTAACCTCGGGTGTCAAGGTTTTAAAGGGAAAGAGGAGTTGAGTATCATCAGCATAGGATATTGGAACAAATCCATATGCTCTCAAGATGTTAGCCAGGGGTGCCACATATATGTTGAAAAGAGTTGGGCTCAGGCATGAGCCCTGTGGCACCCCCTTGGTGATCTCAACTTCCTCTGACCGAGAGCTGCCCATGGTTACTTGTTGGGTCCGTTTGGTTAGGAAACTTCTTATCCATTCAAGGGCATCATCTTTCAGGCCGATGTTCTCCAGCCTGGCCATGAGAATGGAGTGAGATACGGTGTCAAACACCGCAGACAGATCTAGTAGTACCAGGATGACGGAAAAACCCCTGTCCTGGTACATATGCAGATCGTCTGCGACTGACATTAGGGCGGTCTCCGTACTATGTTTGGGCCTGAAGCCGGATTGTGATGGGTCCAGTACTCCTGCAGACTCAATGTATCTCGACAGGTGTTTGTTCACATGTTTTTCTGTGATTTTGCCCAGGAAGGGGAGTAAGGATATTGGTCTGAGGTTGCTAAACTCATTCCAGGGAATGGTGGTATTCTTCCTGAGAGGTTTGACCAATGCCTTTTTCCATCCAAGTGGGACTTTCCCCGTGCTAAGTGAGAGATTTATTAGTCTATGGATGGTAGGTCCTAGATCTTTAGCTAGAGTGGGCATAATACGTGCAGGAATAGTGTCTGTGGGGGAGCCACTCTTTATCTGGGACGTGAGTGCCAGTAATTCCTCAATCTGAATAGGGGGAAATATGGAGAGGGAGTTCTCAGGAGGGAGTGTGCTACCAGGGTCTATTGTGGGGTCATTTGTAGTTCTGTACGTCGAGTTGGAGAGTAGGATTTTGTCATATATGGCATCGATTTTTTGGGTAAAAAAGTGGGAGATGTCGTCACACAATTGTTGTGAGGCCACTTCCTGACTTTCACAGGCTGTGGGCTTAGTAAAGGTGAGTAAGATCTGATACAGAGTCTTGGAATTGTTGCCGGCCGCCAAAAGCTGTGAAGCTATGTGGTTCTTCCGTGCTGATCGAATGTCTTTGTGGTATGCTTTCAAAGACTCTTTATAGGTATGTTTATCGCTATCTAGGCGAGAGGCCCTCCATTTCTTTTCTAGCTTCCGTGTAGCTTGTTTGGATAGTCTAAGACTTTCCGAAAACCATATCTCCTGTTTAGGAGCGGGTTTAGGTTTAAAATTTCTTAATGGAATGGTCTTATCAATTGTGTGAAGCAGCATCTCTTCGTATTCCTGTAGGGCTTTATCTATGTTCTCATTACCACTCAATATGGGCTTTCCGAGTGCTTTGCAAAAATTTTCTTGGGTTAATCTGTGCCAGGGTCTTCTTTTACTGGGTAAAATGCGATGTTTTTGGGCATGTAGGGTGGGAGGGGGGTGGAGAATTCTAAAACATAGTGGTCTGTCCACTCTACTTGGTAAGGGAGGGAGCATTCAATTTGTAGAGAGTTAGTAAAGATTAGGTCCAACGTGTGTCCTGCCATATGGGTGGGCCCGTTGTTGACCTGTCTTAAACCCAGTGAGTTAAGATCACTGATGAAGGTTTTAGTTTCAAAATTGTTTCCTAGCTCACTGTAAATATTGAAGTCCCCTAAGAGGAGGAAGTCTGAGTTATCACATACATGAGGTGCCAGAGCTTCCATTAATGTTATAGAGATGTTTTTACATGGACCAGGGGGACGATATATTAACGCTCCTTTCCTGCTAGAATTTGTGGAAAATTGAAGATTAAAAATCATGAGTTCTAGTTCAGGGGTGCATATTTCGTCCAGAATTTTAACATTGATTTCCTCCTTGTGTACTATCGCTATCCCTCCTCCGATTTTCAAAGGGCGATCCACCCTGGCTATTTTGTAGCCTGTTGGGATTCCCAGTGTTATAACAGGAGTTAGGTGGGGTTTGAGCCAGGTTTCCGTTAGGAAGCAGAGGTCCGGTTCCCTACTGGAAATCAGATCCCATACTTCGACGGCATGTTTTGACAGTGACCTGATATTACAGAGCAGGTTTTTATTGTTCAGGGCGTTTTTACTAGTGGTCTTAATCTTGATGGTAGTAGATTCATCAGATAGGGACCTTATTTCCGGTTGGTAGTTCTGAAGGCAAGGTTTGGTGGTATATGCCATACTCGTGGAGGCTTCGAATTGAGTTTTACAGTGGCGACAGGAGAATGGACCTTCAATATTGTCCTTCATCCTGCTGGGACAATCACTGGCAGTGTTGTGAAGTATGTTCAATAGTACCTGTGCAGTGTATCTAAGGCGGTGTGCCGGATGATCCGCCATGGCTACCGGCCCCCGGCCGTGTCCTGTCGCGGACGGGCGCAGACGGGCAGGTCTTTGGCTGGTCTTCGGCGCAGGCTACGGCGCCCCCACTGCACGCTACCGCTGCGCGCTTGGGCCGACGAGGGCTATATAGCCCTGTCAAGTGGAGAGCTGGAGCGCTAACCGCTCGCCTCCCTGGGCGTGTCCTGCTCTTGTCTGCCCCGCCCTCCGCTCAACGGTATAGGTTACCGAGTCTGACCGGGGCGGGCAGACTTGAATGATGAGCAGGAGTCAGTGAGTTTCCAACGCAAGTTACTAAATTATTAATTCAATTTAAAACTCATATCAGGGCAAGTGCAGGGTATTTAAAATTCTCTAATCAATTTTAAAAACAATCAATTTTAAAATAGCGAGTGCGAGGACGATTCAATTATTTACTCAATGATAGTCACTCTGCAGCAACAGCAGCAGCGTTTCCGCTTCGACAATGAGGTAGGCGCCAAGCGGGGTCGGGAGATGCTGCCACCGTCGTCCCTTACCGCAAGATTACACTGCCTCCTCGTTGCCTATATAGCCCTGTCAAGTGGGGAGCTGGAGCGCTAACCACTCGCCTCCCTGGGCGTGTCCTGCTCTTGTCTGCCCCGCCCTCCGCTCAACGGTATAGGTTACCGAGTCGGACCGGGGCGGGCAGACTTGAATGATGAGCAGGAGTCAGTGAGTTTCCAACGCAAGTTACTAAATTATTAATTCAATTTAAAACTCATATCAGGGCAAGTGCAGGGTATTTAAAATTCTCTAATCAATTTTAAAAACAATCAATTTTAAAATAGCGAGTGCGAGGACAATTCAATTATTTACTTGAAGATTCTACAAAAGTCATCGGGCCCCCGACTCCCGCAGGCTTCCGGTGGGGAGCGGCTGCCATGATTGCTTGCGGAATGGCCACGACGGAGCTACGAGATGGTGGTGCTCTCATGCTGACGCCAGCTTCAGTCTGAAACATCCAGAAACACTGTAGACTATCAATTCGATGACTTCCAGTGGAGCCCCAACGTGACCCGGTAGGGAAGAACTTGCCCTCCCCTTTTTTGACTGATGGTTCTTGTTGCCTGTCCCCTCTGTTGTCATCTAACGGAACCTTTTTGGATTGCCGAGTGAGAAAAAAAAAGGTGGGGCTTTCATCGTTTGGGAAAAAAAAATGTTTCAATCCAATGAAAAGTGTTATTTTTAGGTCATATGATCGAGCATTTCATCATTAGGAAACCAAAAGCAAAGTGAACCAATGAAAAGTTTTATAAACAAGTCACATGACCTGTTATGCGGCTTTGGGCTATAAAAAGCCTACAAAATCCGTTGGCCTGTGAGGCGGCGTCAGTAGCGGACCGATGTGCGAATAGGCCGAAGGCAGCACAACGCGTCGAGATCCGGATGGCACCGAGGTGGTGTCCAGCAAGTTGCCGCACTGGTGTGGCTATCCTACAATGCTGCGCCGAAAGACGGCGTGGGGTGCCCGGGGGGGGAGGCGGCGCAAACGGCCCTCTCCCGCCTCCCCAGGTGGAGGCACCTCATCTGCAGTGGGGGCGCCCCTTACCGTTTCACTCGCCGTTCACCAGAGTTGCGCCCGCTCTTGCGGCACAGTGCCTCACCCTCCATCCAGCTGAATTTCGCCCGCTCTTGCGGTACAGTGACTCACCCGCCATCCAGCTGAATTTCGCCCACTCTTGCGGTACAGTGACTCCAACGCACCGAGATCCGGATGGCACCAAGGTGGTGTCCAGCAAGTTTCACTGGTGTGGCCATCCTACAATGCTGCGCCTAAAGACAGCGTGAGGTGCCCGGGGGGGGGAGGCGGCGCAAACGGGCCTCTCTCGCCTCCCCAGGTGGAGGCACCTCATCTGCAGTGGGGCGCCTCTTAGAGTTTCACTCGCCTTCCAGCTGAGTTCCGCCCGCTCTTGCGGCACAGTGCCTCACCCCCATCCAGCTGAGTTCCGCCCGCTCTTGCGGTACAGTGACTCACCCGCCATCTAGCTGAATTGCGGCTACTCTTGTAGTGCAGCGATAGCCGGCTGCAACAGGACTCTCAAAATGGTGGCCAGCTCTTTGGATTTGGGCCTGGTCCACTAAAATGGCCCTGGGACACCTTGGAACTCGGACGCTTGCCTGCTAGGGCATGGGCCCCATTCACGAAAGCGTCCCCTCTTTTGACTGATTGTTCTTGTTGCCTATTTCTTCTGTTGTCATTTAACTGAACCTTTTTGGACTGCCGAAAGGGGTTCTGGTCCGACCGCTGGTTGGTGGAGACATTTTGACTATATCCTGGACCTGCCCGGCCTCGCACAAAATGGCGCCGGTATAAATGGGACTCGTAACTCCTTGTTGTGTACTGGTTGCCCAACCTTGATATCACGAGATACGTATGCAGTTTTGAAGCACATGGCGGGCGGGGACGAGAATTGATTGAACATTTGGACATCCCTATTGATATTAGGTTCTGACGTGTTACTGATTACTGTACTATTGAAAGTTCGAATTAACGTCACCCATGGTACTTGCCCGCAAATGTATATCTAGATAATTTTATTGTAACTGGCCCTGTCGTACTTTAATTATAAAATGTACGTCCACCGATTCCGCAACTGTTAGACACCTTAGTTCTTGCAACCTAATGGCCCGCCCGTTACGTTCTTCTACAGTGTAAATGTCCCCTCATCATATACGATTTCAGTTTGTTCCGTGGCCGGCCCACGTGGTTATAGGCCTGTATTTGTATACTGACATTTTCACAATAAAGGTTTTTAAAACAAAACATGGTAGTAGTATCTTTTTTGGTATAGTTTTGAATAATAGCCACTGTTTTCGAATCAGTAAAAGGCAAGTGAAATAAAGCAGCCCGATTACATGACGGTTAAAAGGTATAATACGCAGGAATGCAGTAAAGATAAATGGTCATGGGCTGTTGTGTTTTCCACTCCTGCAACATAAAGTGATCGATAAGAATCCGATATTCATGCCTATCAGCGACTAAGACAGCAGGCTGAGCCTCTTTTTCTCAACGGCTCCCTCATGGGACAAAGAAACGCCCTTTTTCTCGAAATAGGAATATTTTACTTGCAGGACAGTTGTAAATTTCCCGGGAAAATACATTAGCCTGGAACATTGTTAGTAATAAACTGTAAATGCATCTGGGTCCTTTGCTTTACAAGTCAGAGTGAGAAAAAAAAGAGGTGGGGCTTTCATCATTTGGGCAAAAAAAATGTTCGAAAGCAATGAAAAGTGTTATTTTTAGGTCATATGACCAAGCCTTTCATCATTAGAATAACAAAAGTAAAATGAACCAATGAAAAGTTTTATTAACAAGTCACATGATCTGTTATGCTTATGTTACGCGCTGCGCTCCGCGCTCTAGATCGTTTCCGGGAAGCTGCGCCTCGCACACCGGAGCACTTCCGGGTGCGCTAACGCGGCGCGTCATATGACGTATTACGCGACAACGCAGGTCCAGAATATAGTCAAAATGTCTCCACCAACCAGCGGTCGGAACACAACCCCTTTCAGCAGTCCAAAAAGTTCTGTTAAATGACAAGAGAAGGGACAGGCAACAAGAACCATCAGTCAAAGAGGGGAGGGCAAGTTCTTCTCTACCGGGTCACGTTGGGGCTCCACCGGAACTGATCGAATTGGTAGTCTACAGTGTTTCTGGATGTTTCAGACTGAAGCTGGCGTCAGCATGAGAGCACCACCATCTTGTGGCTACGTCGTGGCCATTGCGCGAGCAATCATGGCAGTCGCTCCCCACCGGAAGTCTACGGGAGTCGCGGGTCTCGGTGACTGTTGTAGAATCTTCAAGGCTGAGGGGACTCTTTTGGGAATGGGGCCCATGCCCTAGCAGTCAAGCATCCGAGTTCCACGGTTGCCCAGAGCCATCTTTGCAGGCCAGGCCCAAGTCTGTGGAGCCGACCGCCATTTCGTGAGCTCCGTAGCAGCCGCCTGTCACTGTACCGCAAGATTGGGTGCAATTCCGTTGGATGGCGGGTGAGACATTGTAATAGCAAGAGCAGGCGCAATTCAGCTGGCCGAGCGAGGCACTGTGTCGCAAGAGCGGGCGCAAGTCAGCTGGTCGAGTGAAGCGCTGGGGTGTAGCTGAGAAACCTCCACCTGGGGAGGTGGGGGAGGCTCATTCGCGCCGCCTCTCCCTTCTCCTGTAGCCCACGCCGTCTCCTGGCGCAGGTATATGTGATGGTCGGACCAGGGCACCGCAGGACTTGTCTTCAGGTCAAACGGATTGTGGGACAAGGTGTGGAGCAGGCGCAATTATCTCGGGGGCCTCCGTCAAGCGGTTCAGGGAGGCACCGCATCACATTGTTTTCCAATGCAGTCAGGTCCACAAACAGCCCCCACTTACTTTGAGAATAGTGAAGCTGCAGCAGGTGTAAATAAGCTTCAGACAGTGTTACAAGCGCTGCTCCGAACCCTCAACTATGGCACCCAACATCCAGGGCTTATGGCATTTGTGCAAGGCAGTGACATCGAAGCATCTCAGGGACCAAGCAACATACCATATCCAGAGTCCTTCCCACAACCTCTGCCTTCCTTCTTACCTAGTTATTGTTCTTTCACTCCCACTCTAGGCTTTTAGTCTGTGGATGGAAAACCATGAACCTACACTCACCTATGAAAATCTTACTATTGATGGTTTATTTTGAGCCCAAAATACAAAGGCTTGTTTGGATCAATGTTGCAGCAGGCTGCTATGTAAATAGTTATTTAATAAAACGTTTTACCCTGTTACTTTGCTGGTGTGTTGTATATATTTATAATATTTGCATAGTGTTTGTCGTTATTTTGGGTGGGGTGGGCGGCGGAGCCTAGCTGTCTTGCAGCCATCATGGTGTCGAGCTCAGTTCCTCTCACTAGTTTCGTATTTGTCATGAGGGGTTGTTCATAATGTTTCTATTTTAGCGAGGTCAAAAAGAGATCTCATTAGTGGCCTACTGATTTTGCTTGATTCTTTTTGTTTTTTTAACGATTTTTCACTATCAGCAAAGACTAAACAGAGTATTGCGACTCTGTGCTTGTTTGTAAATAGAGAATGAACCAAAGAGAACCAATTCCAAAACAATAAATGCTTGGATAACAATCAATCAAATGGAGAGGGAAGCAGGCACGACAGATTACAACGGGGGCAAAGGCCTGTGTTACCTACTCTTCACTATCTGCAAAGAGAGAATACTCCTAAAAGAAAAGAGGAGGGGGGGGGGGGGCAGCGTTCAAAGCACATCAGCGTGCATAAATGCGAAAAAGTTTTTACCTACCACGTACTTGACATTTTACAGCTTTTGATATTTGCTATTAAAAAACCATTGAAATTCACTGAAAAAACCATAGGTTATAGACCATATATAGTTAGGGATTAGCATTTACAAAACCTTGAAAATTCACTGAAAAAACCATAGGTTACAGACCATATATAGTTAGGGATTAGCATTTACAAAACCTTAATTTACTCGCACAAAACCATTGAAATTCGCATATATAGTTAGTTGCACTAACTATATATCGCGCACCCGCAATCCACTGCTGATGATGTCACATATTACATCATTCATGACATGGTCAGTGACATCACTGATGACATCACTGATGACATCTCAAATGACATCACTGATGACATCACTGATGACATCTCAAATGACATCACTGATGACATCACTGATGACATCTCATTTGACATTACTGATCACATCACTGATGATATCATTCATGTGATGATACGATGAACCTCTTCCAACTCTAATATAACCTTAGATACAATCAGTGTAAACAGACACTCACAGACTGTCACTTACCAATGGAGTTACTCACACACCTAGTCAGTCATGCAAAGAATCAATCACACCTCCATTTTCTCAACTATACAGTTATACACACCTTACTTATTCAAACATATACTAACACATATTTACTCTCTTATACAATCCCTGATACATGTTCACAATGATCCATACAGCCACTCACATATTTACTGGCTCTTATGCACAGTTATTTATATATGTCAACTCTCACATGTACTGTGTTTTACATATGTACTTACTTTGACATGTAGCACTGAGAAACCCATTCACTCACCAATACACTCATGCTGACAGTCAACCGCCCATACAGCTGTTTCCACATGCACTTTTGAACCCATACATATAGTGAATCAACTACTCACACATCTATGCACGGAGTTACACACCTCCCAGCCACCCACACACACACTCAGTCTCCCATACAAATACTTGGGCAACCAATCAATAACCCATATAGTTACTCATATAGCTACTGATTAACACATTCAGCAGTTTACAGAACAACAGACATAATGATGCACAAATTAAGACAGTTTAGTCACTAACCCATGCACTCAGTGAGACACATTAAATCACTCACTCATACAGTGAGTCATGCACCTACTAAATCCTTCATCCAGACACTTATACATCCACTCATTCTTCAATATGTAAGACATATTTTAACTTTACAGAAACATACAGTCACTGGGTGTTGTCATCAGTGATGTCATCAGTGATGTCATTTGAGATATCATCAGTGATGTCATCAGTGATGTCACTGACCATGTCATGAATGATGTAATATGTGACATCATCAGCAGTGGATTGCGGGTGCGCGATATATAGTTAGTGCAACTAACTATATATGCTAATTTCAATGGTTTTGTGCGAGTAAATTAAGGTTTTGTAAATGCTAATCCCTAACTATATATGGTCTATAACCTATGTTTTTTTCAGTGAATTTTCAAGGTTTTGTAAATGCTAATCCCTAACTATATATGGTCTATAACCTATGTTTTTTTCAGTGAATATATATATATATATTCATTAAAAAATTAAGGTTACAGGAACGTTGTAGTTCGGTGAAATTTTCAGGGCCAACACTGCATTTTAAACTAAATCAAACCTCTGAAATTCACTAGTTACAATTATCTCAAGCATCTGTAATTTGTGTCCTAAGGTAACTAAAACTCATGCCCTGCAATGCACAGTCTTGTTATCAATGATGTTATTTCAGAAATTGCAGTGATGTTATCAATTATAGCTTACATATCATGACTGATGTTATATGGGAGGAAATTAGCTGTGTGCATATATATATATATATATATATATATTGTGGAGAAGTGTGGCTCAGGGGTTAGAGGTGGCAGACCCGGAATCTGAGATCGGCCCTGGACCAGGGTTCAATTCCCCGCCTCGGCGGGTCTTGGGCTCAAAAAATTCCACGGACTCGATAATTCTCGCTCCGGTGCCTTCTTGACTCACGGGTTCACACTCTGCGACTCTGGGCAATAGCTTGCTTAATCTCCACAACGGCCCCTTGCGGCGGGATGCCTGGCTTTCACCTTGTGGATACCCTGCCGGGGTTATCTCACAGGGGAATACCAGGACGGGTTCCCTAAGCAAGCGCCGGGAAACCCACTGCGGGTAGCTGTGCGCTATATAAGCTCAAATACATACAAAATACATACATATATATATATATATTCACTGAAAAAACCATAGGTTTCACACCAGTTATAGTTACCTGGAAATTTTACTGACATAAAACCATTGAAATTCCCACGTTATAGTTAGTTGGACTCACTATAACTTGCACGTGTAATGCACTGCTGATGGCATCACATATTACATCACTCATGACATGGTCAGTGACATCACTCATGACATCACTGATGACACCATCCAGTGAATGTGTGCCTTTCTGAAAAATAAACATGTTTTATATATGTATATGTAAAGGTCAATGGAAGAATAAATGTTTAAATAAGTGTCTTAATGGATGTTTTTTTTTTTAATGATTGGTTAACTGGCTTATTAAGTGTATCATAGTGAATACATATATTAGTGAGTATTGTTTAAATATTTAAATGTTTGTATCAGTGTTTCACTTTGTGTATAAGTGGCTGCATGGGTTGGTGAGTAGCTACATGTGTGTGTATATGGGTTATTAGATGTTTTTTTTAGTATCAGTATAAGTGTCTGTATGATTTGGTGGGGGTGTTACTTAACACACAGATGCATCAATGACTGACTCACTGTTTGTATGTGTTTTGAAGACAGCATATGTGCCGGACTGTATGGGTGAATGAGTGTGTATATGTATGTGTTGGTAAGTGAATGACTGTCTTACTAGTGTCTTTATCAGTAACTATTATGTTTTAATCTAGTATATGTGAGTATTGGTGTATATAAGTGAATATATGTGAGAGTGAGAGATTGAAAGAGTTCTTGTTTAAATAAGTATGTGTTTCTATAAGTGATTGTTTAAGAGAGTAAGTATGTGTAAGTTTCCTTAGAAGTAAGGTGGTAGTGTGTGTATAGCTGTATACGCAAAAAAATGGATGTTCAATATTTTATTTGCATTTGTGAATATGTGTGTGAGCAACTTTTGGAAGACTGTCGGTGTGTTAACGGATGTATAGGTGTCTCACTACATATGATGAGTGAGTATATGTATGACTGACTATATAGAACTGTTGGTGAATGAGTGGATGTGTATGTAAATGGTGGAAATACTGAATTGTTGTTGTAATTGGTATAGGTATCTCCACTTTTTTGAAAATGTTAGTTTCTATTTTTGAATATGTGTTTCAAGGGTTACTTTACAGTGAAAGGAGGTCAGTCTCTCTGTCACAAGGATGGTGTCATCAGTGATGTCATGAGTGATGTCACTGACCATGTCATGAGTGATGTAATATGTGATGTCATCAGCAGTGCATTACACGCGCAAGTTATATTGAGTCCAACTAACTATAACGTGGGAATTTCAATGGTTTTATATCAGTAACATTTCCAGGTAACTATAACTGGTGTGAAACCTATGGTTTTTTCAGTGAATTTAATAGGTTTTTTAAATGCTAATTCCTAACTATAACTGGTATGAAACCTATGGTTTTTTCAGTGAATTTCAAAGGTTTTTTTATTGCTAATTCCTAACTAAAAGTCTCACTTTATAAGTGAGACTGTTAGCGCTCTAGTTGTTGTTTAGAACACTCTGGTACATACTATCATTGGGCTATAGTTGCGCTACATCTGGCTGATATTTGGGCTACATTTGTATTTTTTGTCTCTGGAGGCCATCTTTGGGCTACATTGGGCTACATTTGGGCTACATTTGGCCTCTAACATATATATAGCCCAATGTAGCCCAATATATATTTTTTTAAAGTTAATTTTCTTAAAAACAACTGGAGCATATATCTTGAGACATAGCAAACGCACATCGGGCTACCAGTCCTTACAATTGTTCACATTTTTTTTTGTATTTTTTTTTTTGCCCTGGAGCGCTCCCGGTGCGCGCCCTGGTGAGCTCCCCGGAAAGCGTAGTATTTTGAAGCACCCTGGTGCGCGAACCGGGAAGCGTCCCATTAGCGCCAATGTCGCGATCGAAAACAACATCGTGACGCGTCACGTAAGCGTGACGTATCGCATAGCTGCGCGATGTGTATTATGACGCGCTGCGTAAACGCACCCGGAAGCGTTCCGCGGCACGGCCCGGAGCGCGTAACGTAAGCGCGCCGGAGCGCGTAACGTAAGCGCATTGGGTCATGTGACTTGAAAATAACACTTTTCATTGGTTTCTAATATTTTTTTTCCAATTGAGGAAAGCCCCCACCTTTTTTCCTCATTCTTACTTTCTTCTTTGAGAGAGCAAGAGCTATTTCTTTGAGAGAGACCAATAATGGCTACTCTACTTGCTGCTGCTGGTGCTCCAACACCACCACCAACACCACCACCAAAAGGACCACCACCACCTCTGCTTTTTGGTGGTGAGCAGGACGAAGAGGAGGAAGAGGAGCAGGAGGAGCAGGAGAGACAGTTCCTACCAGAGGAACCCCACCCATCTCGTGTAAAGGAGCACTACATGTGGCAATTCTTTAAGTTTCCTGCAGGACTGAAGAAAGTTAATGCCCCTAAAGTAACATGTCTAATTTGCAAGAACATCCTTTCACGTGGCAATCCTGCTAAAAAATATAGTTTTGGCAACCACACCATGATTCGCCACATGGAGAGGTGGCTCCCAAATAATTTGGCCCAAGCACAGG
This sequence comes from Lissotriton vulgaris, assembly GCF_964263255.1. Classification (NCBI taxonomy): domain Eukaryota; kingdom Metazoa; phylum Chordata; class Amphibia; order Caudata; family Salamandridae; genus Lissotriton; species Lissotriton vulgaris. The sequence goes on along the minus strand of NC_141691.1, from coordinate 1,223,182,295 downwards.
TGAGAGCTATGGCTGTAAACCCACAGACCCCTCAGCCTAGCACCTCAAGTGCGGAATCATCTTTTGCAGCACCTAAATGGTGCCCAACATCCAAAGCAAATTCTCACACTTCAAAATAGTTTATATTTATTGTGGGGCTACTATTGCTTATGGTGAAAAAAGTATCACCTTAATTAACAGAGCAGAAGAAAACCACAAGTGCTCTCACAAACGTAAGCAATGATTCTTTATTGTTTTTTTTTTTGCTCCTGTTGAGCCGTTTTCAAATCCTTCTGTTTTTTTTTAAGTACTAAAAAAACAAAAAAATATATAAAATTGTTTTGAAAAACCAAAAAAAGTAAAAAATGTTCATAAAAAAATATATAAAACAACAAAAACAATTAAAAAAAAAGTTTTTTCAGAACTACCTCCCATTTATATAAAATGACTTACATTTTTAAACTCTTCCATTCTCTTTTCACTTCAGTGCGCTCCCCGGTACGCGTACCGGGGCGCGCACCGAGAGCCCATCAAAAAAAAAGGAGTGAGCATAAGGGAAGAACACAGAGAGAGTAATGATAAAATAAATACAGCTAGAGGGATGTTCTCCACAAGTCTCTATCTAGGTTTTGTAAATGCAAATTCTATTAGCGAATAACGTTTTTATATGTTAATATCCTTCTGGTACCACCTGAGCAGACATCTCATTTTTCAGTAGAACTGAGACACAAGAGAGCACAAAACAAGAGAGGAAAACGCAAAAAGGGGGCAGGGTAGACCCCCTTACCCCCTAGCGATTCTCAGGTTGTCCCAGAAGGACTCCCAAGGCCAAAAAAAAAAGAAAAAAATATATTTTTTAATGAAATTGCTGTGTGCATGTACGGTACGTACGCGGACCTGTACGCGTACCGTGCGCGCACCCCGTGATGTTTTCGTTTTTTGGGTTTTTTTTCACCAATAGGCGCTCCCCAAAAATATGTGAAAATAAAATTACATAAAAACCATTGGACAGACTTTCACCAAATATAGAATAGACCCTATTACATACCAGTCCCTACCATTATCCCACATTTGATGGTATTCCATTGAGCCATTTGGGCTGTAGCCCTGACTAAATATCCTGAGGTAAATTACATGACAAAAACACATATGAAAGTGTTAGAATTTTCAACCAATTAAAATGTTACTTTCATATCCTACTTTTTTTCATGACATTTGATTTGTTATGCACATGAATATAAATTAAAAATGAGAGGGAAAACACTGCCATTTTGACTGCAACTACCTGAGATACATCTTTTAAAACATTTCCTCATTTATCTTCATCCCCTTTTTATAAGGTAAGTTATACATTTGTGAAGGGGCACTTTAAGTTCATTTCTAAAAACATTTCCTGAGAGTTATTTAATGTCCCTCTGTTATAATTACAGATTCAGATAGGCTTCTCTGTTATAGTTATAGATTAAATTAGGCTTCTCTGTTATATTATAATTATATTAGGCTTCTTCACATACACTTTTTTATATTTCTACTTCCTACTACATCCAATTTATAAAAAAAGGCTACATTTTTTGAAAGGTCAGTCATTCTTTTTTCCTCATGGTACCCTCCCCGGTGCGCTCCCCAGTGCGCTCCCCGGTGCGCTCCCTGGTACGCGTACCGGGCGCCCCCCCCCCCCCGCGAAAATCAAAAAATATTTTTTTTTGCCCAGCGGGACCCTTTTATAGCCCCCACATCAAACCTAGGGGGTCAGGGGGGGTCTACCCTGCCCCCTTATGGTCATTTCCCCCTTTGTTTTGGCCACCTCTTGTGTCTCGATCCTACCGAGACACAAGATGGCGGCCGCTCCGGACTGTTTCGAATGTTTACAGACACCCAAGAACCAATCAGCTTTCTGCGCGCAAGTCGCGTGGCGCACCGGGAGCGCTCCCCGGAGCAGGTATCAGGGCGCTGCCATAGATATATATATATATTTTTTTAACCTAAATTACTCAAAGTCCACTGAAGCACATATCTTGAGACATAGCAAAGGCACATCGGATACCAGTCCCTACAATTTTGCCAAGTTTGGTGGAAATCCATTCAGCCGTTTGGGCTAAAAGTGAGGTCGACCGCCCTATGGAAATTAACATTGGGAAAACACCTTTTGGGACCCCCCTTTTATCTCAGCCCCCGCTTGACAAATCCCCCCCAACCTTTCAGGGAAGGACCGAGGCACCGCGAGGCCATTTTGAGGAAATTTTCAGGCAGATTCGTCAACCGGCGCCAAAGTTATTCCAAATAGAATTTTGAGATTTAACATTGAAAAAAATCCTAACTATAACTACCTACTGGCGACCGCCAGTAGGTAATATATATATATATATATATACGAAGTTGGGAGAGTCCCTCGTGGACTACGAATTCTCATCACCCCCAGTTTCGAAAATCCAAATCCTAACATGCTGAAAGAGTGAGGCGAGAGTAACTTGATAGCTTCAATGAATCTTGTACACATTCTTAATAAATATGCAGAAATCGATTGGCAGGTATTACTGGAAGAAATTGAAGGCATAAATACGGAACTTGGCAAATCGGAATTAAAGGATTATATAGTGACCACAAGAAATGGAATAAAAGAGCACCTAAAAACGTGAGGATAAAATAAAAATTCGTAAAGTACATAAGTTTGTGCGTGATCAAGATGATTAAGAACAAGGAAAAATATACCTTCGCCCGTAAAAACGAGAATGCGAAACAACTAAGATTCAAAAGCATTGCAATGAAAAATGCTGAATCAAGAGACAATCAGAGACCTGGCAATGCTGCAGAAATATCTAGCACAGATGCCGAATCTCTCACAAGCGAATCAGGCTCAGAATGGGAGAACGCAAGCACTCAGCTTGGGGGGAAGAAGTTGATTTTTTTCGGCAACGAACGTCGGCAGACACTGAGACCGAGGATTAAAAAAAAGGAATAAACCGCATAGCATAAGTTTGAAGCAGTTCATGCCCTAAGGCCTACTTTGCTGCATGAGTGCTTGGGTTCTGACTAAATGATTACAGTTCTGCAAGGACAGTGCCTGACTGAATGTATAAGTGCTTGAGTTTTAGTGCAGTGACTGGATTAGAACAAACTGCTGAATGGGTCACTATAACAGTGCAACAGCAGTGACAGACTGCTTGGTGGAAGTGTAAGGATACAGACTAGGGAATTGAAGGTATAAAAGACAAGTGTGCAGGTAGATTGAAAACTACAAGCATAGTCCATAGCGTTTTTAAGCAGTTTATGCCATAAGTCCTACTACGCTGCATGAGTACTTGGGAACCGACTGAATGGATAAAGTTCTGCAAGGGCAGTGCCTGACTGAATTTATAAGTGCTTGAGTTTTAATGCAGTGAATGGATTAGAACAAACTGCTTAATGGGTCACCACAACAGTGCAAAAGCAGTGACAGACTGCTTGGTGGAAGTGGAAGGATACAGACTAGGGAATTAAAAGTATGCAGGTAGATAGAAGACTACAAGCATAGTGCATAGCGGTTGGAATCAGTTCATGCCCTAAGGCCTACTTCTCTGCATGAGTACTTGGGTACTGACTGAATGATTACAGTTCAGCAAGGACAGTGCCTGACTGAATTTATAAGTGCTTGAGTTTTATTGCAGTGAATGGGTCACTACAACAGTGCAACAGCAGTGACAGACTGCTTGGTGGATGTGTAAGGATTCAGACTAGAGAATTGAAGGTATAAAAGACAAGTGTGCAGGTAGATAGAAAACTGCAAGCATAGTGCATAGCGGTTTTAAGCAGTTCATGCCCTAAGGCCTACTTCGCTGCATGAGTACTTGGTCACGGAATGAATGAATACAGGTCTGCAAGGGCAGTGCCTGACTGAATTTATAAGTTCTTGAGTTTTAATGGAGTGAATGGATTAGAACAAACTGCTGAATGTGTCACTACAACAGTGCAAAAGCAGTGACAGACTGCTTGGTGGAAGTGGAAGGATACAGACAAGGGAATTAAAAGTATAAAAGACAAGTGTGCAGGTAAATAGAAGACTACAAGCATAGTGCATAGCGGCTTGAATCAGTTCATGCCCTAAGGCCTACTTCGCTGCATGAGTACTTGGGTACTGACTGAATGATTACAGTTCTGCAAGGACAGTGCCTGACTGAATCTATAAGTGCTTGGGTTTTAGTGCAGTGAATGGATTAGAACAAACTGTTGGATGGGTCTCTACAGCAGTGCAACAGCAGTGACAGACTGCTTGGTGGAAGTGTAAGGATACAGACTAGGGAATTGAAGGTATAAAAGACAATTGTGCAGGTAGATAGAAAACTGCAAGCATAGTGCATAGCGCTTTGCAGCAGTTCATGCCCTGAGGCCTACTTCACTGCATGAGTACTTGGGTACCGAATGAATGAATACAGTTCTGCAAGGACAGTGCCTGACTGAATGTATAAATGCTTGAGTTTTAGTGCAGTGAATGGATTAGAACAAACTGCTGAATGGGTCACTACAACAGTGCAACAGCAGTGACAGACTGCTTGGTGGATGTGTAAGGATACAAACTAGGCAATTAAAAGTATAAAAGACAAGTGTGCAGATAGATGGAAAACTACAAGCATAGAGCACAGCGGTTTGAAGCAGTTCATGCACTAAGGCCTACTTCGCTGCATGAGTACTTGGGTACTGGCTGGATTATTACAGTTCTACAAGGACAGTGCCTGACTGTATTTATAAGTGCTTGAGTTTTATTGCAGTGAATTGATTAGAACAAACGGCTGAATGGATCACTACAACAGTGCAACAGCAGTGACAGACTGCTTGGTGGAAGTGTAAGGATACAGACTAGGGAAGTGAAGGAATAAAAGACAAGTGTGCAGGTAGATAGGAGACTACAAGCATAGTGCATAGCTGTTTGAAGCAGTTCATGCCCTAAGGCCTACTTTGCTGCATGGGTACTTGGGTACTGACTGATTGATTACAGTTCTGAAAGGACAGTGCCTGATTGAATTTATAAGTGCTTGAGTTTTAGTGCAGTGAATGGATTAGAAGAAACTGCTGAATGGGTCACTACAACAGTGCAAAAGCAGTGACAGACTGCTTGGTGGAAGTGTAAGGATACAGACTAGGGAATTGAAGGTGTTAGAACTGGCTATTTCTGGTTGGCTAAGGCTGACGCCAAAGCTAGGCAGAAACCACCATTCTAGTCGGGGCAAGGTAGTCACACGCCAAGATAACCCCTGCTCACCCCCCTTGGTAGCTTGGCACGAGCAGACAGGCCTATCCCGGAGGCAATGTGTAAAGCATTTGTGCCAGCACACACCAGCAACAACATCCTAGGCACACCATAAAAGGAACTCCACACAAGGTTATATAAAAATAACTTCTGTATTGTAAAAACACATCAGATGGAATCACACATGTACATTGTGCCAACTGGCACGGGCAATATTCACAAGGGATTATTCACAGGACAGGGCCACATGGGCCACTGTCAGAATCAACACTTTTAGAAATATCACTTCTAGAACTTAGAATAAGTATAGCACAAAATAACAGTTTTAAATCACAACCAGTAATTAGTGGTAATAGGTAGGTACCACCTACGCAACCCTAACCACCTTAGGAGAATGTCACGCAGGGAACCAGGACCTCACTAGGACCACCTGTACTGGAAAAAACAACCACCTAAGAATAAAATACATTTAGGGTTATAAGCAAGAACACATAACACATGATGCATAAAAACATTCAGAAGTGTAGGTAAGGAAAACACATGATGCATAAAACATACATTCAGCGGTGTAATAACAAGGCACATGATGCATCAAAAACACATTCAGAGGTGCAGCACAGGAAAACACATGATGCATAAAAACATTCAGAGGTGTCAAAACAAGAAAGACACGTGATGCCTAAAACATTCAGAGGTTTAGGGAAGGAAGAACACATGATGCATAAACCAACACATTCAGAGGTGTAAAATCCAGGAAGACACATGATGCATAAAAACATTCAGAGGTGCCAGAACATAACTCAATAGCTCAAAAACACATGATGCCCAAAAACATTCAGAGGTGTAAGATCAAGTTGCGTAATCATATTAAATGCATTACATTTCCTAGCACCACATCACATTGAGCAAAACCCACATTAGGCAAATTCCCTCACATAGATAATCACATTGCGCCTAAATAAAATCACATACCAGCCCCCATCTAATAAAGGGACTAAAGAGCCCTGTGTCCAGAATGTCAGGGCGCACTGCCAATGCAGCGCCAGTCAGCCACTGGCGCAAAACCTAAACGTTGCAGGTGCCCACTACTTGCTGGGCACCTGGGAACATCCCAAGATCTAAACGGTGCAGCTGCCCACTAATTGCTGGGCAGCTGGGAATCAAAACTGCGACAGGGTCCTCACTGACCCTTAGGCACAAGCTGCGCCCACTACTGGAGCCACACAGGCTCTGACACCACATACTGCGGCCAAATACGGGAGCCACACAGGCTCAGGTCAATCAACGGTGCCCCTTTAGTCCACTGGGTCCTTAAATACCGATGTCCCCATGGAGCCTCGCTGGGCTCTATAACCACGTAATGCTCCTGAGCCTCTCTGGGACTCTAAAACAACAATGGGGCCCTGGAGCCTCTCTGGGCTCTAAAATAACAAAATGCCCCCTAGAGCCTCTCTGGACTCTCTGCACGAGTGCGGCCGTCGTTGGAGCCTCACTGGGCTCAAAAACACGCAATGCCCAATCGTGGAGTGGGAGCCTCGAGGCTCTAATTACTGTTGGGCAACCCGCTGCGGACCGGGCCGCCCTGACTCTGTGCCGCTCAACCGGCACCACAATAGTCCACTAGCTCCCCCGTGGAGCAGAAACAGCACTGCCCCCCCCGCACTACCTGGCCCAGCCCTAACTCACCGGGCCTCGGGCGGGGCTTCTCCCATCGCGGGACTCCTCGGGGGCAGCAGGCTGGATCCTCGCTGGGACATTGCCTCACTGCCTCTTCCTTTCCCGGGGCTCCCTCACAGCTCATGGGGCCCCGGGCGGCCATTCCACGGCCAGCTGCTTCTCCTCTTGCTGCAGGGCTCCCTCAGCTCATGGGAGCCCTGTAGACCAGCCACCATGCTTCTTCTCCGCTCTCTCCTCTCCCGGGCAGCTTCTTTTCTCCGGCCTGCGACGGCGGCGGGCGGGACTTCCTGCCGGATTGTAGGTCTCGCCCCCATCCCGGCCAAAAGCTGTCTGACTTCCGGTTTCTGCGGAGCAAGGGCCGCGGTGGTGATTCAAAGGGCCACAACGAGGGGTGGGCACCCTCGGTTACAAAAATAAACGTAGAAACGGGGTGAGCACCCGTTAGGCCCTTAAATAAATGGGGTGGCACCCATCAATAAAAATAATTAAAATACGGGCAATAGGCAGCAACAGCGCCCAGCGCTGTAAGAGTTATACAGTACTCCCCAGCAAGAAAAATAAAGCGTGCTCAAGCACTAAAGACAAAATAAAGCGCTTCCTGCCCACAATAAAGTGCTGGGGGGCTGCTCAAGGTCCTGGCATCATTAATAGCCATCAAAAAGAAGTCCCAGCAGTCCTGGAAGAATAAATATGGAGCAAAGCAGCTCCCTGAAAAGAAGAGTCCTCCAGCATCCAGGAAAGTCCATCAGGTATCCAGGGGCTACGCAGGGCCCAGGGATTCCTCTGGGCCCAAGCAGCAGCACGCCCCTGGTAGGATTCAAGTCAGAAACAAGAACATTTTTAGAGTGTCACAGCACCCTTTTTATACCCAAAATCCTTTGTCTAAAGGGTGCAGGCAGTGTGAGAACCAGCTAGAACTGGTTATAGGGAATTCCTTTCCCTGGCCAGGCTAGGGATATCAGACGCACCCCAGGGGGTGGAGCCAGCATTTGGTGGGGAAAACCCAGACCCATTCAGGACCCTCAAACCAGACGGTCAATCCACAAGCAGGCCCAGGCTCACTCCTCCCCTCACATCAGCATGCTAAACACTCCATTCACCACCGGGGCAGACCCTCCCAGACTCTTGGAGTCAGGCTCACCAGCCAGCCTCAGCCAATCACACGCCAGACACAAATGACACAAATATGCCAACTTCTAAAAGTGCCACTTCTACACTAGACACAATCATGCGGCATATACCATTGTGCAGCATTCAATCTCACGAGTTCGCACATACCAAACTCGACCCTGCACTCCCCACACATCAGGAACTACCATGGGCATACATATTCCCCATTCATTCCTATGGGAGGGCAGGTCACTCACCACACATACACAGAGAGCTCACGCACTTTACACTGTACCACAGTGAAAAAGTGCGCAGGGGCCTAAAATCACCACCACCAGGTTTCAGAAACAGGCTAGGAAAAAGTAAAAAGTCTTGGGGTGAACCTGCCAAAAGGGCCGGGTCCAACGGAAGGTATAAAAGACAAGTGTGCAGGTAGATAGAAAACCACAAGCATAGTGCATAGCGCTTTGAAGCAGTTCATACCCTAAGGCCTACTTCGTTGCATGAGTACTTGGGTGCCGACTGAATGAATACAGTTCTGCAAGGACAGTGCCTGACTGAATTTATAGGTGCTTGAGATTTAGTGCAGTGAATGGATTAGAACAGACAACTGAATTGGTCACTACAACAGTGCAACAGCAGTGACAGACTGCTTGGTGGAAGTGGAAGGATACAGACTAGGGGATTGAAGGTGTAAAAGACAAGTGTGCAGGTAGATAAAAGACTACAAGCATAGTGCATAGCGGTTTGAAGCAGTTCATGCCCTAAGGCCTACTTCACTTATGATTGGCTCCTGAGGCGAAAAGCCGGGAGCAGGGGAAAAATTGTTTTTTAACCATTGTGTGTGATTAAACCTGTACCTGGGCTTTTAAAAACAGCGCTCCTCGCTGCAACGACCCCCTCATTCGGACGCCATTCACGAGAGCGAGGCGAGACACGCCCCCTCGGCTGGCCACGCCCCCCCCGCCAGGAAAACAGACAAATAGAGCGCGCCAAACGCCAAGCGCCGCACTTATGATTGGCTCCTGAGGCGAAAAGCCGGGAGCAGGGGACAAATTGTTTTTAACCATTGTGTGTGATTAAACCTGTACCTGGGCTTTTAAAAACAGCGCTCCTCGCTGCAACGACCCCCTCATTCGGACGCCATTCACGAGGGCGAGGCGAGACACGCCCCCTCGGCTGGCCATGCCCCCCCGCCAGGAAAACAGACAAATAGAGCGCGCCAAACGCCAAGCGCCGCACTTATGATTGGCTCCTGAGGCGAAAAGCCGGGAGCAGGGGACAAATTGTTTTTAACCATTGTGTGTGATTAAACCTGTACCTGGGCTTTTAAAAACAGCGCTCCTCGCTGCAACGACCCCCTCATTCGGACGCCATTCACGGGGGCGAGGCGAGACACGCCCCCTCGGCTGGCCACGCCCCCCGCCAGGAAAACAGACAAATAGAGCGCGCCAAACGCCAAGCGCCGCACTTATGATTGGCTCCTGAGGCGAAAAGCCGGGAGCAGGGGACAAATTGTTTTTTAACCATTGTGTGTGATTAAACCTGTACCTGGGCTTTTAAAAACAGCGCTCCTCGCTGCAACGACCCCCTCATTCGGACGCCATTCACGAGAGCGAGGCGAGACACGCCCCCTCGGCAGGCCATGCCCCCCGCCAGGAAAACAGACAAATAGAGCGCGCCAAACGCCAAGCGCCGCACTTATGATTGGCTCCTGAGGCGAAAAGCCGGGAGCAGGGGACAAATTGTTTTTAACCATTGTGTGTGATTAAACCTGTACCTGGGCTTTTAAAAACAGCGCTCCTCGCTGCAACGACCCCCTCATTCGGACGCCATTCACGAGGGCAAGGCGAGACATGCCCCCTCGGCTGGCCACGCCCCCTCCAACCTCCCGATCAGCGGCATAAAGCATGTGTCTTGGTCGGAAGCGCAGCGGACGAGCGCAGCGGGCGCGACGTTTGCGCGCCGAAGGCGTGCCTAAGGCAAGCCCGTCTGCGCCCGTCCGCGGCCGGCCGGGGCTAGGGGCACGACCCCATGCCAAAACTACATCCTACTCTTCCAAGGATCTAATTGCTCTTCAAGGTCAATGGCTACTTCCGGATCCCATCCGCAGACTGATCTCCTCTCTAGGCCTTGCCTCCTCTTCCCCCACAGCCCCTCATCCCCCGCTACATGCTCCCCCGTCACCCTGCCCCCTTCCCCCCGACCTCCTCCCCCGCTCGCCGGCATTGTCTGTCTTTTTACTCAACACCAGGTCAGCGGTCAAGCACCACCATGAGCTGTTCGTCTTACTCGACTCTGAGAAACCTGACCTACTGCTCCTGACCGAAACTTGGTACTGTGATACTTCCCTCCCCGTTCTCCTGGCCACCCTACCCCCCTCCTATGTGGCCCTGCGAGCCGACCGGCCGGCAGGCAAGGCAGGCGGTGGGGTCGCCCTGATCGCTCGGTCGGAGTTGAACTTCCAATCACTTCCCTCCCCCCCTATTCCCCCTGCCGACTTCCTGGTAGTCCGCTCTCTTTCATTTTCCCCCCCCATCACCTGCCTATTAATGTACCGGCCTCCCCAGCCCTCGCCCGCATTCTTGCCGGCCTTTCAAGACCTGTTGGCCAACTTGGTGGTCAACTACGCCTCGGTCTTGGTGCTAGGGGACTTCAATTACTGGCCCTCTGACCCACACGAGTGCTCAGCCTCAAAAGAGTTTACAGATTGCCTTTCATCCCTTAATTTCATGTCGCACATATCCGTCCCCACTCACTCCCATGGGCACACACTGGACCAGGTCTGGTCCCTCAACCTCCCCGTGGCCACGACCACCGTCTCGCCGTGCCCATGGTCCGACCATGCCCTCATTTCCTTCTCTATTCCCCGTAACGTGATGCCTAAAACTCCGCATGCCAAAAACACCTGGGCACGGAACTGGAATAGACTGGATTACCCCTCCTTGACCTCCATGCTCCGCGACTCTACCCCTACTCTTGTTGGCTTACCATCTACCTCTCAAGCCAAGGCCATTAACACCTGGCTGGCTGAAGGCTGCGACTCTGTGGCGCCCCTACGCCGCATCTCCATCCGCCGACCAAAGGACTCTAATAGATGGTTCAATGACCACCTAAAAGATCTCAAACTGAGCGCCCGACGGGCAGAGAGGCAATGGCGGAAAAATTACAATCCCTTATCAAAAACCCACTTCATATCAGCACTGGACAAATACAAAACAGCAATCCTGACTGCTAAGACCACCTACTTCTCGTCAAAAATTACTTCTGCTGAAAATAAACCCAGGGAAATCTTCGGGATAGTGAATGACCTGGCATTCTCAGACCGAACCTCGCCCAATATCCCTCCCTCCCAACCTCTCTGCGACCAGCTTAATACTTATTTCTTAGATAAAATAGCAACCATCAAGCTCAATATCCCTCCACCCTCTTCTGCCTTCGTCGATCCCTCCCCCCCTCCCCTCCCCTACCTTCTTACCTCCATCCCCCCCCTCACTCAGGACTCTTTTCTGGAGATACTCCCTAAAGTGAAGTCGGGGTCTCCCGCGGACGTCTGCCCAGCACGAGTCCTGCAGCAAATCTACTCCAGCTGCCCTGACCCCCCCATTGCCTTCCTCAACAGCTCCCTGGCACAGGGCGTAGTGCCCTCTGCGCTCAAGGCAGCTACCATAGTGCCCATCCTGAAAAAACCTGGCGCTGACTCTTCTATCTCGGCCAACTATCGCCCCATCTCCCTGCTACCCTTTTTGGGCAAGGTGATGGAACGCCACGTTACCGCGGTGCTCAGCGCCCATGTTGAGGCAAATGGGGGACTGGCATCCCGCCAAGCCGGGTTCCGTCCCAGGCACTCGACCGAGTCAGTCGTGGTCTCAGTCTTGGACAAACTCAGAAAGGGTTTGGATGAAAACAAACACCAGGCACTGGTCCTCCTTGATCTCTCCGCCGCCTTTGACACGGTGGACCACACCATCTTACTTACCCGTGTCAAGGCGGCCGGCATCGGGGGATCAGCTTTGATCTGGCTCTCCTCCTTTCTGAGGGAACGCACTCAGGCGGTCCGGCTAGGCGACTTCACGGCCACTCCCCTCCCTGTCACCTGTGGTGTTCCCCAGGGATCCTCTCTCTCCCCTTTACTTTTCAACCTTTATATCTTTCCTCTCATCTTTGCACTACAGCAGCTGGAGGTCACCGTCTATAATTACGCGGATGACCTCCAGCTCATCTTTGATCTGTCCCCTTCTCCTCTCTCGGGCTCTAATTTCCAGTCAACTATGACATTCATCAGGGACTGGATGAACCACAACCACCTTAAGCTGAACCCGGATAAAACCGAGCTGGTTCTCACTGGTGGTTCGTCCAGTCCCTGGAACTCTCTCTTCTGGCCCCCCTCTCTTGGCTCTGCACCGACCCCCTCCACCACGGTCAAAACACTTGGGGTCAAAATAAACAGCCAACTCACCCTCCATTCACAAATCAGTTCTGTGGTGTCCTCCTGCTTTCTCTCTCTCCGCACTATCCGCACTGTCTCCCGCTTCTTCTCCCCCCAGGCACTTAAGATCATTATGGCCGCACTTGTGATATCGAAACTGGACTACGCAAACGCTCTTTACCACGGTATCCCCGCATACAGTTTGCGTAGACTCCAGACCGTCCAGAACCAAGCAGCCCGGCTGGTGTACGGCCTCCCTCGTTATCACCACTCCACCCCTCTACTCAGGGAGCTTCACTGGCTCCCTATAAAGGAACGGGCCCTATTCAAGATCGGCTGCATGGTCTTCCAGGCCCGCCAGGGCACTGCCCCCGCTTTCATCTCCTCACTAATCAAGTCTTATGTACCTGCAAGAGAACTTCGGTCCTCCTCCAAGTCCCTCCTCCAGATCCCTCGCTTCACTCGCAAAAAGTGGGGCGGGGCCAATTTCTCCACCCTGGCTCCAACCTTCTGGAACTCACTTCCTGACCACCTCCGCTCTGCCACTCAGTATCTCCCCTTTCGCAGAGATCTGAAAACGTTCCTCTTCAGCCAGGCCTTCCCCACTTAAACTCCCTCAATATCCCCTTCCCTGGTCTTTTCCCCCTCAGTTGCTGATCTACCCAGCGCCAAGAAACCGCAAGGTGTACGCTGCGCTCTAGAAGTATTTTAAATTAGAAGTATTTTAAATTAAATTAGAATTACTTCGCTGCATGAGTACTGGGGTACTGACTGAATGATTACAGTTCTGCAAGGACAGTGCCTGACTGAATTTATAAGTGCCTGAGTTTTAGTGCAGTGAATGGATTATAACAAACTGCGGAATGGGTCATTACTACAGTGCAACAGCAGTGACAGACTGCTTGGTGGAAGTGGAAGGATACAGACTATGGAATTGAAGGTATAAAAGACAAGTGTGTTGGTAGATAGTAGACTACAAACATAGTGCATAGCGGTTTGCAGCAGTTCATGCCCTAAGGCCTACTTTGCTTTATGAGTACTTGGGTACTGACTGAATGATTACTGTTCTGCAAAGACAGTGCCTGACTGAATTTATAAGTGCTTACGTTATAGTGCAGTGAATGGATAAGCACATACTGCTGAATGGGTCAACCAAACTGACTCACAGTGTGATTCTAGACAAATAACAGTATTTCTTATAAATGGAGTGTATATATACTGACTGGGGAAATGTAGGCCAGAAACACAAGTGTGATGGTGATTACACTACTAATTGCATTGTACATAAAAGTTTCAAGCACTGCCTGCCCTAAAGCCTGGCTCACTGCAACAGTAAATGTTCTCATATGTCTGCAAACACAGCAACCAACCAAAGCATTCTTTTTCAATTTGCCCAAATAGACACTGATTCATAGTGTGATTCTACACAAATAACAGTATTTCTTATAAATGGAGTGTATAGAAACTGTCTCGGGAAATGTAACCCTGAAACACAAACGAGAAGATAGTTACACTACTTCTTGCATAGTGCATAAGAGTTTCAAGCACGGCATGCCCTAAAGACTGGCTCACTGCAACAGTACATGTACTTACATATCTGCTAACACATCAACCAACCAAATTATTCTCTCTCAAGTTTCTCAAATGGACTCTGACTCACACTGTGATTCTAGACAAATAACAGTACTTCTTATAAATGGACTGCATAGATACTGACTGGGGAAATGCAGCCCCGAAACACAAGTGTGAATTTGGTTACACTACCACTTGCATATAGCAAAAATGCTTTTTTCAGAATGATTCCTAAATACATAAAGACTCACATTGTGATTCTAGACCAAAAATATTAAACCTTGCATTTTACAAAAAACACATTTACTAGTCTAGAAACGGTAAGGTGAATAAACACATTCTATATATATGACTGATGCATTTTACTATAGAATCCTGACTCATTTTGCCAATACATAAGCAATCTGCTGCATTATTGGCACCAAAATTACATTAACAAAGTGACAAAATAGAACAACAAAGAAGCACAAGGGGCTTGTAAATCGTCCCCGGAGTGTATGCAGCAGTGTATGTATACTGACTGGTAAACTGTAGATTTGAAACACAAGTCTGATTCTAGACAAGCAACACTATTAATTACTCTTGAAAGGCTAATATGACTGCACACATTCCAGAATTATAAATACTGCATTTTACTGTTCAACCATGAGTCACTTTGCAAATACAAAAGCAATAACTGGTTTCAAATTCGATCAAAACTTGATAAACGTATAGGTTTTTAAGCACTTATATGTCTGCAAACACAAAATGTACAAAAAAGCTTCTCTCAGAATAATTCCTAAAAGCACCCAGACGCATAGTGTGATTCTAGACAAAAAATATTAGACCTTGCATTTTACCAAAACACATTTACTAGTCTAGAAACTGTAAAGTGACTAAATACATTCTATATATATTACTGCTGCATTTTACTATACAATCCTGACTCATTTTGCAAATACATAAGCAATCTGCTGTATTATTGGCACCAACATAACATCAAAGAAGTGACACAATGATAGCACAAGGAGGCGCAAGAGGCTTTTAAATCTGCCACAGAGAGTTTGCAGTAGTGTATGTATACTGCCTGCATAATTGTAGATTTGAAACACAAGCCTAATTCTAAACAAGAAACACTATTAACTACTCTAGAACTGAAAAAGTGACTGCACACATTCCACATTTTTTAAGTACTGCATTTTACTGCACAAAGCTGACTCACCAAACACATTAACTTACCAAATGCTTTCATCACATGGTTACCCAAATGCAGACAAACTCAGAATGTGATTCTACACAACTAAACTACTCCTTGCACTTTTGAAGGATAAACATACTACTCTTATTAAAAACAAAATGCACCACATTCATCCCCTTACAAGTTAACAACTCACCTTTCAAATTAATTTGTAGATTAAAAAGAATGTCAGTCACACAGCAGATATTCTTATACAGAATCTCTGGACTTCAGTGTTCTTAGCAAAACCAGAAAATGGCAAACCTTCCCTCTCAATCTACACATCTATTCATGTAAATAACAAATCAAATTGCTTACACATTATTTCAAAAGCAAACACACATTTCTATTGGTTGAACATTTGAACCCTTTCCAACTGACATAACTTTGAACCCTACCCCCAATTTGCTTTCTGCTGTTACCATACAAACAGATCATGCAAAACTCAACTGCCCACAGAGGTTAAAAGTTCAGCACACTGTAAAACACTCCTCAACAAGTTTAGACTATGCATAGGTACTTACTTAAAAGTACCAATAAAGAGAATGGCTCTTGTTAGAATAAACCAACATCTAAACACATAAGCTTGATAGATATCTGAAAAAAAATATATATATATATTTTTCTTGCTTAGGTACGCGTACCGGACAATTTACAAACCTCGCACCATACGTGGTACATCTGCGCTTGGTATGTGTACCCTAATTTTACGGTAAAAAAAAAAGTTGGGGACCATGGTGGGAGCCCCAATGCCCCCACGGTCCCAGCCGGCTCACCGCCTCCTTCGGGAGCAGGCATTACTTTTCGTCAGGGAGAGCAGTTAGCATGCTGCTCTCCCTGAGGAAAAGCAATCTGCTTTCCTATTTGGAAGAGAGGATGAAAGCCATTTGCAATGACTGGGTGGGATCTCCCACCCGTCATTGCTAACAACAGTGTCCCGGGGGTGGGCACCCCGGGACACTGCAGGAGCCGGGACCAACACAAGGCTCCAGGAGGGGGCCGCACGGCCCCCCTCCCAACATCTAAAAACCCCAGGTGTGGTGGTTCCCAGGGCTGGGGGGTCCTGGGGGTGGCGGTCCCCTGGGCCACCACAAGGCTCCAGGAATGAGGCCACACAGCCCCCCTCCCAACATTTAAAAGACCCCATTATTATTTTTTTTAAAAAGCACCGGGAGTTGGAGGTCCCCGGGGCTGCGGAGGGCTGTGAGCCCCCCGCATTCGTATCATTACAGCCCTGGGGGTGGCGGTCCCCGGGGCTGGGGGGCCCCTCTGGACCCCAATATAATAAATGACATGATATGGCCCCCCGGGGGCTAATTACCAATAAAGCGGGCTTTGTTTTTTTTTTTTCACGAGGTACACGTATCCCGCAATTTAAAAAAAAAAAATTATATTGGAGGGCCTTTGGGGTCTTTGTGGGACCCCCTGAGCAGGCCTAGGCAGTCACAGTGTTTCTACACTGCCCCCTTTGCGTCTTTTGCACATGTTTTTCAGTTTTCTTGTGCCTCGGTTCCACAGAGACACAAGATGGCTGCCAACAACCAGTGGAGATTTGGACACATCTTTTTTTAATGCTTTTTTGGGCCCTGAGTAAGCCTAGGGGGTCAGGCTGTTTCTACCCTGTTCCTTTTTCCTGATTTTGGAGTATGTTTTGTTCATTTCTTGTGACTAGGTTCTAGCGAGTCACAAGATGGCTACCAACACTTCCTGGTTTGGAGTGTTAACACACAGTTGACAGCCAATTAGCATGCAGCTCGTGCTCGTAATGATATGCATATCGTCCTCGGGAGGTACGCGTACCGTACTTCGTCCATAGATATTTCTATGATTTTACTTTTGATTTTCTCAGGAACTACTGCACGGATTTACACCATTTAACAAAAAAGCGTAATCTGCAAACCAAACTCTACCCTTTTGCCAAGTTTGGTATAATTCTGTTCAGTAGTTCAGGCTGTAGCCTCACTTAAAGGTCCCTATGGAAAATTGCATGGGGAAAACACGTTTTAGGACCACTCTTTTTCTCGGCCACCTCTTCACAAATCACCCCAAAACTTTCAGGATAGAAGCGGAGCGGGTTGCCCCATCTTCTTGGAGAATTTCACCAAGATTCATCAACCGGCGCCAAAGTTATTTCAACAAGAATAATGCAGATTTCCTATAGAAACTAGGCCCTAACTATAACTACCTACTGGTGACCGCCAGTAGGTAATACATATATATATATATGAACTGGTAAATCACGATGAAAGATGAATCTCACGAAAGAGTCAAGATCCTTGCATGGATTTAATGTTAAGGTGACAGACATGCATGCCCACTGGGGCGGAATCGCGCTTGCTTTATAGTATAAGCATTCAAATACATGATACTGCATGAACACAAATGCATCTGTATCGTACAATATTGTGACAGCGAGCGGAGATTAATGGTAGCTCTACCCACAGCGCGTTCGCTTTGCAACCAGAAGCATATGCCTGACTAGGGGTTCGAGGCTGACCAACTGCCTTGTTATTTGTGCATTTTATTTTTTTACTTTCATCCATGTGATTTATTTCATGTGCAATTTTCGCCTTATTGACATGAGTCTGAATATGATTTTATTTAAACTGAACAGCGCTAAGATAAAACACCACACAATGCTCAATGGCATGTTTTAAAAGCGCACGATGTATTACGTGACACATGCAGTCTTATTCACCCGTCACAGATTATTGATTTAAATGTAAGACTCAAGCCTTTAAAGTGAATTTATTTGTGACAAGCATACTTTAGCCTAATATTGAGAATAGAAGGAGCAATGCATAGCTCCAAACATAGAATATGTTGGTAGTCTGTTGGCTATGTTTATCATGCAATTAAGTCATGTGATTTTTCTTTAAAAGTATGGATGTAACTGACCAATGTACTCGTGACAAAGGGAAGGCTTTCCCGAAACGCGTCGAGTGGGATGTGAATTAAACTCCATTTTGCATACAACTGAGGCTTGGACATCGTTCTTTCTAATCTGCGGACGAAAGGTTGGAGTATTGTGGGAGTGGCGATCCCGTCCGAAGCCCACCGCTGCAAAGGGCCAGATCAGCTTAGCGCCAAAACTTTCTTTGGAACTATTTGTAACAGCTGTGGCCCGCCTAAACCCTTTCCTGTAACGGACGCAAGATCCCGACTGCAACCGCCGTGACGGATGTAACCTGGAAGCCCGACCGCGTTCAGAACAACACGACGCGTGAGCTCACGGGTAAGTGCAAAGCGAAGGCACGCTATAATCTACCCGAGCCGCGTCCGTTGTCAAAACAAACGCGAGGTGGTGCAAGGGACTGTTTACTAACGGGGAAAGGCAAGCGGGAGTCTGACAGCGGTGTAGGATTTCAACACACGCGCAGACTGTGCAATTAATGGGAGCGCATTTAAAATTAACATTTTGCGCGATCGAACGAAACTGACAATATTTACATCATGGCAACATCCAGGCTTTCCAAGAGAAACGAGGCAGCCAAACAGATGTTTGACACACTACCAGGAGAAAACAATGCGAGCACACCGCCAAGCAGGGGGAACGGTGCACAAAACAGCAGCAAGCAAGATCTCTGGGCAAAGTTATTTAAACTCTTAAAGCAAGAACAAAACAAATGGTGGGAGGCCACCACACTGGCAAAATACGTGGAGGTCGGTAGAATCCCGAGGGGATTAAGAATCTACACAACACCGACCTTTAATGACCCAGATCCCGAATTGGTGGATGAATGGGCTACAAATAGCCATGAGTGCTCCACCATTATGCTGAAACTCCTGGTGAAATATGCCAATAAAGACTGTGAGAAATGTGCGGTGGATATCCAAAAGATTACAGAAGAGCTAACTAAACTGTGTACCAAGGATGAATACGACACAGAAATGAGCAAACTAGAAAAGAAACTTGAAACCCTTGAGAAAGAGATAAAAGAGAAAAAACAAAGAAAGTTTTTAAGAGACCGCTTGGACTATGAGAGAGGCCAAGTCCTCACTTTCACTAAGAAATATGACCACCTAAGAGCTGACACAATGAAGGCAGTGATGGCAGCGGGAGCAATGGGTGGAGCTGCGCGACCAGAGGCCAATGAAGGAGTACAAAATGAAGAAAATGATGACGACATTGCACAACCGAATGAATTGGGGCCTGGATTCCTTAGCCCAAAAGACAAAATTTTAACGGAGTACTCGCTCGTGGCCAAAGGCAGACAGGCATCCCAGAGCAAAGCATCAACCGCCGGAACAAGAGGACGAGGAAGAGGAGGCAGAGGCGGAAAAAGATTGAATCTAACAGACGACAACATATCCAGCCCAGTGGGAACCAGAACAAGGGGCCAAAAGAAATCGAAATGAAGGACACAAAGACAGTAATCAACCTCTCCGACAGAAGCCTGACCAGCGCAGAAATAGAGGTACTGTCCCTTGGTTTAACATTTTGCCCCACCTCTAACTTTAACTACACACAGAGCCGCATTGACCTGTTTCAATTCACTAGGAAACTCAGATTGAGGAAATGGTTCGCTACAAGATTGAATAGTGAACCAGGAACTGTCTCTGAGACTCCTAGTGCAGCGCTTATTGGGGATGCAGAAATGATTCAAGTCCTGCATGATCTTGCAGGAAACCCCAACACGATCGAAAACCCAACTCTTAATCTGATTAATGAGAATGTCATCAGTGAAGTCATCAGTGATGTCAATGACCATGTCATGAATGATGTAATATGTGACATCATCAGCAGTGGATTGCGGGTGCGCGATATATAGTTATTACAACTAACTATATATGCGAATTTCTATGGTTTTGTGCGAATAAAATAAGGTTTTGTAAATGCTAATCCCTAACTATATATGGTCTATAACCTATGTTTTTTTCAGTGAATATATATATATATATATATATATATATATATATATATATATATATATATATATATATATATATATATATATATATATATATATATATATATATATATATATATATATATATATATATATATATATACATATATTACCTACTGGCGTTCGCCAGTAGGTATATATAGTTAGGATTTTTTCTCTATGCAACTTTGTAAAATTCTATGTCTAATAACTTTGGCGTTTGTGGACGGAATCGGCTGAAATTTTCAGGAAAATTGCACATTTTGTTTCTGAGCAGCCCCTGAAAATTTGGGGGGGTTTTGTTAAGGGGGGGCCGAGAAAAAAGGGGGGTCCCAAAACGCGTTTTTCCCATGTTAATTTCCATAGGGCCTTTGGCCTCACTTTTAGCTCGAACGGCTGAATGGATTTGCACGAAACTTGGCAAAATTGTAGGGACTGTTAGCCCGATGTGCCTTTGCTAGGTCTCAATATATGTGCTCCAGTGGATTTTGAGAAATTAACGTTCAAAACAAGATATATATCTGTAACAGCGCTCCGGGCTGCGCTCCGGTCCGCTTACTTTTCGCGAAACGGAACTTTGCGATGCGAAGCTGATTGGCTCCCCGGTGTCTGTCAACATTCTAAACAGTCCGGAGCGGCCGCCATCTTATCTCTCGGTAGGATCGAGAGAGAAGAAGAGGTGAAAAACGAAGGGGGAATTTAATGAAAGGGGGCAAGGTATACCCCTCTTGACCCCCTAGGAATGTTGTTGGGGTTATTAAAGGGTCCCGTGGGGAAAATAAAAAAAAATTATTTTTCACGGTAGAAGCGCTTCACGGGCCGCGAACTGGGCCGCAAACTGGTAGCGAAACGGGAATTCGCCATTTTGTGCTTCGTTTTAATTAAATTACTAGGTATAAGGGGGTGCGGGAGACGTATCCTAATCCCTTATGTTTTCTGAGGGTGGCTGAGGAGGCTCATATATGTTGATACATGTCTTCCAGCGGCTGTGCGTGAGCTTTTTTTTTTTTGCTGCGTGACGTCTGTTAACGTTCTATTCGATGGAAATCAGGAAGTGTTGACCGCCAATTTGTCAGTGCGATAAAATATTTTGTTATAAATGAATCCTTATTGATAAACATTGTCTGCGCCATCTTGCCTTTTTTCCAATGCCACAATTTTGTCGTGCACGGCAGCCATTTTAGATGCCAGGCCGGTCCCAGGCTATCACCTAGCCCTGCGGATGTAGTTTATGGCCCCAGCTGTAGAGAATCAAAACATGCCAACCCTCCCGATTCAGGCGTGAGACTACTGATTTCAGTGCTAGTCTCCCGCCTCCCGATTTCTGCAAGCAAAAACCCGGGGGCATATTACCAACAACTAGCGATAATTTTTGTCTCTAACTTGTTTAGAGACAAAAATTATCGCCGCACATCGGCGATTTTTATCGCAGATAAACCTTGCTATTAGCAAGGTTTATCGCAAATGCGATAAAAAACGGCCGCAATGCATGAATATCGCTGAAAAGTCAGCGATATTCATGCATTATCGAGCAAATGCTCTTAGCCATGTTATCCACCTCCCATTGGATAACATGGCTAAGAACTGCTCAGGTCAGGTGTTAGCTTTTGGAGATATTCGCGCTTAGCGCGAATATCTCCAAAAGTTGGTAATAGGAGATAGCGATGTTAGGGAATGTTTCCAGTCGCTAACATCTTGGCACGCCCACTTTGCATGTCATTAGTGATAAATATCACTGACATGCAAAGCGGGGCCCAAGATGGTCGCTATCTCCTTTTAGCTGTCACTAACTGGTGTTAACGACAGCTTGGTAATAGGGAGATAATTTTATCTCCGCTTTCTTGGCTTTTAAAGCCAAAAAAGCGGAGATAAACCCCCTTGATAATATGCCCCACGATTCCTCGGGGGTTTTAGCTGACAAGGCTTGGTATTGTGTTACGTGGTAATTTTTCCAGGAAACGTCAGAGGGTCGATGCAGGGGTTCTAGAAGGGGTGATAAACCATTTAAGCCTCATGAACAAGCGCATGGTCTTTTAAAGATCTGCGAAGTACTCGGGGCGGCGGTGTGTGTGTGTCCTCTTTCAGGAGCGGGCGGGGGGGGGGGGGCACTTCCAGCAACTTGCCAGGCCAGGCAGTGTTCAACACTTGCATCACCCTTTCTCTGCCTGCTATTGCGCTCCATGCTTCGGAAAGGTAAGAAAAAGAACGTGCATTTGAGTTTGAAATGTCCGATCCTGTAGCAGTACACTTGCAAAGCCCACACATGACAATAACCCGATTCAAGGCCCCATTCACCCGATTTTAAAAAATATATAGCACTCCAACAAAGTGGGATTATAAAACTTTATTAACTTTTAAATATAACGAACGGAACAAAAACTGTAACAAACATTTAAACATTTTTGACAAAAAAAAGCAACAATGGTCAGAAGCTGTCTTTTGTGCGAATAGTCCCAAGGCAGCACAACGTGCTGAGTTCTGGACGGCACCCAGGTGATGTCACCTGGGTGCCGCACTGGTTTTTGGGATCCTACAAAGCAGCTCAGAAAAACAGCATGGGGCGTCCCGGGTGGTGCGGGGGGAGGCCTCGTCAGTAGCAGTCTGTTGTGCGAATAGTCCAAAGGCAGCAGAACGCGCTGAGATGTGCATGGCACCCAGGTGATGTCCAGTAAACTGCCGCACTGGTTTTGGTATCCTACAATGCTGCTCCAAAAATTGGCGTGGGGCGGCCCGGGGGGGGGGGGAGGCGGCATGAACGGGCCTCCCCAGGTGGCGGCCATCCAGCTGAGTTGCGCCCGCTCTTGCGGCTACAGCGTCTCGCTCACCATGTAGTTGAGTTGCTCCCACTCTTGCAGTGCAGCGATAGGCGGCTGCCACAGGACTCTTAAAAAGGCGGCCGGCTCTTCGGTTTTGGGCCTGGTCCACTAAAATGGCCCTGGGACACCTTGGAACTCGGACGCTTGCCTGCTAGGGCTTGGGCTCCATTCTCGAAAGCGTCCCCTCAGCCGTGAAGATTCTACAAAAGTCTTGGGGGCCCTCGACTCCTGCAGGCTTCCGGTGGGGTGCGGCTGCCATGATTGCTCGCGGAATGACCACGACGGAGCCACGAGATGGTGGTGCTCTCATGGTGACGCCAGCTTCAGTCTGAAACATCCAGAAACAAGGTGGGGCTTTCATCGTTTGGGAAAAAAAAATGTTCTAAACCAATGAAAAGTGTTATTTTTAGGTCATATGACCAAGCCTTCCATCTTTAGGAAACCAAAAGTAAAATGAACCAATGAAAAGTTTTATAAACAAGTCACATGACCTGTTATGCGGTATAGGGCTACAAAAAGCGTAGAAAATCCGTTGGCACGTGAGGCGGCGTCAGTAGCGGACCGGTGTGCGAATAGGCCGAAGGCAGCACAACGCGCCGAGATCCGGATGGCACCGAGGTGGTGTCCAGCAAATTGCCGTACTGGTGTGGCCATCCTACAATGCTGCGCCGAAAGACGGCGTGTCCAGCTGAGTTTCGGTCACTCTTGCGGTACAGTGACTCGAACGCGCCGAGATCCGGATGGCACCGAGGTTGTGTCCAGCAAGTTGCCGCACTGGTGTGGCCATCCTACAATGCTGCGCCGAAAGTCGGCGTGGGGTGCCCCGTTGGCTTATGAGGTGATGTCAGTAGTGGACCGATGTGTGAATAGGTCGGAACCAGCACAAGGCGCCAAGATCCGAATGGCAAGTCCTGGATGTTGAGTGCCATAGTTGAGAGTTCTGAGCAGTGCTTGTAAGACTATCTGAAGCTTATTTGCACCTGCTGCAGCTTCACTATTGCCCGAGGTGGTGTCCAGCAAATTGCCGCACTGGTGTGGCCATCCTACAATGCTGCGCCGAAAGACGGCGTGTTCAGCTGAGTTCCGGTCACTTTTGCGGTACAGTGACTCGAACGCGCCGAGATCCGGATGGCACCGAGGTTGTGTCCAGCAAGTTGCCGCACTGGTGTGGCCATCCTACAATGCTGCGCCGAAAGTCGGTGTGGGGTGCCCCATTGGCTTATGAGGTGATGTCAGTAGTGGACCGATGTGTGAATAGGTCGGAACCAGCACAAGGCGCCAAGATCCGGATGGCAAGTCCTGGATGTTGAGTGCCATCATTGAGAGTTCTGAGCAGTGCTTGTAAGACTGTCTGAAGCTTATTTGCACCTGCTGCAGCTTCACTATTGCCCTGGTGTGGCCAAAGATCGCCCATGACATAGGCGGCCGGCTCCCGAGGTCCGGCGGAACTTTTTTCCTTTTCCTTTCTGCTTCTTGTCCCACAATCCGTTTCACCTGAAGACACGACCAGGTCCCTGAATGTGTGCAGGGGGACGCTATTGATTGAATGAAAATGGCGGCTTGACACAAAGCTGACTCAAGCGTTGCTGTTGATGCTATACAGACAAAAATTGGTTTTCAGTTTGTACATTCTTCAGGATTTTTTTTTCCATCCAAGGCTGATTGAGAGTTTGTAGAAAAATGGCTTCAGATTTTCCACATATTACTCTTCAACATTCTTCCTAAATGTAACAATGTGAGACTCACTAGGAGAACGGCTGTTTATCTTTCCTTTCAAAATGCTGCCAACAATATTTTCTGAATGGAAGACACCATCTTGTAGCATAAAGGGCCGAAAGGGGTTCTGGTCTGGCCGATGGTTGGTGGAGACATTTTGACTATATCTTGGACCTGCCCGGCCTCGCCCAAAATGGCGCCGGTATAAATGGGACTCGTAACTCCTTGTTGTGTACTGGTTGAACAACCTTGATATCACGAGATATGAATGCAGTTTTGATGCTCATGGCGGGCGGGGACGAGAATTGATTGAATATTTCTACATCCCTATTGATATTAAGTTCTGATGTGTTATTTATTACTGTACTATTGAAAGTTCGAATTAACGTCACCCATGGTACTTGCACGCAAATGTATATCTAGATAACTTTTTTGTAAGTGGCCCTGTCGTATTTTAATTACAAAATGTACGTCCACCGATTCCGCAACTGTTAGACATCTTAGTTCTTGCAACCTAATGGCTCGCTCGTTACGTTCCTCTATAATGTAAATGTCTCCTCATCATATACGATTTCAGTTTGCTCCGTGGCCGGCCCACGTGGTTATAGGCCCGTATTTGTATACTGACATTTTCACAATAAAGGTTTTTAAAACAAAACATGGTAGTAGTATTTACATTGGTAAAGTTTTTACTTTTAGTCACTGTTTTAGAATCAGTAAAAGGCAAGTGAAATAAAGCAGTCCAATTACATGACGGATAAAAGGTATAATATGTAGGAACGCAGTAAAGATAAATGGTCAAGGGCAGTTGTGTTTTCCACTCCTGCAACATAAAGTGATCGATAAGAATCTGATATTCAGGCGTATAGGCGACTAAGACAGCAGGCCGAGTCTCTTTTACTCAACGGCTCCGTCATGGAACGAAGAAACGCCCTTTTTCTCGAAAAAGGAATATATTTTACTTGCAGGACAGTTGTAAATTTTCCGGGAAAGTACATTAGCCTGGAATATTATAACATATATGTTATTAAAAAAAAGTTCGAAATCAATAAAAAGCGTAATTTTTAGGTCATATGACCAAGCTTTTCATCATTAAAATAACAAAAGTAAAATGAACCAATGAAAAGTTTTATTAACAAGTCACATGACCTGTTATGCTTACGTTACGCGCTGCGCGCCGCGCCCCGGATCACTTCCGGGTGCGCTAACGCGGCGTGTCATATAACGCATTACGCGACAACGTAGGTCAAGAATATAGTCAAAATGTCTCCACCAACCAGCGTTCGGAACACAACCCCTTTCAGCAGTCCAAAAAGTTCGGTTAAATGACAACAGAGGGGACAGGCAACAAGAACCATCAGTCAAAGAGGGGAGGGCAAGTTCTTCTCTACCGGGTCATGTTGGGGCGCTACCGGAACTGATCGAATTGGTAGTCTACAGTGTTTCTGGATGTTTCAGACTAAAGCTGGCGTCAGCATGAGAGCACTACCATCTCGTAGCTCCGTCGTGGCCATTCCACGAGCAGACATGGCAGCCGCTCCCCACCAGAAGCCTGCGGGAGTCGGGGGCCCCCAAGACTTTTGTAGAATCTTCACGGCTGAGGGGACGCTTTCGAGAATGGGACCCAAGCCCTATCAGGGAAGCGTCCGAGTTCCAAGGTGTCCCAGGGCCATTTTAGTGGACCAGGCCCAAAACCGAAGAGCCGGCCGCCATTTTGAGAGTCCTGTGGCAGTCGCCTATCGCTGCACAGCAAGAGCGGGAGCAACTCAACTACATGGTGAGCGAGATGCTGTAGTCGCAAGAGCGGGCGGTAAACAGCTGAATGGCGGAAGAGGCACAGTGAAGCAAAAGCGGGCGGAATGGCAACTAAAACGGTAAAGGGGCGCCCCACTACAGCGTGTCTTCAGGTCAAACGGATTGTGGGACAAAGTCCAGAATAGAAGAGTCATCAAAAGGCAAAAAGTTCCGCCGGACCCCGGGAGCCGGCCGCCTATGTCGGGGGCGATAGCAGGCTACACCAGTGCTATAAGACTTGGGGAGGGGGTCGGAGCCAAGCGTCTTCTCCGGGTCCGTGCCATCACACCGCCCCTCGGGGGCCTCCGTCAAGCGGTTTAGGGAGGTACCATATAACATTGTTTTCAAATGCAGTCAGGTCCACAAAAGACCCTCACTTACTTTGAGAATAGTGAAGCTGCAGTAGGTGGAAATAAGCTTCAGACAGTCTTACAAGCACTGCTTTTCTAAACATTTTTTGATTTTTTGTATTTTTGCACAGTTTTATATATTTTTTTTGTTTTTGATGGAGGGGAAACAACAAAGCACAGGCATTGAAAAAGGCTCAAACTCAGAACTCTGAACTATGGCACCCAACATCCAGGACTTGCCATCCGGATCTTGGCGCCTTGTGCTGCTTCCGACCTATTCACACATCGGTCCACTACTGACATCATCTCATAAACCAACGTAATGTAAATAGTTATTTAATAAAATGTTTTACCCTGTTACTTTGCTGGTGTGTTGTCTATATTTTTAATATTTGCATAGGGTTTGTCGTTATTTTGGGCGGGGTGGGTGACGGAGCCGAGCTGTCTTGCAGCCCTCATGGTGTGGAGCTCAGTTCATCTCACTATTTTCGTATTTCTCAAGAAGGGTTGTTCCTAATGTTTCTATTTTAGCGAGGTCAAAAAGAGATCCAATTAGTGGCCTACTGATTTTGCTCGATTACTTTTATTTTTTTACACGATTTTTCACGATTTTTCACTATCTGCAAAGACTAAACAGAGTATTGCGACTTTGTGCTTGTTTGTAAATAGAGAATGAACCAAAGAGAATCAATTGTAAAACAGTAAATGATTGGATAACAATCAATCAAATGGAGAGACAAGCAGGCACAACGGATTACAACGGGGGTAAAGGCCTGCGTTAACTACTCTTCACTATCTGCAAAGAGAGAGTACTACTAAGAGAAAAGAGGGGAGGGGGGCAGCGTTCAAAGCACATCAGCGTGCATAAACACGAAAAAGTTTTTACCTATCACGTACTTGACATTTTACAGCTTTTGATATTTGCTATTAAAAAACCAATGAAATTCACTGAAAAAACCATAGGTTATAAACCATATATAGTTAGGAATTTGCATTTACAAAACCTTGAAAATTCACTGAAAAAACCATTGGTTATAGACCATATATAGTTAGGGATTAGCCTTTTCAAAACCTTATTTTACTCACACAAATCCATTGAAATTTCATATATAGTTAGTTCCACTAACTATATATCGCGCACCCGCAATCCACTGCTGATGATGTCACATATTACATCATTCATGACATGATTAGTGACATCACTGATGACATCACTGATGACATCTCAAATGACATCACTGATGACATCTCAAATGACATCACTGATGACATCTCAAATGACATCACTGATAAAATCACTGATAACATCTCATTTGACATGACTGATGACATCACTGATGATATCATTCATGTGATAATACCATGAACCTCTTCAGACTCTAATATAACCTTAGATACAATCAGTGTAAACAGACAGTCACAGACTGTCACTCATCCATGGAGTTACTCACACACCTAGTCAGTTATGCAAAAAATCAATCACACCTCCATTTTCTCAACTATACAGTTATACACACCTTACTTATTCAAACATATACTAACACATATTTACTTTACTCTCTTATACAATCCCTGATACATGTTCACAATGATCCATACAGCCACTCACACATTCACTGGCTCTTATGCACAGTTATTTATATATGTCAACTCTCACATGTACTGTGTTTTACATATGTACTTACTTTGACATGTAGCACTGAGATATCCATTCACTCACTAATACACTCATGCACAGTCAACCGCCCATACAGCTGTTTCCACATGCACTTTTGAACCCATACATATAGTGAATCAACTACTCACACATCTATGTACAGAGTCACACACCTCCCAGCCACCCATACACACACACTCAGTTTCCCATACAAATACTTGGACAACCAATGAATAACCCATACAGTTACTCATATAGCTACTGATCAACATATGCAGCAGTTTGTAGAACAACAGATATAATGATGCACAAATTAAAACAGTTTAGTCACTAACCCATGCACTCAGTGAGACACATTTAATCACTCACTCATACAGTCAGTCATGCACCTACTAAATCCTTCATCCAGACACTTATACATCCACTCATTCTTCAATATGTAAGACATATTTTAACTTTACAGAAACATACAGTCACTGGATGTTGTCATCAGTGATGTCATCAGTGATGTCATTTGAGATGTCATCAGTGATGTCATCAGTGATGTCACTAACCATGTCATGAATGATGTAATATGTGACATCATCAGCAGTGGATTGCGGGTGCGCGATATATAGTTAGTGGAACTAACTATATATGAAATTTCAATGGTTTTGTGTGAGTAAAATAAGGTTTTGAAAAGGCTAATCCCTAACTATATATGGTCTATAACCAATGGTTTTTTCAGTGAATATATATATATTCACTGAAAAAACCATAGGTTATAGACCATATATAGTTAGGAATTCGCATTTACAAAACCTTATTTTACTCACACAAAACCATTGAAATTCCATATATAGTTAGTTGCACTAACTATATATCGCGCACCCGCAATCCACTGCTGATGATGTCACATATTACATCATTCATGACATGGTCAGTGACATCACTGATGACATCACTGATGACATCTCAAATGACATCACTGATGACATCACTGATGACAACATCCAGTGACTGTATGTTTCTGTAAAGTTAAAATATGTCTTACATATTGAACAATGAGTGGATGTATAAGTGTCTGGATGAAGGATTTAGTAGGTGCATGACTGACTGTATGAGTGAGTGATTAAATGTGTCTCACTGAGTGCATGGGTTAGTGACTAAACTGTCTTAATTTGTGCATCATTATGTCTGTTGTTCTGTAAACTGTTGCGTGTGTTGATAAGTAGCTATATGAGTAACTATATGGGTTATTGATTGGTTGCCCAAGTATTTGTATGGGAGACTGAGTGTGTGTGTGGGTGGCTGGGAGGTGTATGACTCTGTGCATAGATGTGTGAGCAGTTGATTCACTAGATGTATGGTTTCAAAAGTGCATGTGGAAACAGCTGTATGGGCGGTTGACTGTGTGCATGAGTGTATTGGTGAGTGAATGGATATCTCAGTGCTACATGTCAAAGTAAGTACATATGTAAAACACAGTACATGTGAGAGTTGACATATATAAATAACTGTGCATAAGAGCCAGTGAATGTGTGAGTGGCTGTATGGATCATTGTGAACTTGTATCAGGGATTGTATAAGAGAGTAAATATGTGTTAGTATATGTTTGAATAAGTAAAGTTTGTATAACTGTATAGTTGAGGAAATGGAGGTGTGATTGATTCTTTGCATGACTGACTAGGTGTGTGAGTAACTCCATGGATGAGTGACAGTCTGTGAGTGTCTGTTTACACTGATTGTATCTAAGGTTATATTAGAGTCTGAAGAGGTTCATCGTATTATCACATGAATGATATCATCAGTGATGTGATCAGTAATGTCAAATGAGATGTCATCAGTGATGTCATCAGTGATGTCATTTGAGATGTCATCAGTGATGTCATTTGAGATGTCATCAGTGATGTCATCAGTGATGTCACTGACCATGTCATGAATGATGTAATATGTGACATCATCAGCAGTGGATTGCGAGTGCGCGATATATAGTTAGTGCAACTAACTATATATGGAATTTCAATGGTTTTGTGTGAGTAAAATAAGGTTTTGTAAATGCGAATTCCTAACTATATATGGTCTATAACCTATGGTTTTTTCAGTGAATTTTCAAGGTTTTGTAAATGCTAATTCCTAACTATATATGGTCTATAGCCTATGATTTTTTCAGTGAATATATATATATACATACATATATAAACATATATCATCTGTATATCTATATAAATACAAACATAAATGCATGCATACATATACTTATATGCATACAGATGCATGTTATTTACATGAAAGTTGAAAAAACACTATTAAAAGCAAAGCTAAAAAGCCACCTCATTACAAACAGAATGGCTTTAACTTAAACGAGGGCGAGATCTATTGCATTTTCAATGCTTGTTTACTTTGGTTCCATCAAGAAGGCATTCAGATGTGTCACACATTTGCCATAAATTCTGAATGTTAGCACTCTAGTTGCACATTAGATCACTGTAGTAAAGCTACTGCTCACCAGGGACGTCTGCTGCTGGTATTCAAAGTGCATGTTTCAGTCTGCATGTCAGAATTTTTTTAATGAAATAGAAGAGGATTTGAGAAGTCACTCAAAATGATCCCTAATTTTTCTTTCTGAAGCACTAATCATACTTTCTATGGCAAAATTAACCCCCTCATGTTGTTCCTTTTTAAATTGAGTGTTTTCAGACTTACCACTTCATTCCAATCAAGATGGCTTCAGGTGTGCCATACCTTTGTAATAAGTAGGACTGTTAGCGCTCTAGTTGTTCTTTAGAACACTCTGGGACATTCTGTCATTGGGCTATACTTGGGCTACATCTGGGTGATATTTGGGCTACATTTGGGCTCTTTTGTCTCTGGTGGCCATTTTGGGAGACTGCATGTCAGAATTTTTTAATGAAATAGAAGAGGATTTGAAAAGTCACTCAAAATGTGCCCTAATTTTTCTTTCTGCAGCACTAATAATACCTTCTATTGCATAATATACCCCCTCATTTTGTTCCTTTTTAAATTAAATGTTTTAAGAGTTACCACTTTATTCCCATCACGATGGCTCCAGGTGTGCTATACCTTTGTAATAAGTAGGACTGTTAGCGCTCTAGTTGCTCTTTAGAACACTCTGGGACATTCTGTCATTGGGCTATACTTGGGCTACATCTGGGTGATATTTGGGCTACATTTGGGCTCTTTTGTCTCTGGTGGCCATTTTGGGAGACTGCATGTCAGAATGTTTTAATGAAATAGAAAAGGATTTGAGAAGTCACTCAAAATGTGCCCTAATTTTTCATTCTGCAGCACTAATCATTCTTTCTATGGCAAAATATACCCCCTCATGTTGTTTCTTTTTAAATTAAATGTTTTAAGAGTTACCACTTTATTCCAATCAAGATGGCTTCAGGTGTGCCATACCTTTGTAATAAGTAGGACTGTTAGCGCTCTAGTTGTTCTTTAGAACACTCTAGGAGGCTGCAGTAGAACACAAAGGAATCAACTGACAGTCTCTGTCCTTGTTGGATGTGCATGTTTTACTGAGAATGTCAGACTTCATTTTCACATGACTGAGAAAGATAATGTGAATTTACAGAAAATATGCTTTCAGTTTAGCTTATAGATCCCCTTCCAAACCACTGTGGGAAAATCATGAGATATTAGTTTTCTTTCAAACAATATTCATGATATCACAGCAGAAGGTTTTTTCACATGGTAAAATCACCTTAGAACCCACCACAATTCCTAAAACGAGTATGGTACCATCAACAAATGATTTATAATGTAACTAAAGTCCTAAAACCCTCTATTAACTACAATGCTTTTTAATGAGGTGCTATCATGTATATTGGTCCCAAGATGGCTGCCAACACTTCTTGGATGAAGTGCTGACAGCCAATCAGATCAGATGTGTGGTTAGGCTCCGCCCAGATATATATCTTTTTTTGAACCTAAATTACTTAAAATCCACTGGAGCACATATATTGAGACCTAGCAAAGGCACATCGGGCTAACAGTCCCTACAATTTTGCCAAGTTTCGTGCAAATCCATTCAGCAGTTCGAGCTAAAAGTGAGGCCAACCGCCCTATGGAAATTAACATGGGAAAAACGCGTTTTGGGACCCCCCTTTTTTCTCGGCCCCCCCTTGATGAAACCCCCCCAAATTGTCAGGTGCTGCTCAGAAACAAGATGTTCCATTTTCCTGAAAATTTCAGCCAATTCCGTCCACAAACGCCAAAGTTATTAGACATAGAATTTTCAAAAATCCCATAGAGAAAAAATCCTAACTATATATACCTACTGGCGACCGCCAGTAGGTAATATATATATATATATATATATATATATATATATATATATATATATATATATATATATATATATATATATATATATATATATATATATATTCAATGAAAAAACCATTGGTTATAGGCCATATATAGTTAGGAATTAGCATTTACAAAACCTTATTTTACTCGCATAAAACCATTGAAATTCCATATATAGTTAGCTAACTATAAGCGCTAACTATATATCGCGCACCCGCAATCCACTGCTGATGATGTCACATATTACATCATTCATGACATGGTCAGTGACATCACTGATGACATCACTGATTACAACATCCAGTGACTGTATGTTTCTGTAAAGTTAAAATATGTTTCACATATTGAAGAATGAGTGGATGTATAAGTGTCTGGATGAAGAATTTAGTAGGTGCATGACTGACTGTATGAGTGAGTGATTAAATGTGTCTCACTGAGTGCATGGGTTAGTGACTAAACTGTCTTAATTCGTGCATCAGTATGTTTGTTGTTGTGTAAACTGCTGCTTGTGTTGATCAGTAGCTATAAGAGTAGCCATATGGGTTATTGATTGGTTGCCCAAATATTTGAATGGGAGGCTGAGTGTGTGTGTGGGTGGCTGGGAGGTGCGTGACTCTGTGCATAGATGTGTAAGCAGTTGATTCACTAGGAGTATGAGTTCAAGAGTGCATGTGGAAACAGCTATATGAGCGGTTGACTGTGCATGGGTGTGTTGGTGAGTGAATGGATTTCTCATTGCTACATGTGCAAGTAAGTACGTATGTAAAACACAATACATGTGAGAGTTGAGATATATAAATAACTGAACATAAGAGCCAGTGAATGTGTGAGTGGCTGTATCGATCACTGTGAGCTTGTATCAGGGATTATATAAGAGAGTAAATATGTGTTATTATATGTTTGAATAAGTAAGATGTGTATAACTGTATAGTTGAGGAAATGGAGGTGTGATTGATTCTTTGCATGACTGACTAGGTGTGTGAGTAAGTCCATGGATGAGTGACAGTCTGTGAGTGTCTGTTTATACTGAGTGTATGTAAGGTTATATTAGAGTCTGAAGAGGTTCATTGTATTATCACATGAGTGATGTGATCAGTGATGACAAATGAGATGTCATCAGTGATGTCATTTGAGTTGTCATCAGTGATGTCATTTGAGATGTCATCATTGATATCATTTGAGTTGTCATCAGTGATGTCATTTGAGATGTCATCAGTGATGTCATCAGTGATGTCACTGACCATGTCATGAATGATGTAATATGTGACATCATCAGCAGTGGATTGCGGGTGCGCGATATATAGTTAGCGCTTATAGTTAGCTAACTATATATGGAATTTCAATGGTTTTATGCGAGTAAAATAAGGTTTTGTAAATGCTAATTCCTAACTATATATGGCCTATAACCAATGGTTTTTTCATTGAATTTTCAAGGTTTTCTAAATGCAAATTCCTAACTATATATCCACTATAACCTATGGTTTTTTCTGTGAATTTCATTGGTTTTTTAATAGCAAATATGAAAAGCTTTAAAATGTCAATTACGTGATAGATAAAAACATTTTCGTATTTATGCACGCTGATGTGCTTTGAACGCTGCACCCCCCCCCCTCCCCTCTTTTGTCTTAGTAGTACTCTCTCTTTGCAGATACTGAAGGGTAGTTAACGCAGGCCTTTACCCCCGTTGTAATCCGTCGTGCCTGCTTGTCTCTCCATTTGATTGATTGTTGTCCAAGCATTTACTGTTTTAGAATTGGTTCTCTTTGGATCATTCTCTATTTACAAACAAGCACAAAGTCGCAATACTCTGTTTAGTCTTTGCAGATAGTGAAAAATCGTGTAAAAAAATAAAAGTAATCAAGCAAAATCAGTAGGCCACTAATTGGATCTCTTTTTGACCTCGCTAAAATAGAAATATTAGGAACAACCCTTCATGAGAAATACGAAAATAGTAAGATGAACTGAGCTCCACACCATGAGGGCTGCAAGACAGCTCGGCTCCATCACCCATCCCGCACAAAATAACGACAAACCCTATGCAAATATTAAAAATATAGACAACACACCAGCAAAGAAACAGGGTAAAACATTTTATTAAAAAACTATTTACATAACGTTGGTTTATAAGATGATGTCAGTAGTGGACCGATGTGTGAATAGATCGAAAACAGCACAAGGCTCCAAGATCCGGATGGCAAGCTCCTGGATGTTGGGTGCCATAGTTTAGAGTTCTGAATTTCAGCCTTTTTCAATGCCTGTGCTTTGTTGAATCAAAATGGCGGCTTGACACAAAGCTGACTCAAGCGTTGCTACTGATGCTATGCAGACCAAAACTGGTTTTCAGTTTCTACATTTTTCTAGATTTTTCAATCCAAGTTTGGTTGACTTTGTAGAACGATGGCTTCAGATTTTCAACATACGGTGTGGTGGCGCTGACTGGGAGGGGGCGCTTCGCTCCTGCCCCCTCCCCAAGTAAGATTTTCATACGTGAAAGTACGTTAATGGTTTTGGTCCCTGAGATGCTTCGATGTCACTACCATTCTCAAATAGCATAAGTTCTGGATGTTGGGTGCCATAGTTAAGAGTTCTGAGCAGTGCTTGTAACACTGTCTGAAGCTTATTTCCACCTACTGCAGCTTCACTATTCTCAAAGTAAGTGAGTGTCGTTTGTGGACCTGACTGCATTAGAAAACAATGTGATATGTTACCTTCCTAAACAGCTTGACGGAGGCCCCTCAGGGGCGGTGTGATGGCCATGGACTCGGAGAAGACGCTTGGCTCCGACACCCTCCCCAAGTCTTATAGCACTGGTGTAGCCTGAGATCGCCCCCGACATAGGCGGCCGGCTCCCGGGGTCAGGCGGAACTTTTTGCCTTTTGATGACTCTTCAATTCTGGACCTTGTCCCACAATCCGTTTGACCTGAAGACAAGCTGTAGTGGGGCGCCCCTTTATCGTTTTAGTTGCCATTCCGCCCGCTTTTGCTACACTGTGCCTCTTCCGCTATTCAGCTGTTTACCGCCCGCTCTTGCGACTACAGCGTCTCGCTCACCATGTAGTTGAGATGCGCCCGCTCTTGCGCTGCAGCGATAGGCGGCTGCCACAGGACTCTCAAAATGGCGGCCGGCTCTTCGGTTTTGGGCCTGGTCCACTAAAATGGCCCTGGGACACCTTGGAACTCGGACGCTTCCCTGATAGGGCTTGGGTCCCATTCTCGAAAAGCGTCCCCTCAGCCGTGAAGATTCTACAAAAGTCTTGGGGGCCTCCGACTCCCGCAGGCTTCTGGTGGGGAGCGGCTGCCATGATTGCTCGTGGAATGGCCACGACGGAGCTACGAGATGGTAGTGGTCTCATGCTGACGCCAGCTTTAGTCTGAAACATCCAGAAACACTATAGACTACCAATTCGATCAGTTCCGGTAGCGCCCCAACATGACCCGGAAGAGAAGAACTTGCCCTCCCCTCTTTGACTGATGGTTCTTGTTGCCTGTCCCCTCTGTTGTCATTTAACAGAACT
This sequence comes from Lissotriton vulgaris, assembly GCF_964263255.1. NCBI lineage: Eukaryota > Metazoa > Chordata > Amphibia > Caudata > Salamandridae > Lissotriton > Lissotriton vulgaris. The sequence continues at coordinate 1,223,146,040 of NC_141691.1, read as the reverse complement.
TTTTGGACTGCTGAAAGGGGTTGTGTTCTGAACGCTGGTTGGTGGAGACATTTAGACTATATTCTTGACCTACGTTGTCGCGTAATGCGTTTTATGACACGCCGCGTTAGCGCACCCGGAAGTGATCCGAGGCGCGGCGCGCAGCGCGTAACGTAAGCATAACAGGTCATGTGACTTGTTAATAAAACTTTTCATTGGTTCATTTTACTTTTGTTAATTTAATGATGAAAAGCTTGGTCATATGACCTAAAAATTACGCTTTTTATTATTTTCGAACAATATTTTTTTTTCAAACACATGTTATAATATTCCAGGCTAATGTACTTTCCCGGAAAATTTACAACTGTCTTGCAAGTAAAATATATTCCTTTTTCGAGAAAAAGGGCGTTTCTTCCTTCCATGACGGAGCCGTTGAGTAAAAGAGATTCGGCCTGCTGTCTTAGTCGCCGATACGCCTGATTATCAGATTCTTATCGATCACTTTATGTTGCAGACATGAAAAACACAACTGCCCTTGACCATTTATCTTTACTGCGTTCCTACATATTATACCTTTTATCCGTCGTGTAATTGGACTGCTTTATTTCACTTGCCTTTTACTGATTCGAAAACAGTCACTAAAAGTAAAAACTTTACAAATGTAAATACTACTACCGTGTTTTGTTTTAAAAACCTTTATTGTGAAAATGTCAGTATACAAATACGGGCCTATAACCACGTGGGCCGGCCACGGAGCAAACTGAAATCGTATATGATGAGGAGACATTTACATTGTAGAAGAACGTAACGAGCGGGCCATTAGGTGACAAGAACAAAGGTGTCTAACAGTTGCGGAATCGGTGGACGTACATTTTGTAATTAAAATACGAGAGGGCCACTTACAATAACATTTTCTAGATATACATTTGCGGGCAAGGAGTTACGAGTCCCATTTATACCGGCGCCATTTTGGGCGAGGCCGGGCAGGTCCAAGATATAGTCAAAATGTCTCCACCAACCATCGGCCAGACCAGAACCCCTTTCGGCCCTTTATTCTACAAGATGGTGTCTTCCATTCAGAAAATATTGTTGGCAGCATTTTGAAAGGAAACAGAAACAGCCGTTCTCCTAGTGAGTTTCACATTGTTACATTTAGGAAGAATGTTGAAGAGTAGTATGTGGAAAATCTGAAGCCATTTTTCTACAAACTCTCAATCAGACTTGGATGGAAAAAAAAAACCTGAAGAATGTACAAACTGAAAACCAATTTTTGTCTGTATAGCACCAACAGTAACGCTTGAATCAGCTTTGTGTCAAGCCGCCATTTTCATTCAATCAATAGCGTCCCCCTGCACACATTCAGGGACCTGGTCGTGTCTTTAGATGAAACGCATTGTAGGAAAAGAAGCAGAAAGGAAAAGGAAAAAAGTTCCGCCGGACCTAGTGAAGCTGCAGCAGGTGCAAATAAGCTTCAGACAGTCTTACAAGTACTGCTCAGAACTCTCAACTGAGGCACTCAACATCCAGGACTTGCCATTCGGATCTTAGCGCCTTGTATTTTTGTTTTGTTCTTGATGGAGGGGAAACAACAAAAAACAGGCATTGAAAACGGCTCAACTGGAGCAAAAAAAAAATTACTTCTTGGGTGCATTAGGGCATTTATGATTTTCGAATGCCGTATTCATCATGTTGATGCTCATGTTGCCATAGGACAGCATAGCACCACAGTGTATACAAGTTAACTTCATATGTTCAGATGAGGCAGGTGGCATATTTAGCATTCACCTTCTTTGATCCAGGAGGGATGGAGAAAAACTGCCAGATGAAACTTGAAACTTGGCCATCCAGATCTCGGCGCGTTCGACTCACTGTACCGCAACAGTGACCGCAACTCAGCTGGACACGCCGTCTTTCGGCGCAGCATTGTAGGATGGCCACACCAGTGCGGCAATTTGCTAGACACCACCTCGGTGCCATCCGGATCTCGGCGCGTTCGAGTCACTGTACCGCAACAGTGACCGCAATTCAGCTGGACACGCCGTCTTTCGGCGCAGCATTGTAGGATGGCCACACCAGTGCGGCAATTTGCTGGACACCACCTCGGTGCCATCCGGATCTCGGTGCGTTCGAGTCACTGTACCGCAACAGTGACCGCAACTCAGCTGGACACGCCGTCTTTCGGCGCAGCATTGTAGGATGGCCACACCAGTGCGGCAATTTGCTGGACACCACCTCGGTGCCATCCGGATCTCGACGCGTTGTGCTGCCTTCGGCCTATTCGCACATCGGTCCGCTACTGACAGTGACCGCAACTCAGCTGGACACGCCGTCTTTCGGCGCAGCATTGTAGGATGGCCACACCAGTGCGGCAATTTGCTGGACACCACATCGGCGCCATCCGCATCTCGACGCGTTGTGCTGCCTTCGGCCTATTCGCACATCGGTCCGCTACTGACAGTGACCGCAACTCAGCTGGACACGCCGTCTTTCGGCGCAGCATTGTAGGATGGCCACACCAGTGCGGCAATTTGCAGGACACCACCTCGGTGCCATCCGGATCTCGACGCGTTGTGCTGCCTTCGGCCTATTCGCACATCGGTCCGCTACTGACGCCGCCTCACGTGCCAACGGATTTTCTACGCTTTTTGTAGCCCTATGCCGCAGAACAGGTCATGTGACTTGTTTATAAAACTTTTCATTGGTTCATTTTACTTTTGGTTTCCTAAAGATGGAAGGCTTGGTCATATGACCTAAAAATAACACTTTTCATTGGTTTAGAACATTTTTTTTCCCAAACGATGAAAGCCCCACCTTGTTTCTGGATCATTCAGACTGAAGCTGGCGTCAGCATGAGAGCACCACCATCTCGTGGCTCCGTCGTGGTCATTCCGCGAGCAATCATGGCAGCCGCTCCCCACCGGAAGCCTGCGGGAGTCGGGGGCCCCCAAGACTTTTATACAATCTTCACGGCTGAGGGGACGCTTTTCGAGAATGGAGCCCAAGCCCTAGCAGGCAAGCGTCCGACTTCCAAGGTGTCCCAGGGCCATTTCAGTGGACCAGGCCCAAAACCGAAGAGCCGTCCGCCATTTTGACAGCCATGTGGCAGCCGCCTATCGCTGCACTGCAAGAGTGGGAGCAACTCCACAACATGGTGAGCGAGACGCTGTGGCCGCAACCCTCCCCCCCCCCCCCCCCCCCGGGCCGCCGCACGCCAATTTTCGGAGCAGCATTGTAGGATACCAAAACCAGTGCGGCAGTTTACTGGACATCACCTGGGTGCCTGTCGTACATGTTGTGTCAGCCATGTGACACTGGACACAGACCGCTACTGACGAGGCCTCCCCCCGCACCACCCGGGACGCCCCACGCTGTTTTTCTGTGCTGCATTGTAGGATCCCTAAACCAGTGCGGCACCCAGGCGACATCACCTGGGTGCCGTCCAGAACTCTGCACGTTGTGCTGCCTTGGGACTATTCGCACAACAGACCGCTACTGACGAGGCCTCCCCCCGCCCCACCCGGGACACCCCACGCCAATTTTCGGAGCAGCATTGTAGGATCCCTAAACCAGTGCGGCACCCAGGCGACATCACCTGGGTGCCGTCCAGAACTCTGCACGTTGTGCTGCCTTGGGACTATTTGCACAAAAGACAGCTTCTAACCATTGTTGCTTTTTGTGTTAATAAATGTTTAAATGTTTTTAGTTTTTGTTCTGTTCATTATCGTTAAAAGTTAATAAAGTTTTATAACCTTACTTTGTTGGAGTGTTATCTATTTTTTGAAAAACGGGTGAATGGGGCCTTGAATCGGGTTATTGTCATGTGTGGGCTTTGGAAGTGTGCTGCTGCAGGATCGGACATTTCAAACTCAAATGCACGTTCTTTTTCTTACCTTTCCGAAGCATGGAGCGCAATAGCAAGCAGAGAAAGGGTGATGCACGTGTTGAACACTACCTGACCTGGCAAGTTGCTGGCAGTGCCCCCCCGCCCGCTCCTGAAAGAGGGCACACACACACCGCCGCCCCGAGTACTTCAGAAATCTTTAAAAGACCATGCGCTTGTTCATGAGGCTTAAATGGTTTATCACTTCTTCTAGAACCCCTACATCGACCCTCTGACGTTTCATGGAAAAATTACCATGTAACACAATACCAAGCCCTATCAGCTGAAACCCCCAAGGAATCGTGGGGCATATTAGCAAGGGGGTTTATCTCCGCTTTTTTGGCTTTAAAAACCATGAAAGCGGAGATAAAATTATTTCCCTATTATCAAGCTGTCGCTAACACCAGTTAGTGACACCTAAAAGGAGATAGCGACCATCTTGGGCCCGGCTTTGCATGTCAGTGATACTTATCACTAATGACATGCAAAGTGGCGTGCCAAGATGTTAGCAACTGGAAACAGTCCCTAACATCGCTACCTTCTATTACCAACTTTTGGAGATATTCGCACTAAGCGCGAATATCTCCAAAAGCTAACACCTGCCCTGAGCAGGTCTTAGCCATGTTATCCAACGGGAGGTGGATAACATGGCTAAGAGCATTAGGTCGATAATACATGAATATCGCTGACTTTTCTGCGATAATAGCAAGGTTTATCTGCGATAAAAATCGCCGATGTGCGGCGATAATTTTTGTCTCTAAACAAGTTATAGACAAAAATTATCGCTAGTTGTTAGTAATATGCCCCCGGGTTTTTGCTTGCAGAAATCGGGAGGCGGGAGACTAGCACTGAAATCAGTACTCACACGCCTGAATCAGGAGAATTGGCATGTCTGAATTCTCTACAGCTGGGGCCATAAACTACATCCGCAGGGGTAGGTGATAGCCTGGGACCAGCCTAGCATCTAAAATGGCTGCCGTGCACGACAAAATTGTGGCATTCCAAAAAAAGGCAAGATGGCGCAGCCGCTGGAAGAGATATATCAACATATATCAGCCTCCTCAGCCACCCTCAGGAAACATAGGGGATTAGGATATGTCTCCCGCACCCCCTTATACCTAGTACTTTAATTAACGAAGCACAAAATGGCGAATTCCCGTTTCGCTACCAGTTTGCGGCCCAGTTCGCGGCCCGTGAAGCGCTTCTACCGTGAAAAATCATTTTTTTTTTATTTTCCCCACGGGACCCTTTAATAACCCCAACAACATTCCTAGGGGGTCAAGAGGGGGATACCTTGCCCCCTTTCATTAAATTCCCCCTTAGTTTTTCACCTTTTCTTCTCTCTCGATCCTACCGAGAGACAAGATGGCGGCCGCTCCGGACTGTCACGCAGCAAAAAAAAAAAAAGCTCACGCACAGCCGCTGGAAGAGATGTATCAACATATATCAGCCTCCTCACCCACCCTCAGGAAACATAGGGGATTAGGATACGTCTCCCGTACCCACTTATAACTAGTAATTTAATTTACGAAGCACAAAATGGCGAATTCCCGTTTCGCTACCAGTTCGCGGCCGCGCTTCTACCGTGAAAAATCATTTTTTTTTTATTTTCCCCACGGGACCCTTTAATAACCCCAACAACATTCCTAGGAGGTCAAGAGGGGGATACCTTGCCCCCTTTCATTAAATTCCCCCTTCGTTTTCCACCTCTTCTTCTCTCTCGATCCTACCGAGAGACAAGATGGCGTCCGCTCCGGACTGTTTAGAATGTTGACAGACACCGGAGAGCCAATCAGCTTTCTGCGCGCAAAGTTCCGATAAGCGAAAAGTAAGCGGACCGGATCGCTGCCCAGAGCGCTGTTACAGATATATATCTTGGTTTGAACGTTAATTTCTCAAAAACTACTGGAGCACATATATTGAGACCTAGCAAAGGCACATCGGGCTAACAGTCCCTACAATTTTGCCAAGTTTCGTGCAAATCCATTCAGCCGTTCGAGCTAAAAGTGAGTCCAACCGCCCTATGGAAAACTCAATGCAAAAAACGCGTTTTGGGACCCCCCTTTTTTCTCAGCCCCCCCTTGACGAAACCCCACCAAATTTTCAGGAGCTGCTCAGAAACAAAATGTGCCATTTTCCTGAAAATTTCAGCCGATTCCATCCACAAACGCCAAAGTTATTAGACATAGAATTTTCAAAAGTCCCATAGGGAATTTATCCTAACTATATATACCTACTGGCGAACGCCAGTAGGTAATATATATATATATATATATATATCCAGCACCGTTGATCCGTGAAATCAACTAAATGAGCCGCCACTCACAGCCAGTGTCTTCAGCAAAACGATTTTAATGGTATTATTGCACAGAAAACCAACGCGTTTCGGTAGTAACATCTACCTTGCTCACGGTTAATTTTGACTTGAAAAGTGCATTGTTTAAATTACCCATGCTACCCAGGAAGTTAATAATTCTTACACTTCCACCTGCAAGGAATTCTGGACATTGTAGTTTAACTTATTTCCATAGTGTTTTTACATTGGTTTAGAGAGAACCCCCGTCTGTTACATCATACCAATGATTCTACGTGTGCAAACATTATAAACAATATACATCTTGTGTTACTGTTTGGTGATGCCCTCCAGTGGGCATTTCTAATGTAGAATGAAAGTTAAGTGTAGTTCTGCTGCCCTCCAGTGGGCTTGGAAAAAAGAGGGGGGGAGGGGTAGAAAAAGAATTAGAGGGTGGGAGTTTGAAAAATTGTCAATGGATTAGAGTAAGTTATTGATAGTTTATAAGTGGATGTATAGTTCCTCCGACTGATTCAATCCTAGGGGTGTCATGGTTCGAAAATTAAGGATGTGACGTGACTCTTTTTGCCTTAAAAGTTTTTCCCGGTGGCCACCTCGATCGGACAGGGACATCGTTTCCAATCCCCAAAACTTCAGAAGTTTCCAATTTCCATCATTTTTTGAGATCGCCTTCCAGATGTTATAAGCATCTCGTAAAGTCTTGAACCTAGTGTGTTTGAAGTAGCTAAAATCAATTGTATTCAGAAACCCATTCTCAGCCCCATCACCCAACAGTGCAGTATATACATTAGTGAAGCCAGGTGTGACGTCCCCTTGCTCGGTTCCCCCTCTCCCAATCAGCCCCTGGAAATACTGCATAGCTACAGCCCAGTAATAGAGCCTAAAATCCGGTGCCCCCCCATCCACCCTTTTCCCTTGGTAGTGTAAGGTGTTGTTAGGCTTTCCTGGTCTTACCATGTGCCCAAATAAATTTATTTATTATTGCTTCTATTTTATTAAACCATAAGTGGTCAAAAATCAGTGGAATGGCTCTGAACAAATACAAGAACTTTGGGAATGTAATCATCTTGATCACGTTTATACGACCCATCAAAGTCAAATGCAGGTTGTGTATCCTTTCGGTATTTTCTTTTACTTTACTTAATAGGGGTCTCATAGTAAGCTCTACCAGTCTGTCTAAATCGGCAGTAACTTTTATCCCCAAGTATTTTGCTTCCTCGACCACTCTGGAGTCTTGATAAGTCATGAAGCTGTTCTGAACTCTTTGTTAATCCGGTATCCTGAGATAGGTCCAAAACATGTTGCCTCCTTCTCTATCTCCAGTAGCGCCCTTTCTGGGTTAGTTGTAATGATGGCCACATCGTCCGCATACGCGAAGACTTTGTAGTTTTTACCATGCAGTTCAACTGGAGGGATCAAGTTGTTCCTTTCTAATCTACGCAGAATAGGGTCAATGTACAAGGCGAACCGGAGCGGCGATGCTGGACAACCCTGTCTTGTCCCGCGCCTTATCTGCTCTGCCTCAGTATAACCTTTGTTAATTCTTACTCTGGCAGTAGGGTCTACGTATAACGCCTGTATTGACCTGATCAGGGGGTTGTAGGTATCTTGCTCTGCACTCCCTTAGCATATACCTCCCCTCCCACCATTGTAATCAAGGGCATCAGCCACACCAATAAAGCTTATTGCGGACTGAACTACCTTTTTTAATTCACCACTTTCCCACGACTACACTTTCTCTGACCCTCTTACTCGCATGCACCATATGGCTGGGACAAAAGATCTCTGATAAAGAGCCCCTTTATGGGTGCCTGTCAGACATTGCAGTGCTAGTCTGACGAGGAGCAGAACCCATATGATGAAGAATGACATCTAGCTTGCTAGGTGTGTGAGGGTTTTAGTTCCAAAAAGGGAATTTCCCCTTCTTTTTCTTCATCTTCCACGCTCCACACTCTTACTTTTCGCTCTGTCACCTTCTCTGGGGAACTTTGTACCTTTTTTGTGCTACCAGTCTCTCAGACACGTACACTGGACCCCGTTAAATATCGTCCCCCAGCGGTTCCTCCTCTGTTGTTGATTTGCCTTACTATAACCCTTGCCAATACCAAACCACTCCATCACTTTTCACAGGTAGTTCCAGGAGACCCTGTCAAAGGCCTTCTCCGCATCCAGGAATACAGCCGCGAAAGGGTCCTCTGCAACCCCCATAGCATCTAGAATAGTAATCATCTGTCTCGTGTGCTGAGTGATCCCTTTCACTGGAATAAACCAGTGCTGTGATGTTCTAACTAAGTGCTCTATAACCCTACTTAACCTTTGTGCCAGTGTCTTAGAAACATTTTTGGCAACCTCATTCATGAGCGTTATGGGCCGATAAGACCCTGGTTCTAATGGGGTTTTGTTCTTCTTAAGTATCACGATAATGTCCGCCCCTGCCCAAGAATGTGGAACTGAATTCCCTACCTGAGCCTGGATAAGAGTCTCATGCATATCCTTCCCCAATGTGTCCCAAAAAGTTTTATAAAATTCTGCTGGGATTTGATCCGTACCTGTGGCTTTCCCAGAAGGAAGGTTAATCACCGCTTCCTGTACTTCCTGCAATGTAAATATGAGATGTAGCTCCTCCTTCTCCTCATCCTGTAACGCAACGAGCGGTATGTCTGTCAAATACTCCGTAATTTCTAAATTTGTGTTGCTAAGGGTCTGTTCGTAGAGTGAGGCGTAGAATTTCCTAAAAAGCTGCTGAACATCTGCTACTTTGTTTACTACGCCTCCCGCCCCATTGTTTATTTCCTTAATTTCTCCTGCCGCTAGGTTTTGTCTAGTCTGGATTGCTAGGAGATGGCCCACTCTCTCATTGTATTCGTAACAGTTCTCCTTTTTAGCTAGGTAGTTACCTGCCGTCTTTCTAGCTATACTTTCACTAGCCTCTGCATTGTTCATCTCTATATTTAATAGTATATCCTCTATTGGGTCTTGGTTAGAGATGGCTAGAATTAGGCGGTCTTCTAAGTCTGTTAGATCCCTGCACTTTTTGTCTATTTCGGCTTTCTCCTTCTTAGTCCTCTGAAGCGTGTAACAGAGGGTCTCCCCCTGATACCGGCCTTGAAGGTATCCCAGACCTTACCAGCGGAGGTTGAGCCCCTATTATTATCCCAAAATTGGCTAATTCAGATCCGCATTCTGTTAACATTGTTTTCTTCTCTTAAAAGCCCTCTCTCAAAAGTTCAAGTGTAAGGCTTTCTTCCCCGCCCAATGACCGGTGGGAGAGTTAGGACAAGCGGATTATGATCCGATAATATCTTAGGGAGCCTCTCCAGCTGACTACCACCTAGAAAAGAGCTTGAAATCAAAGAGTAGTCTAATCTGGCCACCATCCTATGTGGCACCGAGTAATATGTGCTCCCTGTCCCAGGTGGGTAGTTCTGAGCCCAGACATCCACCAGTACATTATGACGGGCTAAATAGCATATAGCTTTACAAGTTCTCTTCTTCCTTCCCAAATATGTACCCCCTACCGTCATACCCAAACCCGCCAAACCGTTAATATTAAAATCCCCACAACATATACTTGGTTCTGGCCATAATGACAGCTCCTGATCTAAAAATTCAAAAGTCTCTGGATCATCATCTGTGGAGCCATAAACAGAAATGATTGTACAGCATCCTGCTGCTGATTCTCCCTCGATCATAACCCATCTCTCCCACTGATCCTCTTTTTTCTTTTAGTTTTGAAGACCCCATTCCTGGCTAATATGGCGACCCCCCTTGTCTTAGAACTTTGTCTAGTATATGCGAGCACATCGAAGCCCATTTGCTCTAGCATGAATTTATTGTTCCCCTCTATGTGCGTCTCTTGGAGGCAGGCTATATCTATTTTCATCATTCTTAACATAGCAGCCACTTTCTGTCTCTTTCCCCCATCATTTAGACTGCAGATATGTATAGTGGCGATCCTTAATGCCATCTAAATTTATTAAATGTTTCCTTCTTGATATCCCGGTTGTTCCTCCCCTCACCCAGTGTGTTCAATACTTTTACCCAAAAACCCTTGTGTCTGTGTAGCTTCTCCTCACGTGCTGTATTTACCGAACATCCGTCCTTATCCCCCTGCTCCCCCCTCTCCTCCCCCTCCCTCTGAGATCCCACCCCCTTTCTACGGGCAAATAGGTCAGTTATGACCTATATGAAGCCTCTGTAGGTTATAGTGTCGCCTCTCTCTCCTACCCATGCCTACTAACCTATCCTGAGCATTTTAAGCTGGTGAGCTATATCTGTCCTATGGAGATTTGACTGGACTTTTCCCTCTATTATTCCTCCCCCTATGCTGTTCTGTAAGTTCCGCCAGGAATTCCCCCGCCTTAATTTCAGAAATGAATATCCTGGTCTGCCCTCCATTGATAATCTTTAGTTTTGCTGGGTACATTAGATATGCCTCAGCGCCTTGTTCCTGAGGGGTGATCAGCTGCCTTAACTTCCATCTTCTCTCAACTGTTACGTGACAGAAGTCAGGTCTTGCAAAGAACGTGACTCCATCATATTTTTTCTCAGATTCAGGCCTGGCTCTATCCATGACTTCCTGTCTTGCCAGGAAATTGCCTAAGAACACTAGCATTGCCCTAGGCAAGATATCTTGTTGACCCCCTCGCTTCTTTTTTGCTGTCAGTGGAAATCTATGAGCTCCCTGGACCTCCGTCTCCCAATGCCACTGGGAGTCAGGGAAGGCCCCTTCAGGAGTCTAATAACATACCCTCTTGGATCCTGCCCTTCCAACTCTTCCTCTAGTCCAAGGAGTCACACATTGTTCCACCTCTGGCGGTTTTCAAAATCTTCGACCTTCCATTGCAGATCTTCCACGATCTTTACTTGCTCTGTTTTGAAAACCTGCCAGTCCGTTGTCTCATCATCCAATCTACCAGTTCGTTCTTCCACTTGGGAGACCCTCTCCTCAACTTCCTCATACTTTTTGTTTATTTTCCTGAGTGACGCTTGGATCTATTTGTATCTTGTCTTGCTCTCCGGCTTTCCGTCCTGGCCTCAGACTGTATCTGCTTTAGTGTATTAATCATTAGTTCAATTGTTACATTCTGTGATGAAAGCCTTAAAGTCGACCCTCCACTTGCCCCTTCTCCATGGCTACTTTCATGGTATACCCCAGAGGTGGCTGAATAGTCCCACAATAGTTTTTTGTTCATGCTGCCTGGAGATCCCCCTCCATCCCGTCTTGCCACAAGCTTCTTTTTCTTTTGTGTGATTTTGTCCCTGGAGCCTCCGCTCCTATCTGAGTCTGTGGTAGGACCTGCAAAGCTTTCCCCCTCGTGGTCACTTATGCCGGTGGAGTCTGACCCTTCGTTAACAGAAAAAAACTCAGGAGACCCCACTCTGGTGCCCTTGCTCTCAGCCCGCTCTTGCTGTGAGTCCAGACTTACCAGGCTCCCCCATTTAGGTCCCTGACTTTGGCTGTTGTCAATGTTTAGACCTACCTCGACTGACAGTAAGGCATCTAGCATCTGTATGTTGTTCTGCCTTTCCAAAGCCCCCAGAGTATCTCAAGTCTCTCCTGGCCCCCTTCCGCTCACCGTAGGTGTAATCATCACTTCTTCTGCATGCCCGGCATTCTCCACGGGATGCGTGGCTTCCGTAGTCGTTCCTGCCAGTTGCACGGCAACCGTGACGCTTGCGTCCTCGAGGACGGCTTTCCCCGACCCAGCGTCTAACACGGAGCGATGATTCATCTTACCGCTGGCTGTCTCCTCGTTGGGAGTCAGGGGTTAGGCAGTACTTTGACCGAGAAAGACTCCGTTAAGGTAGACTGCTTCATAACGATCGCATCTTTGTTGGGGGGGTTCGCCTGATGAGAGCTGGATGGTTCTTTTCCGTGTGAGCCAGCATCCTGCTGTGACTCTCTTTGTGCCTTACTCGCTGCGGCAAGCGTCAGCATTGGCTCCGGTTTCTTTTCGGCTCTTTCCGCTTTTTTCTGTTGAGCCTTTGTTAACACGCTGGATGCAGAGGTCTGCTTTTTACTTGTGGTTGGGATCTTTGATGTTGCCCCTGGTCCTGTGCCGTCTTGCAGTATCGGCCCTTTAGTCGTAACGGTTGAGGGCGCCGGAGGTTTTTCCTTCTCCTGTCTTATGCATTGAGGCATCGCCCGGGATGTTGTAGTGGCACTGAATAAGCTCCTCCAGTAAATCCTCAAGCCTCGCAGTGCTGATAAAATCGCTTGCTTGAGCCAAGACTCTCTGCCAATATCACCATTACTGCTGCTTGGGTAAATACGATTCAGCCCTCAAGATACCAGCATATCTGTGTTCAAGCTACCAGCATCATTCTTTTTAGGCAGGAGAGAGAGTGATATGCCACTTCTCTCTACAACCCTGTAGCGGCCATCTTGCCCACCATGAATAAATGTATCCTACTGAATGCATGGGTTAGTGACTAAACTGTGTGAATGTCTTTATCCGTCTGTCTGTGGGTGCGTAAGCGGCTGCATGGGTTTGTGAATAGCTAGATGAGTGTCTATATGAGTTAATGATTGGTTGTCTGAGTATCTGTATATGTGCCTGAGTGTTCGTGTGGGTGGGGTGTGTGTGACTCTGTGCATAGATGTGTGAGTGGGTGATCCACTGGTTGCTTGGTTTCAAGAGTGCATATGTGATGGACTGTATGGGTGGGTGAGTGTGTGTATAGGTGTGTTAGTGAATGAATGTATATCTCAGTGGTACATGTGTGAGTAACTACATATGTGAAAGGCAGTATATGTGTGTTAGAGTATATAAATGATTATAAGTGAGAGAGTGTGATTGTGAGAGTGGCTGTATGGATGAGTGTGTGCTTGTATCAAGGATTGTATAGGAGCGTAAGAATGTGCTAGTATTTGTGTGAGTAAGTGAGCTGGTGTGTGTATAACTGTATATGTGAGTAGATGGGAGTGTGATTCATTATTTGCATGACTGACAAGATGTATGAGTACCTCTATGGATGAATGGTGGTGTGTGAGTGTCTATATAGGTGTATGAGTGCATATGATAGTCCTGTACTGAGTGACTGTAAGTATGAGTGACTGTACGGGTGAGTGAGTGATTGTGTGTGTAGACCTAAGAATCAGTGAGTGGTTATGTAGTTATTGGTGTTGGAGTGTCTATGATTTTGAGAATGGCAGTCTGTAATTTAGAGTGGGTGTATCAAAAATTATGTTAGGGTGAGAGAAGATGCATGAAATTATCACATGGATGGTGTCATCAGTGATGTCCTCAGTGATGTCATTTGAGATGTCATGAGTGATGTAATATGTGACTTCATCAGCAGTGCACTGCAGGGGCGCGAGTTATAGTTAGCTGAACTAACAGTAACATGGGAATTTCCATGGGTTTATACGAGTGAAATGTCCAAATAACTATAACGCCTCTGAAACCGATGTTTTTTCAGTGAATTTTTAAGGTTTTTTAAATGCTAATTTCTAACTATAACATGACTGAAGCCTATGCTTTTTTCAGTGAATGTCAAAGGTTTTTAAAATACTAATTTCTAACTATAATATACCTGAAACCTATGTTTTTTTCAGTGAATTTCAAGGGTTTTTTTAAATGCTAATTTCTAACTATAACATGCCTGAAACCTATAGTTTTTTGAGTGAATTTCTAAGGTTTTTTTATATGCTAGTTTCGAACTATGCCTAGGACATGTGATGAAAGAAGTAAAAAAGCACAGAAAGAAGCAAAATAAGTCCACAAAGACAAAGAAAAGTGCATGAAGAAGCAAGACATGTACAGAAAGAACCAACAGAGTAGCAGAAAGAGGCCTTATTGCAAAATCATCCTGTGCCCACAACTTTTTCAGACGGGTACTGGTGGTAACTGATTCTAACGAACCCGGCCTAGAGCCAGTGCTATGCTAAAAGACACTTAGAATACAGTGAAAACACCTACATACACTAGGGAGCACTATGTACTGGGGTACACCTGTGATTAGCATGACCTCCTCTATAAGGCCCTAGTACTTAATAAGCATGGGCGAAATTTGCGAATTCGCGTTCCGTGAAATCGCGGATTTCCCCACGAAATCGCGATTCCGCAAATTTTCCCGCAAAATCGCAGATTTTTTTGCGATTTGCCCTGGAGTACTTTCTACTGGTTAATCCAGTCAGTGCTCCATCATTGGGTAAATGTATAGTGCTTTTACTACACTGCAGCTGCGTAAAGGGAGGGAAGATGTGTCTCCAGTGACCATGTGTGCCTGTAACACAGGCACAGGCACACATGGTCACTGGAGACACATCTTCTGGCCCTTTACGCAGCTACAGTGTAGTAAAAGCACTATGGGGCAGATTTACAAGCCGCTTGCGCCTCTTTTGCGCCGCAGCTACGTCACTTTTGTGAAGTAGCGGCAGCACAAAAGATGCACCATGGTGCTGGTATTAACAAAGTGACGCATTTGAGAGATGCGTCATGTTGCAAAGCCCTGCGCCATCAGGAGGCGTTCCGGCACAGGGGAGGGCGTTCCTGCACAGGAACGCCTCCTAAAAGTGGCTGAGTGAAATCTACAAGATTTCACTCAGTCACTTTTAGGCCAATGCTGCGTCAAAACCCTTCGCCTGCTTGAAGCAGGCGCAAGGCTTGACGCAGCATTGGCGTGATAGGGCCCCCAGAGCATTGCTGGAGCTGCGTCGCGCTGGCGATGCAGCTCCAGCAATGCGCTGCTTTTACCGCACAGATGCGTGACGCATCTGTGCCATTTTTGCCACATGGTGCGCCGCATTGTAAATGCAGCGGACCATGGGTGGCGGAGCTGCGGCGCACAATAACTGGCGGGTCCCTAGGGATGCGCCAGTTATTGTAAATCTGCCCCTTTACATTTAGCCAACGAGGGAGCACTTACTGATTAGACAGTAGAAAGTACTCCAGTTGAGTACCGATTGAGTAGGTGTTTCGGCCGATTTTCGGGCAGAAACATTATTTTAAAAACTGACCTTTTAAATTGACTGGGTGCACTCTTCCTGCAGAGCGCTGCCTCCCCCAGACAGTACAGCCGATTTCAGGGCTGTTTTACCGGCTGGCAAGGGTAGAACTATTGCGGCGGCCATCTTAGGTAGGGCGAGCCTTCCTTAGGGGCGAGAGTCACCGCTATAAAAATAGACAGCCATGACTTCGTGCAGCGGACGCGATCAGCGGACGCGCCGGACTCGCGCCGGAGTCAAGCCAGAGTCCTGCCCGTCTGCGCCCGTCCGCGCACGGGCCGGGCATAGGGCTAAGGACTCTGCTGGGATCAGTAAAGACACTTACAGCAGGCAACAACTATTAGCCCTACAACCAGTCCACGATTGTGACTACCACAACCTAGACCCTTCGGACTGGATAGGTCCGGTGAGCTGCCATAAATGCCATGTCGCATTATCATGGTCTCAGGTATCCGCCCTTACAATACATACCCCCCCCACCCATACCTTAAAAGCAGGCTTAATAAATGCTAGATCTTTACCAAGACACGCCCAGCACATATATGACCTCCTCATAGACGACAACCTAGATTGTCTCTTTATTACAGAGACTTGGCTCAAACCCTGGTGCACTCCTGATCTGGTACATGCCCTACCTTTAGGGTATGGTATCCAGAGGTTTGACAGAGGCAACGAGCAACGGGGAGGGGGAGTGGCTATCATACACAGAGATATCTTTGGGTGTGTCATGACGGAACTCCATGATTTAAAAGGGGCGGAAGGGATGGCTTTTAGTATTAAAATTCATGACAACTTCTCTTTCTCTGGGGCATTAATTTACCGCCCTCCCGGTACTAGCACTGACTTTTTAGGAAGTGTGGGAGAAGCGCTAAGCCCACTGATACTCAGATATTCAAACTTCACCTTGTTGGGGGATGTAAATATTCATCTTGAGTCTATAATTGAGGCACCTACTGCCTCCTTCAGAGAAACCATGGAAGTATTGGGTCTTAAAATACGTGATACTCCAGCCACTCACGAGGCGGGACACACGATTGATTGTATTGCTACCAACTTAGACACCTTAACAATAGACCAGCTGAAACCCCAAATATGGACTGATCATGTATTAATGCCTTTTTCGATTACACCAGAGACTAATGCCAACAAAAACAATACTTGCAAAAGCAACCAGGCCAGACACGAGGATTGGAAGGCCACCATGAAACATCCAGAATTAATACCAATAGCCAGAGAGTGTAGAACTAAGTTACCCGGACCCCCAAACCTAAACACCTTTAGGGAGTGGATGACAGAACTAAAAAATATGACCGGACAGGGAAGACGCAAGCTCAAACCCGGGAATAAGAAGAGATCTGCCCCTTGGTTTGACCTAAAGCTCAAAAATAAACAGGGGGAACTAAGACGGGCTGAACGTAGATGGCGTAAGAACTACCTCAGCGCAGAACGCAGCAAATATAAAAAGACCAAGAAAGCGTATCATGCCTTAATCAAACAGGCTAAAACAAAGTATTTCACGTCAGCCATAGCAACAGCCAATTGTAAACAGAAGGCGATTTTTAATATTGTAAAAGATTTTAGTAAACCCAAATGTTTAACACAGGACATCCCCCCCTCTCAAATGCTTTGCAACTCCATCGCAGACTTTTTTGAGGAAAAGGTTAAGGGTCTAACGAAAGACTTTGAGGCTCCCAGCTTTGATCAAATATGTGAGGACGAAACTACTAGGCAGGAAGTCACCCAGCTTACAGCTTTCCGCACAATCAGCCTGGAAGAGACAAAAAAGGCCATCCTGGCAACCAAATCAGGATCACCATTTGATCCATGTCCTATAGGACTCTTACATCTTATTGCGGATATTGTCAACCCGGACATAAATGTTATCGTCAACAACTCTCTGTCCACCGCCTATGTCCCCCCCGAGTGGAAACTGGCAGCTGTAAAACCCTTACAAAAAAAACAACTTCCCGACCCCTCCACACTATCCAATTTACGTCCGATTTCATTACTTCCAGCTTTGTGTAAAATCACTGAGTCTACAGTGAACAAACAGCTGACACTTTTCTTGGAAAATAATGAAGTATGGCACCCCAATCAGGCTGGCTTTAGAACCCAGCATTCCACCGAATCGGCTCTCCTGTTCACTACGGAAACTATCCGCTCAGCTCTAGACCAAGGCAAGAAGGCCGTCCTGATACTATTAGACCTGTCGGCGGCCTTCGACACGGTCTCACATGCCATCTTAATAGACCGGCTAATAACATCTGGCATTAAAGGTATTGCCTTAGAGTGGATAAAAAACTTCCTTAGTGACAGGAGACAAGTGGTGACTCTGGGAGAATTTCGTTCCAGCGAGAAGCCACTGTCAACGGTAGTACCTCAGGGCTCCAGTCTGAGTCCGACATTGTTTAATGTTTACACCGCACCCCTGATTCAGCTGATATCGTCCTACGGCATAGATGTAATAGCATATGCCGACGACACCCAACTGATCCTGGTCATGGACAAAGACAACCAGGCCTGGGAGGAAAAGCTTAAGTGCTGCCTAACGGCCACCTTTGAGTGGATGCGGAAAAACCATCTAAAATGCAACACAGGAAAGACCGAGATCATGCCCATAGGCTCAAATAATGATTTCATCCCCAGACTGTGGTGGCCTGAGAAGGCAGAAATTCCACCTCACACTACCTCCTCGGCTCGCAACCTTGGGGTACAGTTTGACGCCGATCTATCCTTCAAACATCAAGCGTCAAAAGTGGCAGGCACCTGTTTCGGGGTAATAAAAATGCTTAGAAAGTTCTTCGATCTGCTGCCCCTCGAAGCAAGGAAAACTGTTACGATTGCATTAGTCACCTCCCGTATTGACTACTGCAATAGCCTGTACGCTGGCACCAATAAGATGGTTACCCATAAACTCCAGATGGTGCAGCATGCAGCTGCAAGGCTGGTTCTGAAATGGCCAAGAAGATCCTCAGCAACCAAAGCCCTCAATGCACTACACTGGCTGCCTATAACTAAAAGGGTCCTCCACAAAGTTTTAACTATCACTTTTCGCGCTGTGCATAATTCAGGCCCCACTTACCTAAGAAATAAATTTGTAAAATACTGTCCAAACCGCGCACTAAGATCCTCCAATGCCAATCTTTTGACCATCCCTAGATTCAGACTCAAAACCCGCGGGGGCAAATCCCTAGCGGTGTTGGGTGCCAAAGCATGGAACGCCCTACCCCCTCTATTAAGAGCACTGGACAAGGAGTCTGAGTTCCGCAAGCAATTGAAAACCTGGATTTACAATCTTCCAGACTCAATGGCCAGAGCGCTAGTGTGATCCCGGTTATGGTCTCCTTAGCAGTAAGGCAACCTTTTCATCTGGTTGTCCTCATATTGGCGCCGAGATGCTCCTTGGAGCGATTGCTAGCGCGTTATAAATGGACTCTACATCTACATCTACATGAGTAGAGGTATTGCACAAAACGGTGGCAAGTTCGTGGACAAACACGCAGGGCGGGATTCATTCTGCCCCCTGTTAGACTCGATATTTTGTGCCTTCTGCACTCTGTTAGACTCGTTTTTCTCTCGTTTTTCTGCCCTTCTGCCCTCTGTTAGACTCGTTTTTTGTGCCCTTCTGCCCTCTGTTATTCCCTTGTTTTTCTGCCCTTCTGCCCTCTGTTAGACTCGTTTTTTGTGCCCTTCTGCTATCCGTTAGACTCGTTTTGTGCCTTTCTTCCCCCTGTTAGACTTGTTTTTTGTGCCCTTCTGCCCTCTGTTAGACTCATTTTCCTCTTGTTTTTCTACCTTTCTGCCCTCTGTTAGACTCGTTTTTTGTGCCCTTCTGCCCTCTGTCATTCCCTTGTTAGACTCGTTTTGTGCCTTTCTGCCCCCTGTTAGACTCGTTTTTTTGGACCCTTCTGCTCTCTGTTAGACTCGTTTTTCCCTTGTTTTTCAGCCCTTCTGTCCTCTGTTAGACTGTTTTTTTGTGCCCTTCTGCCCTCTGTTAGACTCGTTTTTCCCTTGTTTTTCTGCCCTTCTGCCCTTTGTTAGACTGCTTTTTGTGCCCTTCTGCCCTCTGTTAGACTCATTTTCCTCTTGTTTTTCTGCCTTTCTGCCCTCTGTTAAACTCTTTTTTGTGCTCTTCTGCCCTCTCTCATTCCCTTGTTTTTGTGCCCTTCTGCTCTCTGTTAGACTCACTTTGTGCCTTTCTACCCCCTGTTAGGATCGTTTTTTGTGCCCTTCTGCCCTCCGTTAGACTCGTTTTTCCCTTGTTTTTCTGCCCTTCTGTCCTCTGTTAGACTAGTTTTTTGTGCCCTTCTGCCCTCTGTTATTTCCTTGTTTTTCTGCCCTTCTGCCCTCTGTTAGACTCGTTTTTTGTGCCCTTCTGCCCTCTGTTAGACTCGTTTTGTGCCTTTCTGCCCCCTGTTAGACTCGTTTTTTGTGCCCTTCTGCTCTCTGTTAGACTCGTTTTTCCCTTGTTTTTCTGCCCTTCTGTCCTCTGTTTGACTGTTTTTTGCACCCTTCTGCCCTCTGTTAGACTCGTTTTTCCCTTGTTTTTCTGCCCTTCTGCCCTTTGTTAGACTGCTTTTTGTGCTTTTCTGCCCTCTGCACCACCACAGCACCACTCAGCACCACAACCGCATCACTCAGCACCACCACATTATCACTCAGCACCACCACAGCACCACTCAGCACCACCACAGCATCACTCAGCACCACCACAGCACCACTCAGCACCACCACAGCATCACTCATCACCACCACAGCACCATTCAGCACCACCACAGCACCACTCAGCGCCACCACAGCATCACTCAGTGACAACACAGCATCACTCAGCGGCACCACATTATCACTCAGCACCACCACAACACCACTCAGCACCACCACTGCATCACTCAGCACCACCACAGCTTCACTCAGCACTACCACAGCACCACTCAGCACCACCACAGCATCACTCATCACCACAACAGCACCACCACAGTACGCCCCTGGCACCACAGCATCACTCAGCACCACCACAGCATCACTCAGCACCACCACAGCATCACTCAGCACCACCACAGCACCACTCTGCACCACCCCAGCATCACTCAGCACCATCCCAGTATCACTCAGCACCACCACAGCACCACTCAGCATCACCACAGCACCACTCAGCACCACCACAGCACCACTCAGCGCCACCCCAGCATCATCTGCGCAACTATTCATCAACAACTGGTTCAAATATGTTCTCTCAATGTTTCAAGCTTACAAATGTCACAAAAAGATGTTAATATTTCACTTCTGTTCTTGGATTTTCGTCACAATAAAATACACTGAAAATAATCTTCACAAAAGTTATTTACAAAAGTTTAAGCTATTGCCATTATAAATTAAAATCACTTTTATTTAAGTAATAATTATTTAAAAAAATTAAAAGCCATTGTAATTTGTAATATCAATATATCTAAGTCACGTAAATACAAAACATGTTGCATTACAAATGCTGTAGGTGTCACATTTGCGAAAGTTATAACTATTGGCATTGTAAATGACAAAGCTATTAATTTAGCTATTTTCAAAACCAACACATAAATAAAAAAAAATGTTATTTGCAAGACCAATAGCTCAAACTTTCCTAATGCGAGACCTATTGCATTGCAAATGCTTGTTTTTATATCTGTCAGTGCTTCCTGTTGAGGTTGAATTTTCGTGACAGATGCCTCATTGACTACTTGTAACTATTCTCTGACCCTGCTTCAAGCGTCAGAGCAGGGTCAGAGATTAGTTGCAAGTCGGCAACGAGGCACCAAGAAGCACTTACAGGCTTACAGCAGCAGGTGCTCAAGTTGAAGTTAATTTCTTTGTAACCCTTTTGTAAAAGGTTACAAAAAATTAGCTTCAACTTTTGGACCTGCTGCTGTAACCCTGTAAGTGCTTGCCTGAAAATACGTCCCGCTGATTCGTGGATTTTACCGCAATTTCACGAGATTCGCGGATCGCGAAAGGAAAATACGCAAATTCCGTGAGTAGAACAAATTTTCAGCCCATGCTTAGTACTTAATAGGGCAGGGGGATTAAAACTACCTCAAAGTCAGAGGTGCAGAAATATTAAAATTACCTCTAAGTCAGAGGTGCAGTAATATGCTACTTTAACTTGTAGTCGCGTTTGCAGAGTGGTGGAGAAAGGGTGCTGGGCGTCCAACCACCGCTCAGGAATTCAGCTGTGTAGGACTTACAGGAGGTACCAGGAGGGGTTCTTGGTCCCCAAAGTCCTTCAGGACTTCCTCCCCATCCTATAGTCTGCCACGAGGCACGTTTGCAGAGTGGTAGACAAAGGGGTCTATGACCTTCGAAGACGTCTTAGCAATCCCCCTGTGTGGGACATGCTGGAGGTAACAAGAGGGGTAGTTGCCCCCAAGGACATCCTTGGGGGCCAACTTCCCAAACTATTACCTTCAGTCAGTCCCACACAGCAGCATTGGTAAGTACTCATACCAAGCCACGCCCACTTTGCCTGTTACTCTACAAACATGCTACCTGGCACACTCTTGGATGGGGATTGAAGTCCCCTTCACTGATGGTGGTCCTTTAGGGGCCAACTAGCCTACCTTTTACCTCCAGTAGGCCTCAAGTAGTGGGATTGGTGAGAGGTAGACAAAGGCCAAGCCCCCTTTCTTCACCACTCTGCGAACGCACCCCCTGGTGCTTTGTATGTTGGGGGATTGAGTCCACTTGAATCCTGAAGGTCCCTGGGGTCCAACTAGCCCACCAGGTGCCTCCAGTAAGCACCACAGAGAGGTGTAAAAAGGGGCGTGGTCTGGACCACCTCTCTGCAATACAGGCCTGTGGCGCTTACTGGAGGTACATGGGGGGCTAGTTGGCCCCCAGGTGCCTCCCACACATTTTTTTCACTGCCATGAGATCTGGCCCACCCGGGGGCTTCAATACAACGAAGCGGGGGAGTCCTTGCTGCGTTTTTTTTAACTTTTCTCATCCAGATTCGCGCACCCAATGCAAATTCGGCCGAATTTTTTTTAATGCTTTTTTGGGCCCTGAGTAGGCCTAGGGGGTCAGGCTGTTTCTACCCTGCCCCTTTTTCTTGATTTTTTAGTTTGTTTTGCTCTTTTCTTGTGACTAGGTACTACCGAGTCACAAGATGGCTGCCAACACTTCCTGGTTTGGAGGAATAAACTTTATTCTTTTAGTACTTTTTGTAAGGTAAGTTTAATTTGTGTAAAACATGTATTAATCAGAGATATGTACAATTCATTTTTTGATGAAAGTAGTTTTGTTGTTTTTTTAATTAAAAAATATTAATTTGCATACCGGTCGCGGTTTTCCACCCTGGGTGAGTGAATCTGATATAAGTTTACAAGTATAAAATACGCAGACAGAGAATTTAATTTAGATTGGGAGGGAAGAGGTCTACTATTAAAATGAAAAATGTATATTACTATTGATGTAGTTTTTTAAGCAAATGTTTAACCACTTTTATGGAGACACAGCTCCATTGCGCATTTGTTTTCAGAGCCGCGATAGGGATGTCACCTAGCTTATTTTTAATTGTGCAGAATATATATAAAAAGCTTTTGAATGTTTAAGGTAAGTGATTTACTAACAGAATACTGAAACAAATATGAAGATATATTAAAGTTATTTCAAACTTTTTTTTAGCTATTTTACGGAGCCACGATATTGTCGCAAACCTGCAGAGCCACCATTTTTCCCAATACTAAATAATAATTATTTAAAATCCTTTAAAAAAAAAAATTCGGAGTCATGACCCCGTCTTGGCTCCACAAAGCAACTTCTTCATCCTGCCAAGCAACAGATAATATGATAATATAGCAAACCTCGTTTGAACTCCTTCAAAGTCAGAGGACTCTAAATACCTTACATTAAACATTCTTAATATTGCTGCCAAACGTATTCTATGTTTTCCCAAGGAGTGCATCCAACGTTTTTGCAAGTATTTCTGAACACCCCCAAATGTTTTCCTTTGCACTAAAACAGTAGGAAGTAGCCAGGACCATATACATGTATTCAGAAAACACATCACTGTTTTAAAGGTTTTCTTTTCCACAACCACAAAAAGTCTATAAAGAGATAAAAATTACAATAAACCTTTTCTTTTCACAGTTGACTCTGTTGCCCTGCCTCACTTTCAGCGACCATAGAATAAGGGACATGGACCAAAATAGTGCCCACTATTCTAGACTTTCCTCTGAAGCATGATACAAGGCTTTTAGGAATTGTTATACCCTGTCTCATTCTAGTGACCTTACACTAGTTCTTTTCCTCTCTTATTTTTAAACTTTATTTATATATAAACCAAGGAACATAGTACAAGAATATACCAGTACGGGGATACATTATTGATAAACTCAAAGATCTAGATCAAACACAAAAACTTACATATTGAGAGGAGAAAATAAAAAAGCACCGAACCATTAAATCAATATTTATTGTAAACATAGATAGCTTAGTAGAAAAGAGAAAAACAATAAATATATAAATAAATACATTCCTTTCAAATCGTTAGGCACTGCTCAAAGGGGCCCAGATTTTAGAGGCTAACACACAACGTCTTGTCCCACTTAACAGATATATAGAAGACTTCAAATTATAACAAGCTAACATCCTGGCTCTCCAATTTAAAAAAAAAGTAGGAGCCTCCGAACTTAACCACTGTGACGTTATACAAAGCCGTAACATTGCCATGGCAGCAAACAAAAATGCTCTGGTGTATCTAGATCTTTCAGGGACTTCTGGATATTCGTGCCCCAATACTACTAAACCCGGAGAAAACTCCACCGGAATGTTAAGTTCCTCTGAACCATTGAATGGTTGAACAGGATACATCATGTAAACTTGTGAAGGAACCATTGGGCTATAGCTGACCCAGTTCTTTTCCTCTCAATGCAATACACATCAAGTGAGTCTGTGACTGGCTCCGTGAATGTCTGATCGGGTCTGTAAGTGGGTCTATCAGTCTCTGAATGAGTCGTCAAGAGTGTGCATAACGCTCTGAATGGGTCTGTGAGTGGGCAGATGAGTCTCGTAGGGTGTCTGCGAGTGGTTGCATAAGTGTGTAAATGGGTCTTGAATAGGTGCATGACTGTCTGAGTGAGTCCATGAGTGGGTGCATGACTCTCTGAGTGGATACATCAGAATATAAATGGTTCTTGAATGGGTACATGGCTCTCTGAGAGGGTCTGTGAGTGGGTGCATAAGTCTTTGAGTGGGTCTGTGAGTAGGTGCATTAGTGTCTAAGTGGGTCTATGAGTGACTCAGTGAGTGGATCTGTGGGTTAGTGCATGAGTCTCTGAGTGGCTCTGACAGTGGGTACATGAGTATCAGAGTGGACTGTTGATAGGTCAGTGAGTCTTTGAATGGGTCAGAGAGTGGGTGTATGAGTATCTCAGTGGGTCTGTGAGTAGATGCATTAGTGGCTCAGTGGGTATGTGAGTGGATGCGTACGCCTCTGAATGGGTCTGTATGTGAGTGTGTAATGTCTGACTGGGTTTATAAGTAGGTGTATGACTACCTCACTGTTGTGAGTGGTGCCACTAGCTCTGTGTCCAAGTTTGTGTATCTACAACTGGGTCTGTGAGTGCACAGATGAATGTGTGACTGACTACTGCAATATATGTATTTTTATATTTATTTCTGTCAGGTTCGCAACTCCACCTCGATGTTCCATGGAGAGGAGCACTGAGCACCACAATAGGGATGCTGCTCCTTGCAAGGGCAAACAAAAACACATATTATGACATTTTATAATGCATAACAGATGCTTTTCAAACCCATATATTACAGTATTGGTGACAGGGTACCCCCTATCCTCAACCCTTTTATAAATCTTTAACATTTTCTGATATCCCCTGGGACTGGCAACCATTGCATGAAATGGCAACTGTAACTTTAGTTTTTAAATTTACTATGGGGGATGATCGACTCCACTGTGATGTTACTCAGGGGGCCGAGCTGAGCACTGTGAGTTGCAGCCGCACGGATGTGGAAAAAAATATTCTTACCATTCTAAAACTTCAAAGATATCTCCATTACTCCCCTACAAGACATTCATGGGGTTAAGGTACTCCTACCCTGACTTCTTCCATTTTTTGTCGCATAAAACAACTCCCTGGTACTTGCTCACTTCATGTAATGGCGGCTGCAACATTTTCAACAGCTTCCATCCAGCCAATAGGAGCACTCCTCCTGTCATATGGCTTTGCATAGCATCTCGTCAGAGCAAAGTGGTTTCTTTCTTGTCATCTCCTGTTGAGAGCAGAGTACATAGTTCTCCCTTTTAAATACTCTAAGTATGCAAATGCCCAAAATCCATCTCATCTACTCAGAGACACACCAGGCACTCACACACCAACTCAGACCCACACACCCACTCACAGACACATAGCACCACTGACCTCCACTCACAACTACATGCAGGCACTCACACATCCACCACAAACCCATACAGCCACTAACACACCAACTCACAAACCCATACAGCTACTCATACTCCCACCCACTGACCTATTGAACCACTCACACACCCATTCTCAAAGTTTACAGGTTACAGTTAGGAAATAAAAGTGAAATGAAACGTAGAAATTCACTGAACAGGTTATAAGGAAATTATAGTTAGTAAATAGAATTTAAAAAAACATAAAAATTCACAAAAAACAAAAGTTACAGGAACGTTACAGTTAGGTAATACAATTAAAAAACTCAGAGAAACTCAGTGAAAAAACAAAGGTATAGGGATTTTATAGTTAGGCTAATATTTCACTCATACAAAACCATAGAAATTAGGCAGTTATAGTTACCAGAGGTAGCTATAATTTACGTCCCTGCAATGCACTGAGTTTGACCTCACATACTATGTCACTCATGACATGGTCAGTGCCATCACTGATGACGTCTCAAATGAAATCACTAATGACATCATCCACAGAACCACTCACACACCCTCTCACACCGCTATAGAACATCTCATGCACCCACTCCCACACAACCACTTCATAGACCCATACAAGAGCTCACATACTCACTCACTGATCCATAAACCCACTCACACATCCACTAACTCATACAGTTACTCACACAACCACTACCTCACCCACACAGCCAGTCCTGTACTAACTCACTCACCCATACAGCTACTCACACACTGAGACTGTCACCCATATAGCTAATCACACACCTACTCACTCAACCAGTCACTCACACATCCACACACTCACCCAGTTACTCACACACACACTCATTTCGTCATGCAACTACTAAATTATGTACTCACTCACCTATACAGTCACTAATAAAAGCACACTCACCCATACAGCCACTCTTACATGTACTGACTCACCCATACAGCCACTCACTCACCATCATTCACCTATAGAAACCTCTCACATACCCACTAACTTACCCATACACCACTGACATACCCACTCACCAACACAGCTACACACACTATCACTCACTCCACCTTTTAGCCACTCTCCTACGCATCCATATACCAATACAGCAGAAACCCTTAGAGCCACTCAGACACCTACTCATACATGGCTACACGCAGTCACACAGCCAATCACATAATATGTGTCACAAATAGTATCACTCATTAGAGGTACACAAAGTTTACTAATTTAGCATTTGAAGTATCTTACTATTTATATTTAGCACGCAGACACGTTTAGAAAACACTCCAAATCACTGGATGATGTAATCAGTGATGTCATCAGTAATGTAATTAGTAATGTCATTTATCATGTCATGAGTGACATGATATGTGAGGTTATAAGCAGTGCATTGAGAGGGAATAAGTTATATAGTTGGCTCAGGTAAATGCAACTGCTGAATTTCAGAGGTTTTGTACGGGTGAAATCTAAGCCTAACTATAACGTCCCCATAACTTTTTGTTTTTACAGCAAATTTCTGTTTTTTATAATTCAACTTCCTAACTACAAGGTCCCTGTAACCTTTGTTTTTTAGTACAAAATAATGTATGTGTATGTATATGTGTGTGTATATATATATTCACTGTAAAAAACAAAGGTTACAGGGATGCTATAGTTAGTAAATAACATTTTTAAAAAGTAGAAATTCACTGAAAACAGGGATGTTATAGGTAAGTTCAGATGTCACTCCAACAAAACTAGTGAAATTTGGCAGTTATAGTTATCTGCGCTAACTATAACTTATGCCCTCCCTCTGCACTGCCTATGAGCTCACATATTACATCACTCAAGACATGGTCAGTGACATCACTGTTGACTTCACGGATGGCATCTCAAATGGCATCACTAACATGCACCTCCCTGTGTGTATAAGCAAAGTGTACTCCGCTTTAAGCAAGCAAGAGCAAAATGCTCTCACTTGCTCAAATTGGAGCACTGTTTTGGATGGCTTGGAAAACAGCAGTGTCCCAGGGTGGGCAACAAAGGAAAATGCAGGAGCTGGCCCTGAGAGTGGCAGTCCACAGGGCCATGTATGCTCCAGGAAGGGGGGCACATGGCCCCCTCCTTCCTTGACTAAGGGTCTGTCCCTGGGAGGTGGTGATCCCCATTGCTGGGAATTACCCAGGAGGGGCACACAGCCCCCCTATCATTTGTTAATAAAAAATACATTGGCCTCGGGGAGCTGGTGGTCCCTGAGAAGGGGGGTCTGCATGGCCCCTATGACATTAGACCTGGTGAGGCAGCGGTCCTCAGGGCTTCAGGGGGGCTATGTGTGCCAAATTTGGTGCAATTCCGTTTAGGAGTTCCGGCTGTGGGTTCCATGTAAATTAACGTGGAGAAAGTGCACTTTTAAGCAACTCCTGGTTCTTGGCCCCCACTTGACGGATCAACCCAAAACTCTCAAGATAGCAACTGATGTGACGGTCGAATACATTTTGTAAATTTTGTGAAGATTTGTCCAACGGCGCCAAAGGAGTTTGCAAATGAAAGAACGCTCTTCCTATGGAAACTCAGTCCTAACTATAACGACCTACTAGTGACCACCAGTAGGTAATATATATATATATTACCTACTGGCAGTTGCCAGTAGGTCGTTATAGTTACCATAGGAGGAACATTTTTTTTTTGCTTAGAACTTTGATGTTGTTTGATGAATCGTCATGAGATTTTCAAAACTAATTCTTTGTTCATATCAGCTCCTATGTTTAAAGTTTGGGGGTGATTCATCAAGGGGGCGAGATAAAAGGGGGGTCCCAAAACATGTTTTCTTCATGTTAATTTTCATGGGAAACTTTAGACAATGCTACAGGTCGAACGGGTAAACGGATTTACCCCATATTTGGCTGGGAGAAGGGTTTTGGTCTAGAAAGCAAGCTTTTGTTTATTTGGTGTAAATCCGTTCATTAGTTTTTGAGAAATTTGTCAATTTACAGATATCGATATTTAGGAATTCTGCCATCTGATTGGCTGAGACGTTACGGGCAGGAGCTTGCTGTTTATTGGCTGCGAGCGGTTGCAACTAGGAAGTGTTAATTGCCATTTTGTGATTCGGTTGAGGCGAGTAAGGGGAAAAAAGGGCAAAAAAAGTTGGAAAGGGGGGAGAGCACTGTAACCTCTGTGGGGGAGTGTGAAGCTAAATAGTCACTGTTACTGGTCTGAAAGTGCGGTGTTGCTCAGAGTGACATGGTGCTGATATGATATGGTGCTACACTTGGGTATGAAACCGAGAGCCTAAATTGTCAGGTCATTGCTGCAAAGTGATGTGGTCTTGTCTTTGTAGCATACATGTGCAAGTAGTGTTAGTAGGCGTTCATACCATACAGGGAGTGGGAAACGAACTACTGACTGCTATCGTGCATTTATTCTATACCAGAAGCGGGAAGCGAAGTACCTACGCCTACCGATGTGAAGATTTGGGGATGAAACCGAGGTGATTTCTGTAAAGGGATGGGCTCTGGGCGCTGTAGTATATGTGTGCAAGTAGTGTTAGTAGGCGTTTATACCATACAGGGAGTGGGAAGCAAACTACTGCCCGCCACTGTGTATTTATAGTATACCGGGAGCGGAAAGCAAAGAACTCACGCCTACCGGTGTGAAGAGTTGGGGATGAAACTGAGGTAATTGCTGTAAAGGGATGGGCTCTGGGCGCTGTAGTATACATGTGCAAGTAGTGTTAGTAGGCGTTTATACCATACAGGGAGTGGGAAGTAAACTACTCACCCCTACCAGTGTCAAGGCTTGTGGATGAAACCATGAGCTCATTGCTGTAAAGTCATGTGCTCTGTGTAGTATTCCAATGTAAGTCATAGTAGAATGTTAGTATGTAATTCTAATAGAATCTAAGTATGTAATGTTAGAATGTAGGGCTGTCATGAGGGGAACCTTGAGGAGTTTGTACACGATGCTGGAGAAGACGATTGCCTTGCTGTCTGCTCCTGTCGGTGGCTGTCTTGTTTTCCTGTAATAAATCTACCTATTGGATCCACTGCTGTCTCCCTCTTCACTACATAAATTTGTCCACGAGCGGGAGACGGTAAAAAGAAGGCAGCACTCACCAATATTTCAAAATTGCTTGCGTTGAAGACCCATTTTCTTCGTATAGCTGTTTCTACTCATGCCAGGGATGTCGGCTCATTGAACTATGTCATCCGACTTCTGGTAGGATTTATATTTCTAGATTTTGCGCAGCCTCTGCTTTTTCGCTACATTCTGGTTGCTGTACTACAGGTGTGTAAGTTATGTTACTATGCGTTTATCCTAACAAATACACCAGTGTCCTAGGGAGGGTGGCCTCTCAGGCGCAGCTCATACAATGTCCCAGGGTGTGCATTCGCAGGATATTTGTGTTTGCTATTGAGGGCTGGTGCATGGCTTCCACCCTGTGATAGCAAATCCTTGTTTGACTACTTCAAGTTAGAGGAGGAAAACCTTGTATCGCTTTAATAGAGGGGATGCGGATGGTAAAAATGGAGAGGAAAAAAAAGCGGGGTCTCACCTGTTCATTTAAATGGGGCCCCTGGTGGGTAATGTTCCGTGGCCAATCCAATTATTATATGGCGGGGTCTCTGTAGGACTGGGGATCTTAACATCACATGTAAATTAGGTGCGAAAGGGCACAGAGATGTTTCACAGCCTAGGGGACCTACAGTGAAGTAGTGTGGCTCACTGGTTAGAGGCGGCAGACCCGAGAGCAGAGGACGGCCCGGGACCAGGGTTCGATTCCCGGCGCGGCAGGTTTCTGGACCAGGGTCAGCAGACTCGATAATTCTCTCGCCTCGGTGCCCACTCTGATCAGCGATCACACTCGGCAACTCTGGGCATTAGCTTGCCTCATCTTCACTAACGGCCCCACCAGACCGCCGGGGATGCCTGGTCTCACCCTGGAGATACCCATTAAGGGACCATCTCTCAGGGAAGCCAGGAAGGGTTTCGCAGCGGTCGAAGCGCCTTGGGACCCTACGGGTAAGTAGTGCGCTATATAAATGCCTATACATTTACATTTACATACACCTTCCCGGGTAATTGTTCGGGGGGTTCGAGGTCAACTGAAGTCCAGGGATCGCCACACTCTGGGGTGTTACTTAAATATGCAGGGTGGGCCTCGGCATCCCTGAAGCCGTGGTGGTCCTAGGCAGTGCCTTATTGGTTCTGTAATCACAAGGGCTGTACTCATGGTGTTATAAAGTGATACACTCATAGAACTCTTGCAGTTGTAGAATTACCCAGGCTTCATTTGTGTAATAGTCAGTTAGATTATGTTTGGTAGGTGCACTGCAATATTACAGAGGTTTGCCTCATAATCTCCTATAAACAGATGATTTTCACAATAAACTATAGACAAGTGTTGTCAGAAAAAGAAGACCTATACACTCAGTTATTTATTTAAAAAAAGTAACCTTTATTAAAACACAAATAAATAGAAACATACGGGTAATAGAATAAACAGTATAATATAAAACACGTGGGTTGGACTCCAGTGGAAGCAGCGTAGAAAACCTGCAAGGCAAAAATGAAACATAAGCATTTGTGGTATGTGAAAGAGGTAAAGAAAGGTAGTTCGAATGAAAGGACGATAGTGAGAATGGGAGGGAGGGAGAGTGAGTGGAAGTGAGAAGGGAAGGGGAGGGAAAGTCAAATCAAGAGAGGGAGGAGGAGACAGAGCATTGGCCTACTGCACCCAGCCCTTAGTGTTTACCCTCCCGTCACCCATTTGTCTCGGACACTTGGGTCACGAGAAAGAGTGTGGTCCAGCAAGTCCTTAAAATGAAACATATGAGGCCATAGATTAGGGGCCAAAATATCAAGGAACAGAGCTTACAGTATCACTGCTTTAGCGTCCAGAATCTGCAGCTGAAGCGGCAAAAAGGGGCTTGATAATATGCCCTTCTGAATTCCCATAGAAGCCCAGTTTCTAGTGTGAACCTGGGCTCCAATGGGAATTCACAAGGGCATATTATCAAGCCCATGATCGTCGCTTTAGCAGCAGTTTCCTACCGCTAAAGCAGCGATAATATTATCACCGTTGTTTGATAATATAGTCCTACATTATTAGCTACAGGAAAATTGCTTGCATGCACCTGTGCACCCAGATTGCTGCACCCCAGCCCCTTCCCCTGCACTGTGCTCAATTGCAGGTCCTGTACACTGAAGTTTCACTGCTCACCTGCCACCACCGGTGTGTCCCACGATGTGTTGGTGTAATCTCCGAGTCTGGGGTATGTTTGTATGATAGGAGAGCAGGTCTCTGGTTGGGGACGATGTCTTGATACCACGATGGAAAGCATCAGAATGCCCAGGGGTGTGCTCCCGCTCCGCCCATCTTGAGCCAATCAATTCGGTGTCTGAAAAGGGAGGAATAATTTAATGGTGGAAACATCTGGAAGTAAATGAAGGTTTATTTTAAGCTTGATAGAAAATAGGGGTTGAGTGCATCATTCGTTTTTGAAGTATGATCTACCAACTGTTAGTGGTAATCGTGGTTCAAAGAGGAGTTGGAGTACACGAGAATTCACAAGGTTAAATAACAATACGTTATAGAAAGGTTCACATAAAAAGGAACAGAGCGCAAGGTAGAAGCATAATGTGCATGTGTAATGCAGTGGCTGAAGGCAGTGTGCATGTACACATAGTAACGAACTCACTACAGTGCCCTAAAAGCCAACGCCACTTGTCTGTAGGGCAGCGCTGCTCGCTGGCTCAGGTCTACAGAATGGACCAGCAGGTCCCTAAAATGAGACAGAGATGTGACGCAATGAAGTCAGTGATCACATGATTACTCACGGCAAAATCGCTTTTTCACACGTGTGTACTCAGGCTGATGCACACCACCCCTCCCGCAGCACCGCGATCAACAGGTGTCTGTAGGGCAGCGCTGCCCGCTGGCTCAGGCCTTCAGGACAGTCCAGCAGGTCTTTAAAATAAGACAGAGATGAGGCTGAATCAGGTCAGAGATCACATCATTATGCATGACAACATTGCTTGTCCGCACATGCCCAGCCAGGCTGATCCACTCTAACCCTGCCGCTGCACTTCACTCAATTGGAGGCCCTGTGCACCCAGGCCCTTCTGCTCACCTGCTGTCATTGTTGTGTGAGCAAACACTAAGGGGAGCAGTGCTCACAATTCAGCTCAAGTGATGATTTCAGGATGGTGTACACCTCATG
The DNA here is from genome assembly GCF_964263255.1 of Lissotriton vulgaris. Taxonomy (NCBI): domain Eukaryota; kingdom Metazoa; phylum Chordata; class Amphibia; order Caudata; family Salamandridae; genus Lissotriton; species Lissotriton vulgaris. Next base: position 1,223,113,303 of record NC_141691.1, on the reverse strand, counting down.
GATGCCTTTCAAAGACGACGGGCAGTAGGGCTCAGAATTTAGAGCCAGTGTTGATTGCTAGGATGGTGTACACCTCATGGATCCCTTTTTTTTTATAGCGCATTGTGATATGCGAGGTGGATGCAGGCATATCACCTGAGGCAGTGTGGAAGGAGAGGGACATGTGGTGTTGTGGTTATCCTATTAATACATACGCAAAGTGGGCTGGGCTTTTGTAAGCCAGGCCAGCGTACAGGTGTGAATAATTATTCCGCGGACCTGGGCATTGTTCAGTTCCTGCCTGACCAGGAAGTGTACTTATGTGTGTTTCTTTTGTAGGTTTTGCCTCGCAGAGTGGGCAATTTACATTAGTGTAGCATGTGTCGGGAGGGCGGCAACCATCGCTAATGAGATGGTGTTCGAAAAGATTCAATGGTGAACATCACATGTCGCTGTCAAGGTCGTGGATATGCGCAGACACGCATGTCAATGGTGTGTGGTATTATTGAACGTGTTGCTATCGCGAAGCATACACATGTGAATGTGCTCGGATGGAGGGAGGATCAGCAGTGAGGCTACGTCATACACAGTGATAAAACTCTTTACAGTCAAGCAATGCATTTCAAATGTGAATCTGAAAGTCTCACATATAACACACTACTAAATTGGTAAAGCCTGACAACAGAGTGTATAGCAAAAGAAATATACACATTGCTGTTTACTGTTTGTCACATGTGATCTAGGATGTGCACTCTGCCTGTGGCTCCTGATACTTCTTGGAGCCACGAATAATCAGGCTAAAATGGAGCACAATAATGTGCACACACACACACACTAGGGGCATCGTGTAACAAACATTTGTTTTTTGATGGAACGTTTGATATGCATGGCAATCAAACGTGGAAGGCTAATGTACAGACCATGAAAATTGATCAGGAAGATTGCTGCATGCTGAGTGTAGTATAAGATATGTGTATACAGGAAAACACTTTTCAAAAAAGGTTTCTAAGCAGACGATGTGTCTTTCATCAAACGCTGTAGAGAGAATGAGTTAAATGGGTGGGGTCATCCAACTGTTACAACGGGAAATGTTATGAAGCAATCAAATGCTTTTTTTTAAAGGGTCACATGGCAATTGCACACCGAGCGCGCAAGGAGGCAACACCGACATGAATTTGACAAAATATCTTTATCGTAATATAAGTTTATTACAGTTAGAAATATACAAATGTTTAAAATATTTTAGATTATCGCTTGCTCTCATATACTGTTTAAAATAATTTAGATATACCTTTAAGAAGAAAAAACATGAGGGAATGGCGTACCCGGCGCGACACTATATGTCTGTGACGTAACACAGGGCCTGGCAGCGTGTTCTTGTCCCATACGTACATGACGTCACGTGAGGCTTGGTACTGCGTACCCATTCGATTCCAAAGTAGCAGCTGGGTTGACTACATGAGTGTATGATGTTACGCGGTGCCACAAAGTCTTTGGATACGAAATGCGCATCATTTCCGAGTTTAGCAATATGTCTGATAGGATTCACATGGTGATGGAGCTTGGTACTCTACCGGTATGGGTGTGCAGTTTCCCCCCACAAAAAATACATATACCACATTTTTGGGGAAGATATAAACATTACATAATTTTTAAAGTTAAAAAAAAAAGTATAATAGAGTTCCAACATGTTTAAAAAAATATTTGAAAAAATATAGGTTTTATAAACATTAAAATATGAAATTAACATTTAAAACATCTTAGAAATTCACTGAAAAAACAATAGGTTTCAGGCTTGTTATAGTTAGGAATTAGCATCTAAAAAACCTTAGAAATTCACTAAAAAACCTATAGTTAGTTGAACATTTGACTCATATAAAACCAGAGAAATTCGCATGTTATAGTTAGTTGAGCTAACTATAACTCGTGTGCCCGCAATGCACTGCTGATGATGTCACATATTACATCACCCATGACACATGGGAGTGGGAGAAGCCAAGTTATGTGTGTTTGTGGCTCCCTCTTTACTCATCTGCCCCTGTGCAGCATGGATAAGGTCATTTTGGGGACATCCACTAATTTAAGATGGAAAATGAGAATAAACCAGATGATTTTTTTCTCCTTGGGATTCTGAGTGATATCAAAAGAACCTTGAGCTTTGTTCTCGTTATCTTTTTGATGTCACTCAGAGCTCCTCTGGGTAAAATGCGGCCCAAATCCGTACCCCGCCCTCCACGAAGACACTGGAGCAAAGTCAGCAAGGAGCAACCAACTCCACCCTCAACGGTGATGCTCCCACCATATCAACCAATACCAACCCTGCAGCCAAAGAACTCCACAGATGGATCACCAACTGCACAGATGAGCTCGCACCCCTACGTAACCCTGATAAACAGCACACCAGGAAGGCCACCTGCTTCACTGCTGACATCCAAGAATACAGACGCACCTGCAGAAGTCTCGAAAAGAACTGGAAAAACCGCAAAACCTCAGAAGATCGCACTGCCTACAAAAAGGCCATGGCAGAATACCACCAGAGCATCATATCCACCAAAAGGACCTTCATCCAGAACAACATCCTCACCAACTCCAGCAACTCCAAGGAACTCTCTAGCATCATCCAGGAATTCACCAAACCCTCGAGCAAATCCTTGGACATCACCTCCTCCCAGAACATCTGCAACAAGCTTGGCTCTTACTTCCATCTGAAAATCAAGGGCCTCTATGGCATCTTCAAAGACCAGACATTTGAATCCAAAACTACTTATTCCTCGAGCAACTCCAGCCAGCCCACCATTTCCTACTGGACCCTGGTTACCACCAAAGACACTGCATCAACCATGAATAGCATCCACTAAGGAGCCCCCTTGGACCCCTGCCCCATACAACTTCCACAGAGCATCCACCACCATCGCTCCAGAACTAAGAAGCACCATCAAGGCTACCTTTGAAACCGGCATCTTTCCTCATGATTGGAAATGTGCAGAGGTCAGATGCCTACTCATAAGTCCACAGCAGAACCCATGGACCTAAAGTACTACTAGCCCATCTCCCTCCTCCCCTTAACAGCCAAAGTTACAAAGAAGACCGTCAATACCCAACTAACAAAATTCATCGAAGAAAAGGCCATTCTCGACCCCTCCCAAACCAGATTCTGCAGCAACCACAGCCCCAAGAATGCCCTACTCACCACCACAGACAACATCTGCACCCTCCTCGACCAAGGACACACCACAGCCCTGATCCTACTTGACCTCTCTGCAGCATTTGACACCGTCTCCCACTGCACACTCGCCTCCAAACTCCATGACCCCGGCGTACAGGGAACCACCCATGACTGGCTCAGCTCCTTCCTCACAGGCAGAACCCAAAGAATCAGACTGCTGCCCTTCCTATCTGAACCCACAGAAATCAACTTCAGAGTACCCCAAGGATCGTCGCTCAGCCCCACACTCTTCAAAATCTACATGGCCCCCCTCGCCACCATTGTCAGATAGCACGGACTCAGCATAGTTTCCTACGCTGACAATACCCAGCTCATCCTATTCCTCACCAAGTACCCCATCACCACCAGACTCAACTTCTAGGAAGCAATGAAGGACATCACATCCTGGATGAGCAGCAGCTACCTGAAGCTCTACTGGGAGAAGACAGAGGTCCTGGTCTTTGGACCCTCCCCCTCTCCATGTGACAACACCTGGTGGCCAACCGCACTCAGCAGCCCCCCCAACCACATGGACCACGCCCAAAACCTCTGCATCGTACTCAACGCCTACCTCTTCATGGCCCGTCAGGTCAACACCGTCGCCTCCACCTGCTCCAACACTCTCTGCATCCTCCACAAGACCTTCAAATGGATCCCCCGAATCAAGGGAGACTGCAACCCACACACTCATACCCGGAAGATTGGACAACGGAAACGCCCTCTATGATGTGATCAACAAGTCTCTGCTCTGCAAACTCCACACCATACAGAACACCACAGCCAGACTTGTCCTCGGCATACCCCGACATGAGCACATCACCCAACACCTGCGTAACCTCCACTGACTCCCCGTGGAGAAGCGAGTAACCTTCAAGATACTCACCAACACCTACAAATGCCTCCACAGCACCGAACCTCAGTATCTCAATGGCAGATTCTCCTTCCAAGTACCCAAGAGAAACCTCCGATCCACTGAGCTCGCCCTCGACAAACTACTGTAAAACCACAGAGCAAGAACAGGTGGAAGAACCTTCTCCTACATCACGGCCAACATCTGAAATGAGCTGCCGATCCAATTCAAATAACCCCCTACCCTGTACATGTTCAGAAAGACCCACAAGAGCTGGCTCTTCGACTCACCCCTCTCCCCCCAGTGCCTTGAGATCCTCACGGGTGAATGGTGCATTTTAAAATTCCCTGATTGATTGATTATTCACTGTTACCAATTTTGACTTTTATATGTTTATACGTACTGTACAATGCATCAGCAGTCACCATATAGGTCACAGATTGACTCCTGATTGATGCTATTTAGAGTTATTGCTTTACATTGTCATTGTGCTGGTATTTATGCAACTCGATCCTTACTAGTGTGAGACATAAAGGTGTTTCTCATTAATTACACTTCAGTATTTACTGAGCACACCATAACCCTGGTGTCGTTCTTTGAACTTTTTGATTTTTATTAGGCTCCTGGGTGCCCTTTGGAGGATTTAGTTCAATGGGTGCAGTTTGTAGTGTGACCCATATGGGAGATGTTGTGTGTGGGGTGTGAAATTACTTTAATGCCATGGTACTCTTATGTCACTGCATCCTAAGCATGAGGGTAGCAGAGAGCGTGGAAGTAGATCACATTACGCATTTTATGGTATCTTATGTTGTGGTACAGTGGGTTATGCTTCGTTAAGGTTATGGTTTGTTATATCATGCTCTGCTAGTCTATGCTACGTTAAAGTGTTGTATTTTTGTGCTATGGCATGCAATGGTATTATGTTATATTATGTCATTTTATATTTAGGCATTGATGTAAACAAATGCCTACCCCTAATTTGGTTGTATGTGTGCTGAAACCTGCTCAGAATAATGAAAACACATCAATGTCAATGTACTTGACTTTTGACTTTTGACCTGAGGTCAAAAGTCTTGGCATTTGGCTGGATCAGGACCTCAACTTCAAGACCCAGGCCAGAAAAACCTCAGGCACCTGTCTTGGCCTCATCCGAATGGCCCAAAAAATCCTCCACTTGATCCCCTTCCAATCAAGGAAACTACTGATGCAGGGGCTGGTGAACTCCAGACTAGACTACGGCAATGTCGTGTACCTGGGGGCACCGGCATCAGTTATTCACAGACTGCAATGCGCTCAGAACACTGCTGCCAGAATCCTAACTGGAACCAAATCGAGATGCTCGGCGAAACCAGCACTTAGAAGCCTTCACTGGCTTCCAGTGAAAGAGAGAATTACCTTCAAGACCCTATGCATCTCGCACAAAATAATGCACGACAGAGGCCCCCAATTCTGAGACCCCTGATTAAACCTCACCAGTCCAACAAACAATTAAGATCAGACTCTCTCGCCCTCGCCAGCGTGCCAAGAATAAGAAAGGCTCGATCCGGGGGGCGTTTGTTCTCTTACAACGCCCCAAAACTGTGGAACGCCCTCCCACTTGCTATGAGGAGTGAACATAACCTCCTTACTTTTCGGAGGCAATTAAAAACCTGGCTCTTCCCTTAATCCTCTCAATCTTTCCTCTCCTTCCTCTCCTCTGGAACTAAGGTCTTGTCAGCGCTGGGATGCCCTAGGGTAGCTACGCGCTTTATAAATCCCAACTCAAACTCAAACTTATGCCATCCATAAATGCATCCCAAACTAAGGGCCTCATTTACAAATAAGTGACGCACCTCGGAGCCACAAGCCATTTTGTTACACCAAGCTGCATCACTTTAAAAGCGCAGGGATGCGTCATACTAACATCAATATGACACATCTGTGTGCTTTCCCCTGCACTAGGGCACACTTGCCTGCCATGTGCCTGCGGAAGCACCCATGCATCCTGTTGCAAGGGTGCTTGTATTGCGGGGATGATTGTTTCTGTGCAGAAAGGAAGACCTTTCTAAAAAAAAAAAATCATTGATGGCATTTCCCTCTTTCTATGCATACTGCAGAATGCAGCACACATTGGAAGAGGAAAAAATGAGGGGAAATAAAAGTGATTCTCCTCGTTGCACAAGGGGAGGCATAGGATTCTGATGCATTTCCAGCTTTACAAAACTTTGTAAATCTGGGAATGTTCAGATTTCACAGATGCTGCATGGGAACACCCACAGCAACACCATGTAGCTCTCTTTTCACACAGAGTAATGCGTGTAAGGGGCCCATATTTACACAGCAATGAAAAGTGATGAGGGTGACTTTACGTGGTCTTGTATTAAAGGGCAGGCACACTGTGTCACGGGTGATTAAAAAAGTGACGGATCGGCAGTGCAATGGCCTTGTAAATGAGACCCTATATCCGCCATCTTGAATTCATCGTGCGTGTATTAATTGACGAGCAATTGACAAAAGAATAATAAAAAAACTTACTGTGATGGTTAATACATTAAAGTTTGCACCTACATTAATGTGTTTGTCAGGGAGACAACTGAAAATCAAAGAGACGTTTGTCAATGTGTCGGTTCTGCCTAATTATCACTTTGTAGAACGGATGGTTGCTGGATTTGCTGTTTCTAAAGCATGGCGGTTGCAGCAGCAGGGATCGCAGGGGGTGTTCTTTGCACTTCTGTGCACACTTCCCGAACTGCTTTCGTGAAGATATCTGCTCCTGCTGGCATCTGAAATGAGAAACGCAATTTTCAGCGTTGTGTGAAAGTCAGCGAAGAAAAGAAGAGACACTGACTTCGAAATGTCACAGCAAGCGCTGATGCATTTAATTGCGGCATAATTGGTGCCGTATAATATTTCAATCAACAGCCTATTATAAAAAATGATCCGTTTTTGAAGTCAGCGCATGGGTAAGTGGGTCGGGGCACAATTTTTATAGAAACCACGCTGATAGGAAAATGAGAATGTACCCAAATTATTAACATACAGCTTCACAGTGAATAGAGCTATCTTCCTCATGGTGCGGTTCTGAGCAAGGCGGCAGTTTCTGGCTAATTGCCGAGTTTGGAACAGAGAATACTTTCTCCTGGTAATTGCAGGTGATGGTCACCAACACTTATATTTTGACATAGCAGAAAAGGGATATAAAGAAGAAGAAAGAAAAACAGTAACTATGTGAGGAAGCAGAAATAGGAAAGACCCTTCAAGAGGAATGTAAAGAAGCAGGATCTGTAGGGTGGAAGCATTATAGTTAGACGCTGGAACATTCAGCAAGTGCCTGCGGCCACTAAGTTGGGAGGTATGTTTTAAAAAAAATTGTATTTCATGTTAGGTCCTTTCGTTACAACCACAGCCTGAAAGTTCCCTCTAAGTTTGCTTAATTGACAAACTTCCCCCGTACAACAACTTTACATTCTATCCATCATCACATTCACTCAGCGCCACATTCAACATTCTACAGAATGCACACTCAATCCAAGCATCACTTACACATCAGGCATATTTACGAGGATGTGGCGAAGCATGGCGGTTGTCTGCCACTTTTCAAAACGCAGGGCTGCACCGTATTTACAAGGATACGGTGCAGCCCTGCATTTCTTCCTGCGTTGGTGCTAATTTTAGCTTCTTAGTGCCAATGCAGACGCCCTTGCACCATAGTGCAAGGGTGCCTGCACTGTATGGGAAGATTGTTTATGTGCAGAAAGGTGTCCCTTCCTGCACATAAGCAATCTGAAATGGTATTTCGAAACTTCTATGTGTGCTGATTAGTGCAGCACACATAGAAGTTGCAAAAAAACATAATTTTTTTATTGATTGTGTATGTGCAGGAAGGGTCACCTGCTACGCCCAGTATAGCGTAAAAGGGAGCCTTATTCACAAGGCGGTGTTAAGCCAAGTTAAGTGGCTTAACGCTGCCTTGTGAATAAGACTAAGCCCCTATCACCACCATAACATTAGAAAAAGTGAAGCTGTGGTGGCGATAAGGGTTTGTAAATATGCCCCATAGTGTCACAACTGCATGCCCTCTCCTTACACACAAGACGTATGTCAAACAGAAGCAACAATTATTCAAGAAAAACAAGAAAAACTCTCATCTGTACTCAATCTTTCACAAACTACACAAACAACATACACATGACCAAAGAAATTACACTCACAAAACTAGCCACCACGCCAATAAGCCCAATGCCCAATGAAACTAGCTTCCCAAACCAGAGGCGTAGCTAGACGTTCTGTGCCCGTGGTCATCGGGCGTTTGCTGCCCTGCGACAGCCACAGGTGACAGCGGGAGGATGTGGTGACGGTCCCTGGGTCTGCCGCCTCACACGGCGCAGGTAAGAGCGTGGATGGCAGCAGCCCCCTAATCTCATGCCTTCCGAGGCAGACCGCCCTCCCTTGCTATGCCACTGGCCCAAACCAATGCGAAGAAGTGCCAGCAGGAAGAAAGCACCTAAATCTCAATACTGTACAGCACTATGAAAGATGCATAAACTTTAGACAAAGCACCTCCCATAGATGATAATGATAGCCCCTATTATATGCAAACTGAGTGACAACAGAATATTCAAACATTGCAGTCCAGAATTCCCATTCTAAACACCAGTCCAAGTCAGCTCCGGGCCAAAGTCCTAAGGTGCCAGTGTAAGGAGGGACTCATAAGACACTCAACAAGTACACCCTCTGAAGCCAATTTAAATCCTCCCTACTATACTCAGTGATGACTGACTCCAGTATACATATGGTGAGACACCTACAACAGCACACAATTACCAATTTACACTTGCCTCCTCTATCCCACCCCTGTCGCATCCTCCCAATTGTACAAAATAATTAGTTTCCCTTCTGTCAAGCAGCATATCATTTGGCAAACCACGTTTGAACTCTTTTAAATTCTGAGTACCTAATACCTTACATTAAACATTTTTAATATTGCTGCCAAACGTATCCCAGGTTTTCCCAAGGAGTGCATCGACCCTTATTTGCACGTATTTCTGAGCACCCCAAATATTTTACTCTGCATTAAAACAGAGCTCTTGTAACACAGATTGTAGAAAATAGCCAGGCCCAAATGCATGTATTCAGAAAGCACAACAGTGTTTGATAAGTTCTCTTTTGTAGAACCACAAAAAGTCTACACAGAGATAAAAACTACCTTAAACGTTTTCTTTTCACTGTTGACTCTTTTGCCCTTCCTCGCTTTCAGCAGCCACAGAATAAGGCACATGGACCAAAATGGTCCCCAATATCTCAGCCTTTCCTCTGAAGCATGAGCCTTGTGGATGGATCAGTCTGGTCTCAAACTCAAAGGGGACAAGACGGAGCTAATGATTTTAAGCAACCATCCAATGGCTATGCAGTCAGCGGAACGCAGCTGGCCCAAATGCCTTCGTTCATCACCAACCCCCTAAGATCAGATCAAAAGTCTAGCAGTTTGGCTAGACAAAGCTCTCAGCTTTAACAGCCAAGCAATTAAGCTAGCCGCAACATGCTTTGGAATCATTAGAATGCTGCAGAAAATCCTCCCATTGCTCTAAGTTCAGGCACGAAGAGTGACAGTACAGGAAATTGTGCTTTCGCGGCTGGACTATGGGAATTCCTTCTACCTGGGCACCACAAACTCCACTATAAAGAAAATACAGGTGGTGCAAAATTGTTCAGCTTGACTGCTCTTTCCTACGCCCCACCGTCAGTCAGTGAAGCCTGTGTTAAAAAAACTTCACTGGCTATCAATAACAAAGTAGATCAATTTCAAAGCTTTTCATAGCCGATAAAATGCTGTGAGGAACAGGACCCAAGAAAAACCAATCCCTGGTGGCCTTCTACCACCCAACAAGATGTCTTCGGTCTGCTGACCAGTTTTTAGCAGTGGTCCCAAAAATCAAGAGAGTGCGGTCAGGTGGCCGCACATTCTCTCAAAACGCGGCCAAGCTCTGGAAAGCCCTCCCGTTCCAGTTGCGTTCTACCCCACACCACCATACCTTTCGGAAACAGTTGAAGACTTGGCTCTTCCCAAATCTGCCATAACCAGCCTGTCTTCCTGCTCTTCTTGTCACTGACAGAGCTTGGATGCCTTAGGGTAGCTAGGCGCTTTGTAAATGTATATTAATAATATTATTAATAATAATAATAATAATAATAATAATAATAATAATAATAATAATAAGACACTTTTAGGAATTGTTCTGTTCCAAATCCTCTGAGTCACCTCACACTGGTTCTTTTCCTCTCAATGCAATCACAGTTCAGACACACAGTGAACCACATCTCTTCCTTGTCAGTGTTTCTGACTCACACATTTAAATTCGACACTGCAAGACCTCTGGGGAGATCTGTGACAAATATCGACTACACAAATATCATGATTCGTGTTACGGAAATATTGTGTCAAAAATATTGTTGAGACAAATATAGTTTTCCTGTACTTATACAGGTGAGTACAAAAAAATAGAGTAAGAAAACTCGTTTTTCAATATTATGCAGTTTAAAATAGTAAAAATTCAACATTGTAATACATAATTATAGTACAATGTATATTACATAAATTTAAGTAACATTAAATATTAAAAATAAATATATACTTATGTAAACATTCACACATAAAAACATATCTATATGCATGTTTATATAAAGATATCTATAACAAACCGCTTATATTAAATATACATATCTTACATTATATTATTTTTTGTGTTTTTTATTTACTAATATAAAAATAATTTATACATACATAAAAAACAACTAAATTGAAAATAAAAACAGATACATATTTAAAAAATACATTTACTAATAATATTCATAAAAAATATACACACATATATATAGATAATGTACAATTAAAAATAATAATAATATTACATATATTCAAACAATAATACAAATATAGTAAATTCTGTAAAAAATAGACATACTATTTCAACTCCAGTCTGTGAAAAAGTAGGGGAACCATTGGACTTCGGAGGGGTAGAATTTTCTATTCCCACGACAATCTGCAACAGTAGGAAAAGCGCTGGACACCAGAGGGGTATAATTTACTATTTCAACTCCAGTCTGTATCACATTAGGGTAATCGTTGGAAGCCGAATGGATAAAACATAATATTCCCACTCCAGTCTCTCAACAGTAGGGAAACAGTTGGACTCTGGAGGGGTAAAATTTACTATTCCTACTCTTGTCTGTGCAACAGTAGGGAAAGTGCTGGAGACTGGAAGGGTATAATTTACTATTCCCACTCCAGTCTGTGCCACAGTAGGGAAAGTGTTGAATGCCGGAGGGGTGATATGCAATATTCCCGCTCTATTCTCTGTAACAGTAGGGAAAGCATTGGCCTGGTGAGGCGTAAAATGTGCTAATCTCACTCCAGTCTGTGCAACAGTAGAGAAAGCACTGGACACTGGAGGGGTAACATTTACCATACCCACTCCAGTATGTGCAACAGTATTGAAACCGTTGGGCTAGGGAGGGGAAAAATGTACTATTCCTGCTGCAGTCTGCAACAGCACAAAAGTAGTTCACTTCAACACATACCATATTTTAATTAAAACTATTAGTGTATATATATATATTCACTGAAAAAAACATAGGTTTCACACCAGTTATAGTTAGCTGGAAATTTTACTGACATAAAACCATTGAAATTCCCACGTTATAGTTAGTTGGACTCACTATAACTTGCGCGTGTAATGCACTGCTGATGACATCACATATTACATCACTCATGACATGGTCAGTGACATCACTCATGACATCACTGATGACACCATCGAGTGAATGTGTGTCTTTCTGAAAAATAAATATTAGTGAGTAATGTTTACATTTTTAAATATATGTATTAGTGTTTCACTTTGTGTATAAGTAGCTGCATGGGTGGGTGAGTAGGTACATGTGTATGTACATGGGTTATTAGATGTTTTATTAGTATCAGTATGAGTGTTTGTATTGTTTAGTGTAGGAATTACTTACAACATTGATGCATGAGTGACTGACTCACTGTTTGTATGTGTTTTGAAGACAGCATATGTGCAGGACTGTATGGGTGGATGAGTGTGCATATGTGTGTGTTAGTGAGTGAATGACTGTCTCACTACTGTCTTTATCAGTAACGACATATGTTTTAATCTGATATATGTGAGTATTGATGTTTATAAGTGAGTATATGTGAGATTGAAAGAGTTCCTGTTTAAATAAGTATGTATTTCTATAAGTAATTGTTTAAGAGAGTGAGTATGTGTAAGTTTCCTTAAAAGTAAGGTGGTAGTGTGTGTATAGCTGTATATGCAAATTAACAGATGCTCAATAGTTTATTTGCATGTGTGATTATGTGTGTGAGTAACTTTTGGATGACTGTCGGTGTGTTTTAGGATAAATAGGTGTTTCACTACATATGAGTGAATATATTTATGAGTGACTATGTAGAACTGTTGGTGAATGAGTGGATGTGTATATAGATGGCGGTATTACTGAATTGGTTGTTGTAACTGGTATGAGTATCACCACTTTTTTGGAAAATGTTAGTTTTTATTTTTCAATATGTGTTTCAAGGGTTACTTTACAGTGAAAGGAGGTCAGTCTCTCTGTCACAAGGATGGTGTCATAAGTGATGTCATGAGTGATGTCACTGACCATGTCATGAGTGATGTAATATGTGATGTCATCAGCAGTGCATTACACGCGCAAGTTATAGTGAGTCCAACTAACTATAACGTGGGAATTTCAATGGTTTTTTGTCAGTAAAATTTCCAGCTAACTATAACTGGTGTGAAACCTATGGTTTTTTCAGTGAATTTGATAGGTTTTTTAAATGCTAATTCCTAACTATAACTGGTGTGACACCTATGGTTTTTTCAGTGAATTTCATAGGTTTGTTAAATGCAAAATTCCTAACTATAAGTCTCACTTTATAAGTAAGACTGTTAACGCTCTAGTTGTTCTTGAGAACACTCTGGTACATTCTATCATTGGGCTATAGTTGGGCTACATATGGCTGATATTTGGGCTACATTAGTATTTTTTTGTCTCTGGTAGCCATCTTTGGGCTACATTTGGGCTGTAACATATATATAGCCCAATGTAGCACAATATATATATTTTTTAAAGTTATTTTTCGTACAAACCACTTGAGTATAGCAAAGGCACATCGGGTTACCAGTCCCTACAATTTTTCCCATTTTAAATTTTTTTTAAATTTTTTTTTCTTCCTAGGAGCGCTCCCGGTGCGCGCCCCGGAGAGAGTACTCGTTTGAAGCGCCCCGGGGCACTCCCCGGGGAGCGTCCCGTAAGCGCCAATATCGCGAACGAAAACATGATCGTGACGTATCGCGTAACCGCGTGATGCGTCATATGACGCACAGCGTAAGCGCACCCGGAAGCACGCATGCGCATACGATCGCAAAACGTTTTGACGCGCTTACGCTGCGCTCCCCGGGTCGCGTAGCGTAAGCGCGTCGGGTCATGTGACCTGAAAATAACACTTTTCATTGGTTCACAACACTTTTGGTTTCTAAATGATGAAAGCCCTGCTCATGTGACTTGAAAATAACACTTTTCATTGGTTCAAAACACTTTTGGTTTCCAAATGATGAAAGCCCTGGTCATGTGACTTGAAAATAACACTTCTCATTGGTCCAGAACAGTTTTTTTTTCCAAATGATGAAAGCCCCCTCCTTTTTTCTTTATTTTGACTTTGTCCTTTGACTGAGGAAGACCTGTTTGGAGATCTGTCTCTAATATATTCTTCTTAAAAATGGCTACAGTAGCAGCATCAGCTGGAGCATCTGCCCCACCACCACCACCACCATCAAAAAGACCACCAGAAGATCACATTGGTGGTCAAGAAGAAGAGGAGGAGGAGGAGGAAAAAGTGGAACGCTCAAGGCAGTTCCTGCAAGAAGTTCATCAGCCCTACAAACCAAAAGAGCACTTCGTATGGCAGTTCTACAAAATCCCAAGGGGTTTCAAAAAAGTCAACGCTGCGAAGGTGACTTGTTTGATTTGTGATGCAGAGCTGTCCAGGGGGAACCCTAACAAAAAATATTCCTTCGGGAATCATACCATGATTCGGCACATGATCCGTTGGCACCCAATCAACTATTCTGCTGCAGAGGTAAGGGACCTCTGCAGTAAGCTACCCCCATCATCATCTAGACCCTCAACATCAAAAGAACCAACTCCATCGGGTTCAGAGGCAACAGAGACAATGCCTATCATACAACCCAAATTTAACAATTTTAAAATCATGTGCAGATATTGTGGTAAGTTAATTTGCTATGGTGAGCAAAGTGTTAAACTTATCATCTGTGCTGGGGAGAACCATAAGTGCCCGAAAAAACCCTAATTTTTTGCACAATTTTTTTTGCTCCAGTTGAGCCATTTACAATTCCCTGTTTTTGATGCTCCCCAAAGAAAATACAAAAAAATATAAAACTGTTCAGAAAAGCCATAAAAGTAAAAAAATGTTCAAAAAACAAAAAGAAAAAAAAACAGTTCTTTTCAGAACTACCTCCCATTTATATAAAATGACTTAAATTTTTAAACTCTGCCATTCTCTTTTCTCCCCGGTGCGCTCCCCGGTGCGCTCCCCGGTGCCCGTACCGGGCGCTCCCCCCGCGCAAATCGAAAAAAAATAATTTTTTTTTGCCCGGCGGGGCCCTTTTACAGCCCCCACATGAAACCTAGGGTGTCAGGGGGGTCTACTCTGCCCCCTAATGGTCCTTTCCCCCTTTGTTTTGGCCACCTGTGTCTCGATCATACCGAGACACAAGATGGCGGCCGCTCCGGACCGTTTGGAATGTTTACAGACACCCGAGAGCCAATCAGCTTTCCGTGTGCAAGTCGCGTAGCGAGCCCGGAGCGCTCCCCGGAGCGAGTACCGGGGCGCTGCCATAGATATATATATTTTTTTTAACCAAATTACTCAAAATCCACTGGAGCACATATCTTGAGACATAGCAAAGGCACATTGGGCTACCAGTCCCTACAATTTTGCCAATTTTGGTGGAAATCCATTCAGCCGTTCGGGCTAAAAGTGAGGTCGACCACCCTATGGAAATTAACTTTGGGAAAACGTGTTTTGGGACCCCCCTTTTATCTCGTCCCCCGCTTGACGCATTCCCCCCAAACTTTCAGGGTCGGACCGGAGCTCGACGAGGCCATTTTGAGGAAATTTTCAGGCAGATTCTTCAACCGGCGCCAAAGTTATTCCAAATAGAATTTTCAGATTTAACATTGAAAAAAATCCTAACTATAACTACCAACTGGCGATCGCCAGTAGGTAATATATATATATATATATATATTACCTACTGGCGATAGCCAGTAGGTATATATAGTTAGGATTTTTTCTCTATGGAACTTTTTGAAAATTCTATGTCTAATAACTTTGGCGTTTGTGGACGGAATTGGCTGAAATTTTCAGGAAAATGGCACATTTTGTTTCTGAGCAGCCCCTGAAAATTTGGGGGGGGGGTCGTCAAGGGGGGGCCGAGAAAAAAGGGGGGTCCCAAAACGCGTTTTTCCCATTCATTTTTCCATAGGGCGGTTGGCCTCACTTTTAGCTCGAACGGCTGAATGGATTTGCACGAAACTTGGCAAAATTGTAGGGACTGTTAGCCCGATGTGCCTTTGCTAGGTCTCAATATATGTGCTTCAGTGGATTTTGAGAAATTAACGTTTAAAACAAGATATATATCTGTAACAGCGCTCCGGGCAGCGCTCCGGTTCGCGTACTTTTCGCGTAACGGAACTTTGCGATGCGAAGCTGATTGGCTCTCCGGTGTCTGTCAACATTCTAAACAGACCGGAGCGGCCGCCATCTTGTCTCTCGGTAGGATCGAGAGACAAGAGGAGGCCAAAACAAAGGGGGAAATGAAGGAAAGGGGGCAAGGTAGACCCCTTCTGACCCCCTAGGATTGATGAGGGGGATATTATAGAGCCACACGGGCCCAAAAAAAAATCCGATTTTTTCGCCGTAGAGACGCGTCTTGGTACGCGAACCGGGCAGCTAACCGGGCAGCTAACCGGGAAGCTAACCGGCAGTGTAACGGGAGTCTGAGGAGTAGCTGATTGGCTGTCAACATTGTAAACAGTCCGGAGCGGCCGCCATCTTGTCTCTCGGTAGGATCGAGAGACAAGAGGAGGCCAAAACAAAGGGGGAAATAAAGGAAAGAGGGCAAGGTAGACCCCTTCTGACCCCCTAGGATTGATGAGGGGGATATTATAAAGCCACACGGGGCCCCAAAAATGTTTTTAAAAAAATACGATTTTTTCGCCGTAGAGACGCGTCTTGGTACGCGAACCGGGCAGCTAACCGGGCCGCTAACCGGGAAGCTAACCGGCAGTGTAACGGGAGTCTGAGGAGTAGCTGATTGGCTGTCAACATTGTAAGCAGTCAGGAGCGGCCGCCATCTTGGCCAAAACAAAGGGGGAAATGAAGGAAAGGGGGCGAGGTAGACCCCTTCTGACCCCCTAGGATTGATGAGGGGAATATTATAGAGCCACGCGGGGCCAAAAAAAAAAAAATCTGATTTTTTTCGCCGTAGAGACGCGTATTGGTACGCGAACCGGGCAGCGAACCGGGCAGCTAACCGGGCAGCTAACCGGGAAGCTAACCGGCAGTGTAACGGGAGTCTGAGGAGAAGCTGATTGGCTGTTAACATTGTAAACAGTCTGGAGCGGCCGCCATCTTGTCTCTCTGTGGGATCGAGAGACAAGAGGTGGAAAAAAAAAAAGGTGTAAATGAATGAAAGGGGTAAGGCAGACCCCTCCTGAACCCCTAGGATTGATGAGGGGGCTATTAAAGTTCCCTGCGGGGCAAAAGAAAAAAAAATGCAATTTTTCGCGGTAAAGGTGCTTCCCGGTACGTTAACCGGGCAGCTAACCGGCAGCGTAACGGGAGTCTGACATATTGTGTTTTTTGAACGTTTGTGATATGTGCACGTGTGGATTTTGTCTAATTAAGGTTAAAAAAATAAATATATATCTTTAAGCGTGCTCTGGCGCGCTTACGTTTTGGGTTTGGTTTGCGCTGCAGAGAAGATACGTCACGGTTATGTGATGCATCATGAGGCGTCTCACGGGCTACGTGATACGTCACGTAATAAAGAATATATTTTACAGCTATAGATATTAGCTTTTAAAAAACCAATGAAATTCACAGAAAAAAAACATAGATTATAGACCATATATAGTTAGGAATTTGCATTTACAAAACCTTGAAAATTCACTGAAAAAACCATAGGTTATAGACCATATATAGTTAGGGATTAGCATTTACAAAACCTTATTTTATTTGCACAAAACCATTGAAATTCCATATATAGTTAGTTGCACTAACTATATATCGCGGACCCGCAATCCACTGCTAATGATGTCACATATTACACCATTCATGACATGGTCAGTGACATCACTGATGACATCACTGATGACATCTCAAATGGCATCACTGATGACATCACTGATGACATCTCAGATGACATCACTGATGACATCACTGACATCTCATTTGACATTATTGATTACATCACTGATGATATCATTTATGTGATAATACATCTTCAGACTCTAATATAACCTTAGATACACTCAGTGTAAACAGGCACTCACAGACTGTCACACATCCATGGAGTTACTCACACACCTAGTCAGTCATGCAAAGAATTAATCACATCTCCATTTCCTCAACTATACAGTTATACACACCTTACTTATTCAAACATATACTAACACATATTTACTCTCTTATACAATCCGTGATACAAGTTCACAATGATTCATACAGCCACTCTCACATTCACTGGCTCTTATGTTCAGTTATTTATATATGTCAACTCTCACATGGACTGTGTTTTACATATGTACTTACTTTTACATGTAGCACTGAGATATCCATTTACTCACCAATACACTCATGCACACAGTCAACTGTCCATACAGCTGTTTCTACATGCACTTTTGAACCCATACACCTAGGGAATCAACTGCTCACACATCTATGCACAGAGTTATACACCTCCCAGCCACCCACACACATACTCAGTCTCCCATACAAATACTTGGGCAACCATTCAATAACCCATATAGTTACTGATATAGCTACTGATTTAAACATGCAGCACTTTACAGAACAACATATATAATGATTGCCAAATTAAGACACTTTAATCACTAACCCATGCACTCAGTGAGACACATTTAATCATTCTCTCATACAGTCAGTCATGCACCTACTAAATCCTTCATCCAGACACTTATACATCTACTCATTCTTCAATATGTAAGACATATTTTAACTTTACAGAAACATACAGTCACTGGGTGTTGTCATCAGTGATGTCATCAGTGATGCCATTTGAGATGTCATCAGTGATGTCATCAGTGATGTCACTGACCATGTCATGAATGATGTAATATGTGACATCATTAGCAGTGGATTGCGGGTCCGCGATATATAGTTAGTGCAACTAACTATATATGGAATTTCAATGGTTTTGTGCAAATAAAATAAGGTTTTGTAAATGCTAATCCCTAACTATATATGGTCTATAACCTATGGTTTTTTCAGTGAATATATATATATATATATATATATATATAATATATATATTGCGCTCCAACATCTCCTGATTAGTCAAGAAGACAAAACAGCACTCAAAGAGGTATATTGCCAATCACGCTGATTTTATTTCGCGGACAGGGGCTCACACAGACGCGTTTCGGCGTGCTGCCTTCGTCAGTGTGTGTTACATCAAAATGCATTGTTGACATGTTCATAAAGCTTTCAGGGGATCAAGGACATGAACATTGACAAAGGACTCTCATCACCATGCTCAAAGAGCGCGCCATCTTGGAATGACATGTGATGTATTATTGTCACAATCAGTCAATAAAATTGAATACAATATAGCCCACAGATGGGCAATCGCCCCTTGAGAACAGTGATGCCTTCGTTATACACATTGTTCTTGAAATGAACCAAAAATCGAGCCGTGGAACGGCTAATGTCCCTTATCTAGCATGTCATCATTCCCATCATAATTTACAAATTACATTTTCGTTCCATATATGGAAAAATTACTTTTGAAGGGAAAGGTAAGCTCAACAAACAGATGCGATGGGTTTTTCAGCGGAGAGAATGGCATGACATTACATTACTACAATCAACTCAGTAAATCAATCCTGTTGAGTTGTATCTCTAAGTATTTCTAGGGCTGTTAATTTACAGAACCTTTATGATGTTATTAGCCTAGATAACTTATTCAGAGATAAAAAAAGGCATTCGCCTACTGAGACAAAGTCATAGCAGCATTATATGACATTTATAAATCACTTCTAATTCATGGTCACATGATTACTTCACAATTAGCATAATTCATAGATGCTAAAATATTCTCCTCAAATAGTGAGAATCCAAATTTCATCATATAACAATCACGAATTCATAGTTTCAAAAAATAATAAGAAGAAGAATCAAGACAGATCTAATCAGATCTGATTAAACTTTCAATTGAGAGTTAACAGAACAAATATCAAATACACAGAACAATCATGTTGATTAAGGGGACAACATATTAAGAGATAAATTCCAGCTGGCTCTAGTCCACGTAACAAGGTTATACTCATACAGTGTTCAAGTTCTTCATTCTATACTGTGAGCTATATCTCTTATTTACCTAGATGGAATGCCATCTCCTCCCCACTGTTAAGACCTTTAGGATGTTTTGTAGAGTGGTCTATTATATATCTCAACTCCAACCTCAGGAGTCGCCTCAGGCGGTCACCGCCCCTCACATTCCGGGGCTAAATATCTACTCCAAAATATTGTAATTTGTTTCGATCCCGCCCATGTGCCTCAGCAAAGTGGCGAGCCACCGGGTAGGCCGGGTCTGCCTTGTCTATCGCTCTAAGATGTTCTAATATTCTTAGTTTAAGCTCTTTGATTGTGCTTCCGATGTAGCGGAGGCCACACGGACAGTGCAAGCAATAGACCGCATACTGCTTACTACAGGTGATAAATTTGTTGATGATCATTTTTCTCCCTGTTTCTGTTATTATGTACGAAAGAACCCGTTTACTGCCTGTGCACGCTTTACAGCGGCTGCAGGGGTAAAAGCCTTTTTGATCCCTTAGAGTATTAACTCTCGGGGCAAGTTTCTCAAAGTGGCTGTTAACTAACATGTCACCAACTGATCTTGCTTTGCTGAAAGTGAGAAGTGGGTGAGTCGGTAAGTCCTCCTTAAGTACATTATCAGTCAATAGAATGTGCCAGTTTTTATTAAGCATCATTCTCAGATCTTTCGCCCCTGATGAATATGGGGTAATTAGCCTGAATTTCCCTTTATTATTGGTGTCCTCCTTTCCACGTCCTCCCCGTATAGGGTTGGATGTGAGAAGGGTTCCTCTCTCGATCTTCCTTACTTTATTCAGTGTCTTTTTCAGCAATTTTTCGCCATACCCCCTGATCTTAAAACGGGATACGCACTCCGAAGCAGCCGACTCAAAGTCGGAATCTCTGGAGCAGTTTCTGCGGAGCCTCAGTAGCTCCCCATAGGGAATGCTATTGATGAGTTGGGGGGGATGGCTACTGCTGGCAAAAAGTGTTGAATTACCAGCAGTCTCCTTCCTATATAGGGAGGTATGTAGATGTCCTTCTTCAATGAATATTCTCAGATCCAGATAATCCGCTGCCACCAGATTAACCGAACCTGAGAAATGAAGATTCAAATTGTTGTTATTGAGTATGTTTATATATTCATCTGCTGTTTCTCTTCCACCGCTCCATATGATGAACAAGTCATCGATGTAACGATGCCAACATACTACTGTCCCCTCTTGCTCCCTGACCTTGCAGCTCCTGGGCACCTGCTCCTCCCACCAGCCCACGAATAGATCCGCGTAGCTGGGAGCAAAGCAGGTGCCCATCGCTGTCCCTGACTTCTGTATGTACAATTGGTCCTCAAATAGGAAAATATTATGGGTCAGGCAAAATTCAACAAACTCCAGAATCATTATATTATGTCTGGCAAAACGCAATTGACGCTGTTCTAAAGCATGCTTGACTGCTTCCAGGCCATGATGATGTTCAATCCTGGTGTACAAGCTGGTGATGTCCAATACAATCAATAAGTACCCCGATTCCCATTCCAAATCCTGTATTTTTACCAAAAAGTCTTTTGTGTCTCTGATATACGATTTCAAATTAGACACCAGAGGGAACAGGACGTTATCAACGAATCGGGACATATTCTCTGTCAAACTCCCAATGGAGGAAATGATTGGACGGCCTGGAGGACAGTCACGGTTTTTATGTAATTTAGGGAGGTGGTAAAATGTTGGTGTCATGGGATAGTTATTGCACAGGAATAGGTGTTTCATCTCTAGTAAGCATCTGCAGATCGTACCATTTTTGGATTAGTTCGTCATATTCCCTTATACTTTGTTGATACATTTCATTGGTACATTTTCTATAAAATTTCTCGTCCGAGAGTTGCTTCAGAGCTTCCTCCTTATAATAGTCCCTGCTCATTAAAACCACATTCCCCCCTTTATCCGAGGGTTTCACCACAATGTTTTTATCTGCCGCTAGGGTCCTCAGCGCATTTCTCTGTTGTTCCATAATATTATGATCATGGTTATGGTGGTCCACTTTTCGATATTGCATTAGATCGTTGTTCATCGCTTCCGTAAATACATCGACCGCGTCCCAAGGGGACTGGGGAACAAAGATGGAGACTAGTTTAAATCCACTTTCCTCTCTATCCTGTTCCACTCCTTGCAGTTCTGCTCTTTGTGCCACATCTAGTTGTTCAGTGTTCAGGGTTTGCTCCATTTCTAGGTCCTCTAGGATTTCGACCTTATGTAGGTCTCTACTGCTTAAAGCATCAGTCGCAGTTATCCTGGGTCCTTTTTTACCTCTGTCTTGCAGGTGTGGGCGCAGTTTGAAATATTTATGGAGTTTTAATTTCCGTGTAAAGCGGAACAAGTCAATCTTAGTCTGTGTATATTCCAACTCATTGTTGGGACAGAATGTTAGTCCGAGGCTCAGAACTTGCTCTTCATGGTTCGTGAGTTTTCTTGTTGTTAAGGTCACCACTGTCAAATTGGCTTGATCTTCAGGAGAACTCGAAGTTGGATGATACTACTTTTTGTTGCAGTTGCGGTTCGACCAGCGAGAAGCTCCTGTACCTCCTCTTCCTTTTCTTGCCGCCTCCTGCCCTCCTTGTCTTCCTTGTTTTCCTGCTCCGATGTTCCTGCATCCGGCGGTTTGTTCTTTCCGCCCCGGAGCCAGGATTTCTTTATCACCTCGAAATACTCCTGAAAAGGGGTTCTCTTATTTCTTCCAGGTTGGGTTGCTTGTGATGTTCGGTTACCGCCCCGTTCTTCTAGATCCGATTGATTTCCTTCGGATTCATTCTCGGTAACATCGGACTCCGAAGTAACTGCGTCAGTTGTAGTTACTGATCCAGCACCTCCACCTGTTACTTTCTGTAAGGCTTTGCAAGGAGCGTCATATTTCTTTGCATATGTTAGTACGCGTCCTGTTTGGTAATCATTCGCGGCACGTTCATATTTTTCTTGTTTGCAAA
Organism: Lissotriton vulgaris; assembly: GCF_964263255.1. Lineage (NCBI taxonomy): Eukaryota > Metazoa > Chordata > Amphibia > Caudata > Salamandridae > Lissotriton > Lissotriton vulgaris. Next base: position 1,223,090,658 of record NC_141691.1, on the reverse strand, counting down.
GTCTAATTTTTGTTTCATACTTAACAAGCCGAGCTTTCATTTGATCTTTCATCTGCCCAATAGATGTTATTATCCCCGGCTCCGTTTCCTTGTCTAACTCAGTATTAACTAATGCAATTTCGGCTAACGCTCTTTCTCTGTCGCTCCACGCATATTTTACTAGTATCTTTAGAGTCCCTTCACAGTAGGACGCAGTGTGTTCAAACCAGTCTGTTAGTAGTTGGGGGTCCGGATTTTCATATGATGGAACTGTGTGGACCCTTAGCCCTCGGGGTACTCTTTCCTCTTCAATGTAGTTGGTGAGGCTCGTTACCTCCCATTATTTCCGTATCTCACGTTCGTGGAGTCTTTCCAGCTTTGTCATGGTAACTGTCAATTGGTTGTTCGATGCCTCAGCTGCCGGCATGACTGTTTTCTCAGGCGGTTTCTCCTGCCGTTTGAACATGCCCTTGGCCGCTGCTTGCCGCTCCGCATCGGAAAACATGCCGATGTGCCCAACGTCCTGCACTGCCTTTGTGTGCATTTGGGACTGGTGTGGCCCCCTCGCCTAGTCACGTGCGGCGCTTTTCCTCTCCTAACGTCCTGCCGTGATGCTCCGTAATATCTCGCTGACATGCAGCAATGGGGCAAACAAATTCAAAATTGCTCACCAGAGAGACGTCTTCCTTGGGAAGCCTTCGGCGGGAGGTCGGCTGGTCTCCTCTGTACTTCGTCTCACGGCTCAGCTTCAATTCCCCATTTAGGGAAACGGCTGTGCGCAGCCTTCAACTTTCGAAACGCTCCTTCTCCACGAAGAAGGCTGCACACTCACGGACGGGTGCTGTCGGCGGCTCGTGGACGCCACGTCACATTGCGCTCCAACTCCTCCTGATTAGTCAAGAAGACAAAACAGCACTCGAAGAGGTATATTGCCAATCACGCTGATTTTATTTCGCGGAAAGGGGCTCACACAGACGCGTTTTGTGCTCCCTGGTACACTTTTAGTCCTTTGGGCAACACTGACAAAGGACTTTTCCGAAACGCGTTTGTTTGGCTGTGTTGTTTGCTAAATAAAACAAGGGATTCAACACCCTCCCTAGGGCTCAAGGCGGTGTGAGGGAATAAGAGTACTTTTGGGAAGTGGGCAGGTTTTTACGGATAAAGGGGTAGTTTTAAGGACTGGATTTGAAGGGCAGTTTTCAGGATTGGGGCGGTTTTAGGGCTGAGGGCAGGGGCATCATGTAGTTTTTTTTTAATTGGGGCAGGGTTTTAGGCCTCAGGGTAGTGGAAAGGGGTTGGGGTTGTTTTATGGACAGGGCAGGGGTATGTTTTAGGGCTCAGGGCGGGGGGTAGGTGTTGGGGTAGTTCATGGTGGGGCAGGGTTTTTAGGCCTTAGAGCAGGGGGAGGTGAAGCCGTAGTTTTAAGGGCTGGGCTAGTTTTAGGTCTCAGGGTGGGAGGGATGAGGTAGGAGGTTAGTATTTTCGGGCTTAGGGCAGGCGGGTCGGGGTAGTGGCAATCTTAACTACGCATACCCCCTTACCATTTATTCCTTTACAATGAAATTGCATGGTAAAGGCCTGCGTGGTAAAGGAATACGTGGTTAAGACACATTTGTGGTTCGGGCTGCGTGGTAGAGGCGTGCATGGTTTAGACATGCATGCCTCTCTCATCCAACCCCACAAATAATCTCCCCAATTGGGAATGTCTTGTAATGTTTGGAATCTAATATACCACTCAAAACAGTAATTCACCCTCAGTTTGTCGATAAAGACTAGATGAGAGACTTACTTCAATCCCCTTAGGCTCAACCACAGCTTTCCAGTAATGACAGCTAAGCTGAGAGCCATGATACATGAAACAAAGGTACCCTAAGAAAGCCAAATATAGCTTTTTCAAAAACTTCTGCTGGTATTTCAGCTGAAGGCAGGCCTTTCAAGGGAGTGAAATTCACTATTTTATTCAAGTGAACTACCGTTCCTAATATTGTACTACATCCTTCTGGTGTATGTGGCAATTCAACTATGAAATCCAAGAACACTGTGTGCCAAGGCCATGGAGGAACAGGAGCAGACAAAAGTAGTCCTATGGGAGCTGCATGTGCAAACTTACCCTGAGCACATGTAAGGCATTTTGCCACAAGTCTTTTTGAATCTTTTACCCTGGTGGATCATCAAAAATGTCTACATAACAAAGCAAGGTCATGTTTTCGCCGGGGTGCCCATCTAATTTACTAGCCTGACATACATTTCGTTTGAATTCTTGCAGCCCATGGGTCTGTAAATATAAACCCACTTTTACATAGTATAGCTGATCCTTTTTCTGTTGCACTACAGTCAAAAAATCTGGGATTGTTAGAATGAATAATACTTTATTAACAGGAATTATAAGTGGAAGATCAAGAATTTTTTCACCTGGGTCATGACCTTACAGAGAGAGGGCATCTGCTTTCCCATTCTTACTTCCAGGCTGAAATGTGATTACAAAATCGAAATAGGAAGAAACTGTGTTCATATTAAATGACGTGCAGACAAGGCCCAAGCAAATCTTAATAACTGTAGTGTGTGAAGTTCAATAGGTATGTTCTGAGCTCCCAAAAAATAGTCAAGTCTTACTTAAAATGCATATTTAGGAGCCGATTCCGATCTCACTGGGAGAAGGCGCCATCTGACTCGGATCCGGAGGGCTTTCTGACCAACTTGTGCTCCAGGGCTCCAGGGTTCTGAGCGCCCGAGTACGATGCAAACAAGCGCTGAAGGACACGGGTCGTTCGGAGCCCATTTAAAGTCAATGGAAGCCTTTTGTACAACGCTTACATAGGCTCCCATAGTCAGAAACGGTACATGCATGTGCAGGGGGGACCCTTTGGTCCCCACCTATGATTGACTCAGATGAAGTGGGGTCTGGTGCGGACCCCCAAAGTTCACTTCACAGAGCGTTTACATGTCGGAGGCTCCAACTCGGTCCGGCTGTCCGAATCGTGGATTGTACGGGCTCGATCGGAAATCGCTTCAATTGCACGGCACGGTTTGCTTACGGACAAGAAGTATGGAGCGGTTCGGACCCAGAAACGATTTGGTTGGCGATTTTGCGTTTCTCTCATTATACTTGCTTGCTAGTACAGCAGTACAAGTCTATTGGAAAACACGCATACTGCTTGTAATTTTTCCGGCCGGATCGCGTTCATCGTCCTTCCGAGCGAGATCGGAATCGGCCCCTTAATGTCCAAAAGTTTCCAATCTGCCACTGTATGTTTAACTTCAGCAGGACTACGATTTTGTGAATAATAAGCGACTGGGTGCAATTGTCCTGTAACCTGATAACGTTCAGATCAAACTCCCTGCACTGTAGTTTGAGAAGCATCTGCCTCAACTACAAAAGATTGCACTAGATCTGGATGCCTAAGAATTGGGGATGTAATAAATCTTCCCTTAAGGTCCTCAAAAGCCTTCCTAGTCTCCACATCCCATTGGAAACTCACCCTTTCTTAAGGAGTCTGGTAATTGGAGGAACCTAAGAAGAAATCATCTATAGAAGTTAGCAAAGCCCAGCAACCGGTGTACCTCTTTCACTGACTGAGGGGATTTTCAAAACCTTATTGGCTTCCACTTTGTTCATACCCATTTGTATACTTTGCATCCATTTGTTCACTTGGGGGGCATCATAGTTGACCTCAAGTGCAAAACTGGAGTGTCCCTGCTTAAATGGGGGTATACAACGTTTACCACGCATTTTTTACCACGCACTACACTTACAACGCAGGCATTACCACGCATACCATTACAACGCATTGCACTGGGGGGCGCTCTAGGATAGGGAATAAGTTTAATTTTATATCCAACACCTTCCCTAGTGTCCACGGGGACTGGAGTTGGAATATAAAATTATACTTACCACTATCCAGCACCTCAAAGCGCTATGCGTTGTAACGGTATGCGTTGTAAATACCGCATTGTAATGGTATGCGTGGTAATAGTATGCGTCGTAACGTCATACATCCTTAAATGGGGCCTGTTACGGGCCACCAAAAGTCCATCATCGCCAGCCTTTCCAATGTGGGTGAACCACCATGGAAAGGCTGGTGGGGATGGATCATCCTAATTCCTACGGCAGTGCCTGGTAGGTACTGCACCATTCTGGGGATGCTGACCAGTCTGACAGGCAATCGGAATGCTTGCTACTGTCGGACTCATGGTGGTCAGCCTTTCAGCCCACCAGCATACTGCCCACCAACAAAATCTTGTGGGTGGGAAATGACCACACAATGGCGGTCAACCCGCCATCGACAGCCTGTTGGTGGTGGGTTCACAGCCATCGTAATGACCTCCCAAGTATTGAAAAAGATCAAACTTGGTACGGAATGCAGTCTTTCATTCATCGTCTTCCCTGACCCTCATCAGATGGTAGGCTCCTGAAAGATCTAACTTATTGACAATAGCAACCTTTTCACTTGATTCAACAGAGATGAAGTTAAAGGTAAGGGTTACCTCTTGTTAATGGTAACACAGTTGAGAGCGCTATAGTCTATGCAAGCCCAGAGTTATCCTCCCGTTTATGAAGAATTAAAAACAATGGAGAGGACACCGGGGAATGGGATGCATGGATGAACCCGATTTGCAGAAGTTCACCCAAATACATTCTCAAATTAAGATTTTCTCACTCAGTTAGGTCATAAGTTTAAATACATGTTAACTGAGTTACAGGCTGCAGAACAATCTGTCAATCAAAAGGTCTGTGAGGGGATAAAACACTTGCCTTTTTTGATCAAAAACATGCAAAAAATGATATTTCATAGGAACAACTGAGTATTTATTCCCCACGGTATATTGTATTTGTTCCTGCAGTAAAGGAGGTTCCAGAAAACAACGTTGAAGGGAAGGTTACAGTTCCTGAAACCTAATCCATAAATGGATTGCGCTGATATAACCAAAGTATCCTAAAGATAGCTTGACATTCGGATTCAGCCTTTATATCAAAGCAGATTGCTTCCTGATGTCCCTCAGCTATTTTCAACTTTAACAAAATTGTTTGCGAATCTACAGGTCCAGACACATTTTTCTCCCAGTCATAATATACATTTTTTCCACCTTGCTCCTGGGTAAAATAGGGATACCCAATTGTTTGGCAAAGGATGCATCCATAAAGTTACCAGTGGCACCAGACTCAATAGATCAATTGAAATGCTGTTATTCATTTCCCATTCTAAGGATATAGATATGTGAAAATATTTGATGATGACTTCACAACTAGTGTTTTCCCAAAACAAAAAACCTTTGTATCTGAATTACCTGGTAATTTGGTCTCTACAATTACCAGGTTTATGCATTTCCATCTGACGTAGGGACGGATGAAATACTGATAGACACCTGCTTGGGCTTGATAGGACATTCTTTAAGAAAATGCAATGCTTTCCCATAATATATGCAAAGCCCCATATCTCTTGTCTCTACGCCTTTGTCTTTCTACATTGGTAAGTGGATCACCGATCCCTCCTATTTGCCGAGGTTCTGGTTACACTTATTCTTAAACTTTTTCTCACAAGCTGCACATATCCTATATTTTTTCAACCAGTCTGTGGTCTAGTCTGACAACCGGGTTAATCATCACTTCACAGTCATCCGATGAGTCTACTACTTGAGCTAGTAAATCTTTCAAATCATCTTGCAGTCTTCCATGAGCTCTCTTCTCTTTAGGCTAACCTGACTCCACCATTAGTCTATAAAAAAAGTTCAAGGAAGGGATGAGATCCTCATTGCCCTGTTTCAAATTCAACAGTTCAGTATCATTGGACTACATAATTGTATATTTATCAAACAATTTCCTTATTTCAGCTTTAAATTATGTATAATTATATAATATTAGATAATCTCTTTCCACTATTTGAATTGACCATGTAGTAGGGATTCATCCTAAATAAGAAAAGATGAATGCAACCCCAGATTTATCATTTGAAAAACACATTAGTTGATCCATAAAATGCAACTGGCATTGATTAAAACCTTCATCAGGAGAAAGCTGAATGCTGTGTGGTGTAAGGACTTGGATAACTGGGTGTGACACTTCTTCCCCACCTGTTTAACCCCTTACCATATATGTGACAAGGGTATCTGAATAAACAAAAGTACAGAGCTTTAGGATGGATTTTATTGAACCCTTTACATTAGGCATAGTTTTAGGTTTAGCCATTGTTTTAAACAACCCTGGAAATCATCTAACCTTTGGGAAAGTTTATGTATTTCATTTAGTGATTGTTATACCATCTGTCTCAAATTCCTAATTTTATTCTGCAATCAAGCAATCAATCAATCAATCATTTGTGAAGGGCACGACATACCCGCAAGTGTCTCAAGGCGCTGGGGGAGCCCTACTGATCGAAGAGCCAGGTCTTGAGTATCCTTCTGAAGGTCAGCAGGTCTTGGGTCTGTCGTAGGCTCAGTGGGAGGGTGTTCCATGTCTTGGCGGCAAGGTGGGAGAAGGATCTCCCACCGGTAGTTGTTCTTCGGATGCGTGGAAGGGTGGCGTCGCGAGTGAGAGGTCGGTGGAGCGTAGCTGGCGGTTGGGGATGTAGAAGGAGAGCCGTCTGTTGGGCCGGTCTTGTGGAGTGCCTTGTGTGCGTGGGTGAAGAGCTTGAAGGATATCCTCTTGTTGATGGGGATCCAGTGCAGGTTTCTCAGGTGGGAGGTGATGTGGCTGTGCCGTGGTTTGTCGAGGATCAGTCATGCCGAGGTGTTTTGGATGCGTTGTAGTCGTTTGATGAGCTTGGTCGGGGCTCCCGCATAGAGGGTGTTACCGTAGTTGATTCTACTGCTGATGGGGGCCTGGGTGACTGTCTTTCTTGTATTTGTCGGAATCCATCTGTAAATATTGCGGAGCATGCGGAGGGTGTTGAAGCAGGAGACGGCATATACTTGCTTAGTCATTGAAAGAATTGAGTCGAGGATGATTCCCAGGTTGCGTGTGTGGTTGGTAGGTGTCGGGGCTGCCCCCAGTGCCGTCGGCCACCAGGAGTTGTCCCAGGCTGAAGGGTTGGAGCCGAGGATGAGGACCTCCATCTTGTCTGAGTTCAGCTACGGATGGCTGGTCTTCATCCAGTCGGCGACGGCCTTCATTCCTTTATGGAGGTTGGCTTTGGCAGTGATGGGGTCCTTGGTGAGGGAGAGGATCAGCTGAGTGTCGTTGGCGTAGGAGATTATGTTGAGGCTGTGCTGTCTGGCTACATGTGTGAGCGGGGCCATGTAAATGTTGAACAGCGTCAGACTGAGGAAGGGCAGATAGCTGCTCCTTAGTTAACTTGGACGTTTGCAGCTCGTGTACTCACTCCATCCCATGAAAGTACTAGTCAGGGAGACTAGTACTGCAATTACATCAACAGGGTAGTGGTCTGAGATTTCTTCTTGCTCAGACAAGAATTTAAACTAGGGCCTGTAATTCTATTATGACTGAACAGAACCAATGAAAAAACGTGGCTGTTCAAAATCTTGTAGGAGCGAGATGGATATTCCAGAAGCAGAGTCCCTATGCCACTTAGAGCCCTGTGACCACTGAGGAAATGGAAAAGAACATCCAAGTGACAACAGTGACCAAGGGAAAGGAGAAATGGATAAAACACAGGGTGGTGTTCCAGGGTCCCATCAAAGTAACTGCTTTGCCTTGTGACTCTAGTGGTTCATTCAGTGTTTTAAGTATGTCATGTGTTTAGAAATAAGTATAAAATCAAGGTAGTATCCCCCACGTAACACTATGTTTTCTTAAACCTCAGGCACTCCTTTATTCATACCTCTACCACACAAAACTGGATGACTACACCCAATTATATGCAATAATGTAACAATTTATTATTATAGAAGAATAAAAATATTAAAAACAGTGCTTATTATAAAATCACAGCCTGACAATTTCTGGTGCTTAATCACAAAATAATCTCTTAGTATATCCACAGGCACAATTTATACATCAATGTACATGAGATTAAAAATACATAAAATCATCAGTATCTCCATTAAAATAACACAAAAATATCAAACATGGTTGTCTATCTGTAGAAGTAAAATAACCAAAACCATAGAGTTGTCAACGTGGCGTTTCAGTGGATGAAACTTGAAAAGACATGAAATGAAGTATTACATTATATTCCCTTTGAAACTGAGGGTGGTGGCAGAGGGCAAAACATGTTTTTTTTAGAATCCGGAGATGGCGAAGGAGTGGCTGGATGGTGGTTAGTGGTAGAGCCCTGAAGACCCATGGAAGAGGCATAGACAATTAATACAGGAACCCAAGGAACAGTTGTAGCGAAACACCAGCAACGGCCTGATTCCAGAAGTCGAATAACAGAAACGGCCTTCACGATCTGAGGTACCGATATGGTTACAGCTGAACAAGCAAATACCAGGTGTGCTAGGAATTACAGAAGTAAGGAACACCAAACCCAGAGACAAATTGATGCAGACTTTAACCTGGCCAGGAATGGTGTTTGCTCGTTCCCCAGAGATAATAGGGGGTATGGTGGAGACAGGGAAAGAGCCCCGAAATCCCCCCTACATGACAGAATGGGACAGGGTGACAGGCACTCTGCATAGTTGGGGACTCAGGTAGTTCTAAGCCCAAATTGCAAGGAGGCAGGGAGGGCAGTATTTTCAATTCACTGTTAAAATTTGGGATTGTTATTCGAAGGGAGGGTAAAGGAGGGTATGAGAAGACTAGCGACTATAGGATTATTGACAGGAAGTTTTATTGTTTCACATGAAGACTACAGAGTGTTGATCAGGTTAAACCAGTTACAAGACAAAGAGAAATGGATGATCTACCTGATCCCAAGAGTAGGATGACCCAAGACCACCTCTCCTTCAGGAAGAAGCTGAAGACCTGGCTGTTCGAGCAGTAGCGGCACCCCCCCCCCCCAGCGCCTTGAGACCCTACGGGTATGTAGCGCGCTTTACAAGTGTATTTGATTGATTGATTGATAGGATACAACCATGTCCGAGGGCCAAAGGGAAAATGAAAGTTAAAAACCAAAATAGAAGTGCTTGATATAAGCAAGGGCTCAGGAATGAGACTTCTCTCCTGAAATGTCAATGGTCTGGAGGACAGAATTAAGAAAGAAATGGTACTTCAATATTTAAAGTGTCACTCCTCTGACATAGTTCTTCTCCAAGAAACACACCTCATTGGCAACGCCTGTAAAGCTTTGGACAGATTGGGATATAATTGATAGTATTTCACAAAGAGTACTCCCCTGATTATTTAACCGTTGTTAAATGGTTACGTTTCTTGGAACAGGTCCTGAACTAACACTTGGTGGAGAATCCTATGTGAAGCTATGAATTTTACACGACTACAAAGTGGGAAATGAGGCACGTCCTTTTGTTTTATATTCCCTCACACACCCTAGTAGTGTCATGCTTCATCATGGGCTACACTCTGATGCCTAGCAGTCAGGGTAGGCTCAACCTTCTTTCAGAGAGCACTTAGTGAGATGATTTTGGCCTGCAGGATAAAGATTAACAATTCACTGTCAGATCCCAGTTTCCCTTTATTCTAGGATCTGCCAGGGACAATAAAAACCTAATAAATTGGGTCAGAAGGGATATTGTGGTCCTAAGACCCTATTGCCAACATGTTTCAGTCCACTGCTGCCCCATGAAGGGTGCTGTTACCCCCGTGTTGAAATGGTATGAAGGTGACAAACGCAGTAATGCATGTGATATACTTGCATTTGTCTATCACACACCCAAATTTGTGTATTGCCCATTTTGGTGGCGGCTAGTTGCCGGATCCTGTCTCCTTTCACTCACTAGTGTGTGTTCAACACTAATGACACATCTGTGTCATTCTGACTAATTCAAACATGTAAACATAAAAACTCTGTGCCTCTCATCACTGTGGTAATTCTTTAAAAAAACTCTTTCTATATTCACTAATACACACATTATACTTACCCCTTTCTGGGTGAGGTTGTACTCCATGTGGGACCTCACATTGGGTGGCCCTGTAGTCAAATACTGTTTGTGCCAGAATAATGTATGTGGCAATGTAAATCAAGGTTTTTTGCAGACAATTCCCCTTTAAATGTTATCACCCATACCATTTACTTTCCTGGTAAGTATGGAGATCAATGAGTCTAATCTATCCCCCATCATCCGATGTATAGGCAGTAAAAGTGCGATCATATAACAAATACGTTAGGTAACGGTCCCTTCTAGTAGTACAATCAGTGCGTGATTTGGTTTGTCTTCCCAGTAGGTGAAATCAGTTGTGAAATCTGTACGTGATAGTATGTACACACTATGTTGTGAATCAAACATTACTTGAAACAATAAACACCCATCCCTCCACCCCTCTCCTCTCCCTTCCCTGCCCCCTGCCCATGGATTTAGAATTACCCACTCCCCAACTAGGCAGAGTGCCTCACCCCCTCCCAAAAATACCGAAAGGTGCGGGTTAGTGGTCTCCTCACCCCGCTCATAGCTACTAGTATTATGCCCACAGTATCGTAACTCCCAGCCCTGCCTGTGCAGGAGTGAGATAGCAGATATCATAGGTGGGTTACTCCGACATTAACAGTTCTATAGCAATTCTCTTTTGGACCTGTCAGTCAATAATATCATAAGAACGTTCTCACCAATGTCACAGAGCAGGCAGGGACAGAGAATATTCTGCTGTCTCCATCACATGTAGAATTGCATCCCCTGTGCATCAGCCAGTTGTCCTTTGTGCTAGCGGAACCGTCATCTGATTGAGTCCCACCATTGTCTCTGTGCATCCTTGGTCCAGTGTTCCGATCTCGACGGTGGCCTCCGACTCTGCGCCATCCTTCTAGCCATTCCCACGTGTCCTCCAGCGAAGTGAAAAACCACGTCTTTATGTTTGATTCCACACTACGTTTCGCTGGAAACAACATGGCATATTTTACTTCTCGGTCCCGAAGTTCTTTCTTTACTGCCTGAAAACTCCGCCTTTGGGCCTGGACCTAGGCCGTGAAGCCTGGGAAGAACGTGATTTCGCTGTTCTCCACCTTGAGCGGGGGTCCAGATCGTGCCGTTTGGACAATGATTTAAAGAGAAACAAAGGTCCTTAGTATATCTAGGATCAATACTGGAATAAAACATAGGCCACAATGGGAACTATATTTGTCCACTGTCCAGCCTGACAGGTTATTTTATTTTGTAATCAAATGAAAACACACATAAAGGGATGTTCGTAAGGCACAGTCCTGTACCATACTGGGGACACACAAGGAAGGGAATTTTTCAGACAAGGGAGAGCATTATTGGCCACTTTTAAGTCAGTGTTAGTTTTAAGTGATGCCAAACAAGTGCTAGACACAAGAATATTCACACATAATAGTCAGGTTGTGAAAATACTTATAAAAAGTCGACGTTTCGATCCCTTATGCTCTAATATGTGGAATCATCATCAGGACTGATAATTGAACATTTGCCTGCCTGGCATAGTCATTTTACAACCACCCTGATCGGCGAGTTGTAGCCCAGGGATTATGTGTGGTGTTATGTTGAGGGAGTATCTGGTATGGCAACCTCCTGCAAGGGATCAGGACGATCTTAGCTGAATTCCGGCGATATTTGAGCGATAACGGATCGACCATTAGAGTTTTTAGGAGTAATTATTTACTCGAAGGTGTGCCAGGGACCGTGGACCCGTGGGGATCTTGGGAGTACGGTGACTCCCTGGTGTTCCAAGGAACAATGCCCATTCGTATTCTGCAGGATCGCAGTTGTAACTGTGATCCTGCAGAATACGAACGGGCATTGTTCCTTGGAACACCACGGAGTCACCGTACTCCGAAGATCCCCATGGATCCACGGTCCCTGGCACACCTTCGAGTAAATAATTACTCCTAAAGACTCTAATGGTCGATCGGTTATTGCTCAAATACCGCCGGAATTCAGCCAAGATCGTCCTGATCCCCTGCAGGAGGTTGCCATACCAGATACTCCCTCAACATAACACCCCACATAATCCCTGGGCTACAACTCGCCGATCAGGGCGGTTGTAAAATGACTATGCCAGGCAGGCAAATGTTCAATTGTCAGTCCTGATGATGATCCCACATATTAGAGCATAAGGGATCGAAACGTCGACTTTTTATAAGTGTTTTCACAACCTGACTATTATGTGTGAATATTCTTGCGTCTAGTACTTGTTTGGCATTACTTAAAACTAACACTGACTTAAAAGTGGCCAATAATGCTCTCCCTTGCCTGAAAAATTCCCTTCCTTGTGTCCCCAGTATGGTACAGGACTGTGCCTTACTAACATCCCTTTATGTGTGTTTTCATTTGATTAAAAAATAAAATACCCTGTCCGGCTGGACAGTGGACAAATATAGTTCCCATTGTGGCCTACGTTTTATCCCAGTATTGATCCTAGATATGCTAAGGACCTTTGTTTCTCCTTAATTCATTGACACCCACGGTCCTCAGTTAACTGAATGGGTTCCCTTGTTTACTTAAAAAGAGTTTGGAGAATGATGTCTCTTTCCCTGTAATCTAAGACGTGGGCTATAAGTGGTCTCGGAGGGGCGCCCAGCTTCGGCCTGCCTCCCGGTACTCTGTGTGCTCTTTGAATGGAGAAATAATTGGAAAGATTTTTGGGCTGTAGATGCTTCACTATTAGATCTTCCACATATAGGTCCGCCGCCGGCCCTTCAGCCCGCTCCGGCACTCCTAAAATACATATATTGTTTCTTCGGGCCCTCCCTTCATAGTCATCCAGTTGTCGCACCATCCTAGCGTGTTGGCCTTGAAGTTCGGCAACTTGGGTCTGGAGTTGTGCCGTGTCATCCTGTAGTGATGACGTGACTATTTTGAGGTCTTTTACTTTCGCATCCATCTTCCGAAAGTCCGCCCGCAGCAGGGACACCTCAATGGTGACGGAGTCAAGAGAGGATCGCACGCCACCTATAGCTTCCATCACAGGGTAGGCTCAAATTCTGTGTCAGCACAGGCCGCCATGTCAGCAGCGTCACGGCCTCTCTGTCGACGGCACACACTAGACCCTCCGAGCCTCGAGCGGCCTCCAGGGCTCCCTGAGATGGGGTGACGATATCTGTAATTGCCAGCAGACCCCGTTCCTTTGCCATTGTGCTGGCAGTATCTCACCTCCCCTGCCAACGAGATTCACTTCTTTTCCCTCCAGCGTCTGAGCTGAAAAGGACGTACTCCGCTGCAGACCTGTCAGGCCCCAAGCTGGGAGCTCAATTAGCAGCCCTCTCTGGTGATCCTCCGGCCACACTACAGTCAGTCCACTGCCCCCGCCCCATGGGCCCCAACCTGTACCCATGGCACAGCTGCCGCATTAGTGTTGAAGAGTTTTCGTCGGTCTCAGCAGTGACGGGCTATGTTATTACCTCCAGTATTCCGTCTGGAGGGTTACGGCGCCGCCATTTTCACCTCCCGCTGTCCGCCTCCAGACCATCTCGGTTTACTCATCTTCAGCGGGGCCGCGTCTGTCAACTATCGCTACTATGGAGTGCAGGGCTGGTAAGCATCTAATAACTTATTTTGCAAGCGTTATGGGCACAGGATTATGTTGGATAGACTGTGGGTATGCGGAGCCCCTCTAGCTAGCCGCCATTTGCTTTGGCCGCTAGCCTCGCCCCCAGATTTTTAATCTTTATCCCCCCTGGCCAAAAACATCTCACCAAGTGCTCCCTGAAAGATGGTCAAGCCCACACTGACTTCTAGGCGTCAGGGTGTCCCCATGATGAAGCATGACACCATTAGGGTGTGTGAGGGAATATAAAATAAAAGGATGTGCCTCCTTTACCACTCTGTAGTGGTGAAAAATTCATCGCTTCACATCGGATTCTCCACCAAGTGTTAGTTCAGGAACTGTTCCAAGAAACTTAAACATTTAACAATGGTGAAATAATTAGGGGAGTACTCTTTGTGGAATAGTGTTACAACACTGGAGGGTGCACTCCCTTCTTAAGTTCCTCTTGGCCCCTCACCAAGCAAGTAATTCCAGCTCAGTTCATCAAACTTTATTGTGGCTGTTTCAGCCATAAAAGCACATATCGGATTTTGGTAATATAGTGAAATATGATCAATAGCAGCATGAGGGATTTTGCAGTATCATTATATTATTGACTCAAACAATTTACACAGGGATCAACATGAGATAACAAGGGGGTCAGTTATAATAGTTAAAAGTTAGTATAAAACATAATTTAAGATTAAGATCATATAAAAACTTTTTAAAAATTAGCAAACATTATTAAAAATGCATCCCACATTAATGAGCTAAAAATTGCACCTCAAAAAGCAGCAGCTAGTTGCCAAATTGATTTTTTTTAACAAAAACATATGTTTAAGCCACATAGCGAAAAGGAATTTTGAACATGCCACCACATATACTAGTGCAGTATCAGATTTTAGGATCCTTAGACAGTCTCAATAATTTCTAGTGCCCAATATTTCTGCACAGTTGGATGACCCATTTGGCCCTAGTCAGCTTATATGCTGGGCAGAATAGCATTAAATGGGTCACCTTTTCCTTCTCCACCATGCATCCTGTGCAAAGAGACAATAAACCCCCAGCTCACTTGTTGGTTACTGCATAGAGTGGGAGTGTCCCATATCTGAATTGCAGATACAGCTTTCTAGCTAGAGGCAGCTGGATCTGGTCTAAAACTTGTTCAAATTGATACAGTGACTTAAAATGAAGGGACCCGTACGTTAGACTGGTCGTTGCTACTCCTTGGATTAAACTAGCAAGTTTATGGGCTTTCACGGCGTTGGCTAGTTGACTTTTGGAAGTAGCTAAACTTGATTCCTCAGGGGTAGTCCATAAGTCCTCCCTACCCATGGCACAAAAGAAGTCCCTGACGAAAGACAGCCAGGGTATACCACCTACAGCCCCCAATAATAACAGAACCGCTTTCTATACATCCCTATAGTGCCTCAATTCTGGTGTACTCCACACCTGCCGCCAGTATAACAGCGCTCTTGCCGAAGTTAAGTCCTCTATTGGGAGTATATCCAAGTCCATTCGTAGTGGCACAAGTGGCGTACTTACTGGGAGAGCTAGAATATTTCTAATGAGCTTGTTTTCAGTAAGTGATAAGGCATTAGGGAAACAATGACCCCACAACTCTACCCCGTAAAGGGCGGCAGACCTAGCTTGGACTTTATAAATCTCAAGCAACGGGCTTATGGTCTTTGCCACACAGGACTTATGCACTTGCATTAGACCCCCCATTGCTTGGGTCAGTTTCAGGTTGGCCTTCCCAATTTGGGGGCCCCATCCCATCTTATTGTTTAATGTTAAGCCCAGTTAGTCAAATAATTTAACTTGCTCTAGTGGTCTATCCTCCATCAGAGGATGTGGGCAATTAGTGGTAGTGGCATTAAATATCATATATTTTGTTTTATTAATGTTGACTACCAGTTTCGACTTTTTAGAGAACCGGGCAATCTCATTCAACACCCTCTGCATCCCCATTGATGAGTTTGAGAGGAGCAGGGTGTCGTCTGCGAGCATTAGTGCAGGGAATTTAGATGACGATATTCTCGGAGCGTCCAGGTCCTTAGCAGCAAGCAGATCATCAATTAGACCATTTAAAAATAAAGAAAAGAGGTTCGGGGCAAATACACAGCCTTGCCTGACTCCCTTTCCAACGGGAAAAGGCGCTGTTAATAGACCATTCTTACTGTATCTTACCCTAGCATATGTATTCTCATGGAGGCGTTTAAGTTGGTAACAAAGATATGGCGGAACTCCCATGTCAAGAAGGATGTTCCACATCCACAAATGTAAGATACAAGGTCCCCCCTTCCAAAACTATGTGCTTCCAGTAAATTAACTGGAGCCTAAACAATTGGTCTGTGGTCGAAATTTTAGATCTAAATCCTGCTTGTAATGGAGTTAGGATATCTCTGTCTTCTATCCACTCCTGTAATCGGCCCAACAGTATCCTTCCATAAATTTTCTGCGTAACATCAATAAGACTGATTGGCCTGTAATTCGCAGGCTCAATCGGTGGCCCTTTTTTAAAAATGGGGACAATCTCCGCCCCTACCCATGTCGACGGTACTGGAAGGCCATGAAGTATTTAATTAAAGAGCATTAATAAATATGGTGCCCATACTGTCTACTCTTTTTTGAACAAGTCCCCTGGGATCCTGTCCAGACCGGGTGCCTTATTAGGCTGCAAATTTGCTTGAGCTGATAGTACCTCACCCATATTAAATGGAGGTATTTCCTGTATCAATTCTAAATTAAAATGATGTTGGGGTGCATTTCTATCATTTGTGACAAGGCACGAACCAGAATACAATTCTTTAAAATATAGATACCAGGATTGTTCATCCAGATTAGGGTCAATAGTGGTCCTTTCTTCGGTTTTACCGGTGTGGACCAAATTCCAGAAAGATCTAGGGGTAGATGTATCAAGATTTTCGTTAGCGATTTCTTAATAGCGAGTCGTTGCGAATCGCTATTAAGAAATCATTAAATGCGATGTATGTATGTTTCTGCGACTTTCTTGCGATTCCTTAAAAGTCGCAATTTTATTTTTAGAATTTTATGCGACTTCTTATTTTGCGAATTTCGCAAATTAAGAAATCGCAAAAAAGCGTGAATCTGTTGCTGCCAACTACAAAATAGCTGAGTCATACTCAGGAAATGGGCTTGATTAGTTTCACCTGCATGCCTGAGCCACACCCAGTGGCAGTTGGAAAGCTGTTTGGCTGGAGAGAGGAGCTGCTTGACTACAGGATGGAGGCTGCAAATTCTGAAGGAGGCCCCTCAGCAGAGAAAAGGAAAAGGAAGCAAAAGTTTTCTGAGAGGGAGGTGGAGACACTGGTGGAGGAAATGGCCTGCAATCATGAACTTTTGTTTGGAAAGCAAGCCAAATATGTTCCTGAAGTCAGGAAGAGGAAGTTATGGCTGGAAATCCAGGAAAAAGTCAATGCAGTTGGTGTTATCCCAAGAACAATTGATGAAATTAAAAAAGCGTTGGTACGACATGAGGCTGAGGGCAAAGGAAAAACTTGCTGAGAGACTAAAGGATGCCAATAAAACTGGTGGGGGATCTGGAAATGTAGACCAACCAACCCCACATGAGGAGCTCATTGAATCTACAATTCAGCATGAAAGTGTTTCCGGAGTCTCAGCCATTGACAGTTCTGATCACACAGTTGCTGAACATGGTAAGCAGGATGCTTGACTTTTTCATTGCATAAGTTAGAAGCATGAGTGTATGAGTGTGTGAGCATTATTCCATGTGTTTAATAAATAACAGCACTTAAATGTGAAAATTGATCCCCTTTTTTGTTTTACATTACTGCATACTTATGATATGCAGTACATTTAAGCTGCACCAACATACATGCATCTGAATAAGTACACAATACTACCTCTTTAGTTAGCTTAATTTAATAGTTATGTAGCACACAGACAGGCAAGCATCTCATGTGACTCTTTCTTTATTCCCAGATCATGTTGTAGATTCACATGATGGTGATGGGGGGCAATCCTCACAGGAACATATTACAGCCCCAGAAGAAGTAAATGTCAGTGATGAGCATGAATCATTGTCTTTTATGAGAAGAAAAAGAAAAGCAGTTGCACAACTGCAACCTTTTGAAGAATCAGATGATGAACCTGAGGGATCAACAAATAACATAAATGTGTCCGAACAGGAAGTTATACATCTTGACACAGTTAGTGATTCTGCTTCAAGAAGATCATATTCTAATAATAATACCAGGAGAAGCAGGGGAGAAGTCACAGAGACAGCAAATGTTTTTGCTGGTTTGGAAAACAACATGCTTTCAGTGCAACAAAAACAACATAAAGCATTAAGGTCAATTAATACCCATCTAAATAAATTAAACAAGAGTAACAATAAGGTGGGTGATGGTATGGCCCGGATGGCTGACTCCATGGACAGACTTTGTGTAGCATTTGAAAGATCAGAGTCAAACAGAGTGAGGGATTCTCACACTCATAACATCAGACTAAAGAAGTACTATGCAGCTATAAATAGTCTGTGCACTGTGACAGCACAGAGTAATAGGCAAAGCATTGCCATGCAACGCATGGTTGGTGAATGCAGTAGAAATGTTGCCAAAGGGCTGGATAAAGTATCCCATTCTTTTGAATTATTAAAAACTTGTCAGAAAGGGGCAAGTGCGTTCTTTGAGGCCATTGAGTCTGAGGACACTTCCAGTAGAACCAGCAGTAACCCTACGCCCACTTTGGACACCCCTGACATGAGGAGTGGAAGCCTTGGTAGCCAACATACATTTGTGAGGAGAAGTGGCCCAGGCCAACGCAGAAGTAGCAGAAGGGGAAAAAATTAAAAAGAAAATTCAACATATATATTAAGAAAAGAGAATGACACTGTGAGCAAACATTCTCAGATGTATGTCCTGTGGATTAACAGGTTCCAGGTTTTTGTTACCCATCTAATTTTGAAAAATTAAAGGTTTACATAATGAAAACAAAGATGTTGTGTTTTTATTTCTTACCTAGAAATAATTGTTAGTAATTTCTGCACGCCTTTGTCGCCCAGCCACAGCTCCTAAACCTGTAGCACATCTTCTTGGTGGAGGGACATCATCATTGTCTGAAGATTCAGGGTCACTCACTTCACATTCTGTTCCCTTTCTAATAGCCATGTTATGTAGCATAGCACAACTTGTAATTATTTTGCAACACAATGATGGCTTATATTGCAAGGATCCTCTACTTTTATGGATTCTTCTGAACCTGCTTTTCAAAATTCCAAAAGTTCTTTCAATAACTCCACGTGTAGAACGGTGTGCCTTATTGAATCTCCTTTCATGAATGTTACTTGGATTTAGATAAGGTGTCAAAATGAAATCACGAACTGCATAGGCGCTGTCTCCTAAATTGTAATTTCAGAAATGTGACAGTTTTAAAAATAGATTGACAAAAGTTTTAAAATTAATTTTGTGTTTTTAAGTAGCACTTACCAAGCAGAAATCCATCTCCAAATTCACCAGCACTCAAACGTCCATGTAATCCACTGTGTCTAAATATATATGAATCATGAGTGCTTCCTGGAAATTTTGCAACAATGTCAGTAATAATATATTTAGCATTACACACCATTTGAATGTTTAAAGAGTGGTAACTTTTCCTATTCCTATAAACATGCTCAGTTGCAGCTGGAGGTGTAATGGCAATATGTGTCCCATCTATACATCCAATTACATGTGGAAAATGGGCAATTTGATAAAAATCAAATTTAGAAATTTGGATATCTTGAGGTGTGCTGGAGAAGTAAATATGATGTTGCAACCTGTTCATCATTGCATCCAAAAATACCCTAAAAAAACCTTGAAAAGGCACTCTGAGATACTCCTCCCACCTCTGCAATCACCCTTTGAAAATATCCTGAGGCAAGAAGGTGCAGGGAACATAAGACCTGCACATGAGTTGGTATAGAATGTGTCCTGTGTGTCTCATGCTTCAAAAAAGGCTTTAACTCCTCAATTAAGTCCAAAATGGTATGTGGATGCAGTCTATATTTCTCAAAAATGTCTTCTTCAGTCTGTTGAAATAAGGTAATCCTCAGTTTGAAAATCCTTTCCTGCCTCTGTCTCATCTGTGCAAGAGCTTGGATGCGCAGTCTTCTAGCTATCAGGTAAAGTCCAGCCATGGTTGTGTTGAAAAAATCAGTTGGGGCTGTCTTTTAAAGATTCAAAAAAAATTACACCTGGTTTGAGTTAGTGTTAATTGCGAATTCTTATTTTGCGATTTGCCGTTTTTCGCTATTTGCGATTCTTTGATACATTTCATAGCCACTTCTTAAAATGCGATCATGCAAAATAGAGAATCGCTAAGAAATATTCGCATAAACATGAAAACGCAAATAACGAAACGCAAAAAATAGCGATTTCTTATTTTGCGCTGCGAAAAAATACATACATCCCGAAATATGCAAAATATTCATTAACGATTTGTTATGGTCAAAATTCTGCGAATTTCGGCCATAACGAATCGCAAAATGCTTGATACATCTAGGCCCTGCTATCCTTAGCGTCTAGAGCAGTCTTAATGGCCTGCCATCTATCTTCCTCCTAATCTAGTTTAGCTTGTTTAGGTATTCTCCTAAAATCAGCCCTTGCTTCCCTAATACAATCCTTATTGTTCCCCTTGAGTGCAAACAGCAGAGCCTTTTTTGCTACCCTGCAATCCCTACAATACCATAGTTTTTTCTCAGTGCTAGATTTCTGTTTTTGTGGGGTGCTATTAAAAAAAATCTCCTAGAATCTGAACATTTTCAGATGTATTTCCCCACATTTACTGTTGGGGCCTGGATTCAGTCTATTCTCCATAGTGCTGCTAGCCTTCTCCAGCAGTGGAATAATAGTTTTATAGAGCTTAGACAAAATTTCTGGGGACTGATTGATTTTTGCCCACCTGATCCGTCTCCCTCCTTGTGCAACTTCCAAGTTATTGCATTGCACAGGCTCTCCAAGGATACCCACTCCTGCCAGCTGGAAGTCCAGATTCATAATTAGTGGATTGTGGTCGCTTTCAGGGCATAAGTTAACTCTAAAATCAACCACATTATGCCAGACCTCCAGACTAAGCATTAAATAGTCAATTGTTGATACTACATCACCTAACTGAAAGGTGGGATGCCCCGGACTGTCTCCAATAAACTGCCCATTACATGCCCTTAAGGAATAAGTCAAAGTTAGGGTTGTTAGCTGCAAAACTAGGGGGGTCCAACTCCTAGTGGGATACATATTAGGAGGGGGAATTGACCATGCTATATCCTCATCACTACTTATGACTTGCACCATACAATTAAGGGGCTTGTAGTGGCAATAAAAGACCCACCAATTGTAAGATGGGTGCCCCCCTCAATTGTACCAAAAAAATTTGTCAGGGTGTCTATAGTACGGGAGGTGGCACCGTACTGAGCTGGCCTAGAGTAGACAATAATAACAGCTAATCTGGGGAGGTTGCTGTGTGACAAGAGGATACACATAATATCTGGAGAATGTGTATCTATACGCCTTATCTTGCATCCCAAATGGGTACCCACCCATATACAAAGTCCCCCCGATGGTTTACTCATAGGCCATTTAAAGGCTTTCACAGTAAGCACAAACCCCACTCTATACTGGGGATCATTTGCCCACGTTTCCTGGAATAGGCAGGTCTCATGTCCCTCAATATAGGCCCCCCAATCTGGTTGGTCCATTTTAGACACCAAACCTGAAATATTCCAGGATAGAATTGTTAAACCTCCAGTAACCAAACTTTTATCCTGGTGGGGGTTTATCCCATGCATCTCAGCCAGTCCCTGGGTGGCAATGCCACTAATTCCCTTAGAACCTTGGACCGAGGACATCATGATCACAATTGGACACAGTATTACATGTGGGGCCCTCTCCTGCCCCAACTGGATTAGACATTAATAATAAATCAGCTGTTATCAACCCCTCCTCAACATTAAAGAGAGTCCGAGAGGTAGAGCCCCCTCCCAGAGCCTCACTGAATGTTAAACTTTGTTTCGGTGGAGCATTCATACTAGTGGACGTGAGAATTAGTCAATCCACCAAATCTAAACCGCTGAATCTGTTACTAAGTGGTACAAAAAACTGTATGTCGTTATACCCAGCCCTGTTCCATTCACACTGGTCATAGCTGGCCATATGATTTGGGGGGAGTAGAAATGACTTAGGTTGTGGGTCCTAATGGTGGGGCCTGTGGATCTCGTTGGCCACGCAAAAACATGGCCCACAGCTATCGGGTCCTTAAAATTTACAACAATACAATCCCCCACATGGTTTTTTTGTCTGCTTCCCACCCAGCTCACTCTCCTTACACATAGTATCTGGCCGTTGACTTCTCCCGCAAGAGGTCTGTCATTATTTAGCCAGTATATTGTTTTGTTTTTAAGTTGATCGTGTGTTTCGATCGTCCCATGAGCCAATTTTGGCACCCCAGTCAGTATTACGACATACGGTGCACAGTCTGGGGGTAGGTCTAGGTGTTGCTGGGTGTTCTTAGCAGCTACCTCCCTGTCAATTCCCTGGATAACAGTTGACTTTCTCTGTGGTTTTGGGGCTCCCAGCAATGTGTCCTCGCGAACAAGAGGCCTAATACTAGGGGGCTCAGCTTCCGGTAGATTATTAATTCCACATATTTTATCCCTCTCAGCACTTGGGCCATTACTTGCACATTCTTGTTAGAACTAACTCTATCAGACCCCCCCACTGGCCCCTGGGCCCTCATTCAATACATCATGTGATCTACCAAGGTTTACTATAGTATTCTTAATTGTATCCACACTAAACAACATCGTTCCTTCAATCTTAAGCAGTTTTTGTTTAAATTTGTGTGTCTTTCTATTAAAGGTTTCAGAGAAAAATCAATAGGTCCGCCAATTCTTTGCCAATTCGGGTCCTCTGTATAAAATGTTCTACCAAACAGAGTCTGCCTCCTTAGATATACCGGCAGCAATGCTACTGTCGTGGGATGTTTGAATAACAGGGAAATCCAGCGTAGCCACATTGCTGCTTTTGTTCGGCTTGTGAACTTTTGGGTTTCTCCCCTTCTGGTGTGTGCCGTCACACTTCCTCTTTGGAATTGCTCCCAACGTCTGCTAAGAGGGGAGCAATTGATTTCTATGAGCTTCCATTGCGCGTTTCCCCTGGTCAAATCCGATATTATGCCATTCGAATGTAAAGTCTACGCCTGCGCCCTACCTGAATTAATTTCAGTATTCGCAACACACGGATCACCATTACTTATAGTTCGTGCCTGAGCAGTAAGGGCCAGTTGTGAGCTTTTCACAGGGGATGGTACACTCGCTAGACCGCCCAGAGAGGAGCGCTTGTTAAAAATTGGGTCCATAGAGAGGCGCCGTTCAGTTATGGCAATTTCATGTTCTAGGACAGACGAGGCTCTCGTAATGAATTGGTCCAATGTACCAGCCACGTATCCCACACCTGTAACTTTCTTCCCCTTTTTCTCTTGAACAGTCATCTTTAAAGACAAGTGTATCAAGTCCTAAATCACTACGCCACTTACTTGAAGCAGGTTATGAGGAACTGGTGTTGTCAGCGGGGGTCCCAGCCCGGTCTCCAATTGGCACAAATGGGCCTGCCCTTGGCCCGGGCTTGGCCCGGCGCGCGCCCGCGAGCGTCCCGCGCCTTGGTGGGCGTGTGCCAAGATGTAAGCTGTGGGCAGCTGTGGGAGGAGCGCAGGTGTTGGTGGTTGTGGGGCTGTGGGGCTCCTGGGAGTTGGAGTCCTGCTTAACTCTTCAAAATGACCACAGAGTCACAGGCAAGTCCCGGCAAAGTCTTACTGCTGCAAGCGTAATTCCTCTCACTTGACTTGTGTACCACGATATAATTGATAGTGCATGTGGGCTTCACAGTGGGTTCAAGAGGAGTGGGGATATTGTAGATAAAGATCTTTCCCTTGGAAGTGAAACAAACCTGGGTGGAAGCCATGGGAAGATACATGGAGGTGTCAGGGTCATGGAGAGGAAGGGTGGTAAACATGGTGTTGGTCTATGTCCCCCAGCACTGCTCACACAAGCATTCCAAGATACAGGATAAATACTATTGGGAATGCCGGTGGAAGAACTCTTGATTGGGGGAGACTTCAATACTGTACTCTCAGCTCACTCAAAATGATATCTACTGCTGGTCACACAACAAACTAACTCAAAACTACTTGAGTTCCTGAATGCAATGGGGCTAGTAGACGTGTGGCACACTCATATTCCCACAGTACAATAAAACACGAACCGCTTCGGTGCCCACAACAGTCTCCCAACAATAGACTACATAATCACTTTGCCAGACTTGTGGGAAAGTTTAGGGAAATACATCACATGGCAAGGAAAATATAGGACCATTCATCTCTCTGAGTGATTTATTCAGATGGAGGACCCCGACAGGGGGGAAGGACGAAGATTGACCCATGGTGACTAAAAATTCCAAAAATAAAAAAGAGTCTACTGATAGCAACAAAAAAATATTTTGAAGAAAACACTGGGTTGGTCCAATCCATGCTAACACTATGGGAGGCATTTAGGCCTGTGATAAGAGGACAGGCTATCTCAACCTCCGTAGGCTCAATGGGAGTGCTGGGAAGGATTAATACGCTAAGAGTGGACGCAGTAGTTATGTCACTCAATGCTCATATAGCCTTTGACACAGTGGAGTGGCCATACATGTTTGCAGTGTTTGAAGAATCAGGGTTTGGTCCCAACTTCATGGCATTGATCAAACTGCTCTACTCTAACCCTATCACACAAGTGGTGGTCAACAATACAACGTCTTATAGATTTCCCTTGAGGAGGGGAACAAGGCAGGGTTGCCTATTGTCATCTCCGGTTTTTGCATTAATATTGGAGCATTTGGCTTCTTGGGTTCAAAAGGATCCATTTGTTAGGGGATTGTGATGGCTGGACGAATGGGAAGACAGAATATCCCTATACGCAGATGACATCCTCTTATAATTAGCATTCCCCAAAAAAGTAATTCAAAGGATGTTGAAAATATTCACCAACTTCGGAAGATATTGAAGCTACAACCTAAATTTGACCAAAACCACCATTTACGTGCTGCAAGGACAGTCCCCCGCACTTCCCACGTAATGTGAGGCGGAGGTGGTTACGGAAGGCTTCTGTTACCTAGGAGTGTTTATAACGACAGACCCAGACCTCTTCTATAACTATAATCTACTGCCACCCCTACAGCTCCTACAAGGAGATGTACACCACTGGAGGACGCTGCCTCTTTCCCTTCTAGGTAGAGCAGCCCTCTTTAAAATGATGGCACTTCTCCGCTTCCAGTACATCTTACAGAACACGCCATATATGGTGCCCCTCAAGTATTTTACAATAGAAAATGAACAAAGAAAGCTGTTACGGGAGGAAAAGCCAGCAAGAATCGTACACCAAAAATTAGGAGATGCTATTGGGCGTCCCAATTGGCAACCATTCATCAATATATTCATCAATATATATATATCAGTCACCGGAGGAACCCGCGTTTGGTATGAATAGATATGTTCTTGGAAAAAGGGGATACACAAAAACACTCTATACCTGGCCCCGTCACCTAGCCCTGACAGGTCCAACCAAATTTGCGGTCCTACTCTGGCATACGTTGCAGAACCAGATGGGTTGGGAAAATAAGATTTCGCAACACATCCCACTCTGGGACGCAGAAACTCTAGGGGCCATGGGCAAGTATCAAGGCTTTGACAAATAGAACGTAATAGGTATATCCCAGGTGGGAGATTTGTGGGTGAGGGCCAACATACGTTCTTTGAAATGCTCCAGCATATGATCTCTCCAATACCGAAGTGTTCCGCTATCTGCAGATTAAGCACACACTGCAAGCAGCGATCCCTAAGGGCACAACACTCCCAGAGGCCTCTGCACTAGAACATAGAAAACTAATAGACCGCATGAATGAGAAAGCGATATCCCTAACATACCAAAAGCTGTAAATAATTCCCCGGAACCCTCATCAAACTAAGAGGAAGGTGGCAGGCAGACATCGGGAAGCTTGAAGATGATGAATGTGTTGGCCATATCGAGTAACTTTAGATTAATACAATTAATAATACTTCATAGAATATACTAATCACGCAGTCGCCTAGTCAAAATGGGCAGAGTAGAGGACGCCACCTGTAGGAGAGGATGTGGCATGGAGGGAACATGCTACTATGTGTTGGGGGACTGCCCTCAAATACAACACTACTGGGCTACCATAGTAAGAGAAATGTCCGAAATCACAGGAATAGGTTTGACCCCCAACCCGAGCTTGTGCCTCCTTAATGTATGGAAACCCACACACTTAGTGAGAAAGAAAGCCTCTGGGTAACATTGGGACTCACAATTGCAAAGCGCAACATCACTCAACACTGGGGAGTGCCAGAGATACCAAGCTTGCGTGAATGGGAAAGGGACCTCGACTGGTGCATGGTTGCGGAAAAAAACACTGTATACAGGCAGGGGTTGCCACAGGAAGTGGGAGCAGATGTGGAACATTTGGAATGTGTACAGAGGGAATCTGTGTGTGAACCCGGATAGAGGGACGCAATAGAGGACAAACCAGACGGAGGACTCCCAGTAGCATTAAGAGATAAAAGAAAGAAGGCGGGAGGTTGGTGGGGGAAAAGGGATTCACCCATGGAAATATGACATGTATAATGTCTTGTAACAGGTTTTATGTAAAGCGCATTATGTCCTGTCAAAATCAATAAAAGGATATTAAAAAAAATAATAAGTACAATCCCTGAATTCTGCTGGGCCATCTACTTATCACAGGGGACAGATTGGGGCAAACCCCCAATCTGCCAGGCAAAGAGCCAGAATGAATGTAATGGCATCTTTTGTTGTGGGTACAAGTGCCTGTGACTAGGTCCCAGACCCTTTGGTTTCTCTTTTATGAGTTTCCTTGGTGTCCAGTGTGAAGTTTCCTCAAGAGGGAGGGGGAGCAGATTCAGGTCAGGGGGGGCAGAATAGCTATATTTGCCCCTTTCGGGGTGGGGACATGGCCCAAGGCCAATGTGAGTCACCTCACTGTTTTTTTTAATACTAATACATCAGTGGCATCTAGAAGGCTTTCAGCTCCACTGCGAGGGAGTAGATTAGGGTAACCCCTGAAAAAAGAATGAAATGCCACTTTTGGGGTGTAGGCAAGGCCCTACGCATGGGAAGCCACTCCTACCCCTTCATTTTTAAAAAATACTTTCCCTTGTGTCTGGTGGTCTTTCTGCATCACATGGGGCTAATTGGGGTCTATTCCCGCAATCTACCCCCCTTGGTGGGGCAGAAAGATGATAGTGCCCCCTTTCAGAGTGGGGGCCTTACTCAATGCATGGTAGGATATCCCCACTGCTAAATAATTCCCTGGTGTCTTATGGGCTTTCTGGGCCCCTGGTAGGAGAAGATTTGGAGCACTTCCTGGGATCTTCAGCTTGGGGACAGAAATACTGTAATGCCTCCTTTGCTTTTTGCATGGTGGGCCACCTCACCACTTTGATTTGTCTTTTGATTTTCCCTGGTGTTTAGTGAGCTTTCTGGCCCACCAGCAGGGAAGAAGATTGGGGCGAAACTCCCCATTCACACCGGGGGGCAGAAACACTGAAAATATTGGGCGGGTTCAGGAGATCAAATGCCCTTGCACAAGGGACTGTTCACCCGATTAGAAAATCCTTGGTGTCTAGTGGAAGCACATGACAATCATATCCCATGGTGATTGTATGATGTTTTGCAGGGCACGAGAGGCATTGCTGGAAAGCTGAGTTTCTCAGCATTTAAACACTATCTCCCTTTAGGCACAAATCCCTAAACTGTTTCCTAGGTGGCAGTCTTGCAAATTACGTAATTTCATCACTTGTGTGGTCATAGCAATTTGCGGGGCCATCACATGCCCTTGGGCCAAACCGGAGAGTAACCTGCTCTGACCCAAGGGAGTGTGACAGAATGGGCAACAGAGCAGCACACAACAGTTGTTTCTCTGGGGCTCTGTCCTTAGACGCGATCTTCACGTGCATAGCACCCAATGGCGACTGTCATAGTCATGGAGGTTGCTTCCACAGCGCCAAACAGGTAAAAGACTTCTAAACGAGGTCAAACAGTAATGAAATAGGTCAATCTGAAAACGAAAAAGGCAGAACAATTTCCTTAACATGTAAACAAGTATACTAACATGTTTAGTGTTAGTAAGTGCATAGCATAGTTAGTCAGAGGCTTAGCTATCAATAGTGCATCCTTTTGTGTGGCACTGGGACAAGGTGGGGGCAGTATTTGGAGTAGCACTGGACCCCAGTTTAGGAGGGACCCTTTGAACTTCATTTGGGGCAGCATTTCATTACCTAGCTGGGGACATGAGATTTTTTCCTTACTTTCTTTAGGTCCCATGGCACCCTTGCTATTCCACACTGTCGGTTACTGGTTGGCACAATTAAGGCACTTTTTGTCTTCAGTAATATCTGGAACATTATGCAATTGCCTGTGTACAGCTGATTTTGTATTTTTATTTCAGTCTAGATCCAGGAGTGCCAAAATCTTGTCAAATTTCCATGCTAAACATAATGATAACAAAATCAAATAAGACTTTTGTATTCAAGTTTATGTTATGTGAAAATTCTAAAACTATAACAAGGATCTGGTACTATATGAACCTACTTTGACAAGCCTGGGTTATCGCACTTAGAGACCGGGGTCTTCAGACACTGAGTTGCACTTTATAGGATAATCTGCCACAAATACACGTTTAAATAGGAACTGCTGGATATTGCCCACGTATGCAGAAAGCATAAATGTAGTATTATTCACAGAAGTGCTTGTGTAACGACTGCAGCAAGAGTCACTTATTAAGGCATTGGAAAACTGCACATTATGCAAATTATACCTTATTCAATCTGTATTCTTGGGAAATACATCTTATCTGTAATATATACAAAAAAAATGTTATTTTGCATTGAGGTACATTTATGTTCTGCTGTGCTACGTTATATTCCTCCATTGTTATCCGAAGCTGCGCTTAGGTGTGTTAGGCTTTACTATGCCTTACTGTGCTATGTTATGCTCTTCTGTGAAATGCTCCATTGAGCTATGTTAAGTTATGCTGTGTTATGTTAAACTAGGCTGTGCTGCGTGATATTTGACAGTGCTGTAAATAATAGAGGAACACTATGATGTTTTTTTGCTTTTCTACACTTTGTTATGGGATGGCGTTTGCTATACTATGTTATGTTGCACTGTGATGCGTTATGTTCCAATATAATGATACACTATTGCTTTGAGCTACGCTACATTTTTTTATATATGGAGCAACAGCTACCCTGGGGGTTTCTCGGCACCTTGGAAGTCAATCAATACCGTGGGGAGTAAAACAGAGTCTTAATCTTGGTTGAATAGTCATGCCTTGATATTTTTTGAAAGGTTCTGAAGTTTGGTTCCAGTCGAAATTTTAGTGGAATAGAGTTCCATAGAGTTGGTGCCAGATATCCGAAGGAGCGTACATAGTACTATGTACAATACATTGTATTGTACATAGTACAATACAATGCAGCATACATAGTACAATACATAGTATTGTACTATGCTTTTTTACATTAGGCTCTGCTTCATTATGTAACATTATGGTATACTATGCTGTGCTGTGTTCTGTTATTCTGTTTTTAGGTGTCGCCTACCAGTCAGAATAAGATGTTTGGTTGTAAAAGACTTATTCTGGGCTTACTATGAACTTATGCTTTCCCTCGTGTGCCTATTCCTTCGCCCCATGTTGTTCTTTCCCTCAAGCTCTACTCCCCCAAGCTCCTTGGTGCTCTCTCCTTCTTGTGCTACTCCCCCCACCCCTCCTGCTTATATATTAATTCAATTACCCCTTCCAGCCCACTTTAACCTATCTGCTACTCCGTGGTGCTTCAAAACCCCCACGGACCTATCACCGTTTTCACTTTTCAGGGGCCTGGCATTGGCTGTTTGCTGCCAGGCAGCTCCACAGTCCATTCTGTGGGGCTTATTTACAAGCCCCTTGCACCACTATTGCGTCACTTTTCCTATGTTAAAAATGAGGCAAAAGTGGCGCAAGAGGCTTGTAAATCTGCCCGTATGAATTTCTTGATCCATGTGGCATTTCAATGGAAATGAGCCCGTGTCATGGTGCTCGGCAGCATGCGTGCCCAGCGTCATTACCCGACCACTTGCACCAGCAACACCATCATGGTTTTTAACATTTTTTGTTTTTTTGTTTATTTTTGTTTTTGTCCCATGATGCTTCATAACATCAGCAATGCTGTGCAACATCAGAAAAAAAGTGTTGGTAAATCCAATTGGCTAATTAGCCAAGGCCTATTAGCTTTGGCAATGCTTTGCAATATAGGATAGTAATATAGGATTTGTGACGTGCGACTTTTCTGCTGCTGATGGTGAGCTTTTTTAGACTCTTAGGATGCATTGAGGTTAATTTGTCGAGACATATCCCAAAATGTTTTGTATTGAACACAATGAGAACTGCCAGAAGGGTGTTCCCCCTTCCACTCCTGCTTGGTTCTCTGAAACCCCCACAGACCTCTCACTTTTTTTTCATTTTTGGTGGACCTGACTGATGCTATTTCTGCTAGGCTGCTTCCCCGTCTATAAAGCGGTATTACGCAAAAGAGAAAATGTTTTCGATCCATGCGGCATTTCAATGAAAATTAAACATGGGTGTGTCATGGCGTTGGGGTACGCATGCCAGCCCCAGCGCCATTAAGCGATCACTCGCATCAGCCACACAATCATGGGGACTCATTTATGAAATGTGATGCATCGCTGTGTGAAAACAGCGATGCGTCACTTTTCACTGCGCACTCCTTGCGACACCAATGATGCGCCATATTTAATGTATGACGCATCATGTCGCAAGGAGTTACAGATACGTCAGTATTTCTGACGTTTCTGTAAGCGCAAAAGTGACGCATTGCTGGAGTGTGTCACAAAAGTGACGCAACTCCAGCAATGCGTCCTTTCACATGGGGAAAGCCCCATGTGAAAGGGCTTGCGTCAGTCTTACGCCTGCTGTGAGGCAGGCGCAAGATTTTGACGCAACAGCGTCCTAAAAGTGACGCAGTGAAATCTCATAGATTTCACTGCGTCACTATTACGAGGCTTTTTGCGGGGGAACGCCCCCTCTGCATACATTATATCTGACGCAGGTATAATGTGGGGCAGGGGTTTAAAAAGTGACTCATCTACCTATATGCGTCACTTTTTAAATATGGCGCAACAAGGCGCATGTTTTACGCCGCCGATGCGTCACAAAAAGTGATGCATCAGCAGTGCAAAACTGACGCAAGGCCTCATAAATGAGGCCCTTGGTTTTTAACTTTTATTAAATGTATTAGGTTTGTTTGTCCCCTGATGCTTTATAACATCAGCAAAAGCATGTGGCTTTATCCTGATGCTGTGCAACAGCAGCACAGGAGTGCAGCCGCAGGTAAGAGAAGAGGGGCGGTGGGTCGTGTGGGTGGCATTTCGACGGACGATGATGAGGGGAAATTAATGATTTATTTAATTTTCCATAGTCATCGTCCGTCGAAATACCCCCACACGGCCCCTCCGCTCTTACCTGCACTTTAGGCCGCAGCCGCAAAAGTGTTGGCAGAGCTTATCAGACAACCAGGCAAGGCCTATTGGCTATTCCAGTACTTTGTAAAATAGGCTAGTTCTATAGGATTTGTAACCTCCCACTTTTCTGCTGTTCGTGGCATGCTTTTTTTAATCTCTTAGGATGCATTTAGATGCAGAGTATGACTTTTGAATGTTTTTTTTAGGTTGCATTTATCATATTTTGGTTGGTTTCATTGACCAGGGATGTTGAATTAGGTGTTGCCTAGGATAGAAAAGGTTACTATTGCTATAGTTATTTAGCTGAAGGTGCATCAGAAAAGGGAAGTTCATTTGTGGGAACATGCAAAAAGTGTTTTAGTGAACAAAATGAGAACTACCAGCTCGGTGTCCTGCTAGTATCCTAGGTGAAAAAAATGGATGGAAAGTAGGTCTCATTTCACCACATTGTCAGTGTTGTATCTTGAAATGTCATCCTGTACTAATAATGACCGAAAGTTGTTTGGGAGGACAGTAAAAAAAGAATATATTCTCATGAGTAAAGAAAATGTTTACTTAACATGCATTAGATACACACTCATTATTCTTTTGCAGACAGCCACATACTCCCAGATTACTGAACAAAATATGTGTATGCCACATTCTGAAGCTCCTGAAACACGTTTGATTCCCACATTTCTTATCTTAGTATTATATGAACATTTATTCAAAATTGGTGTAACATTTTTTCAAACTGCAAACAACTTAGCTTAATGTATGCACTTTTCTTTGTAAAAACTTTTGTTCATTTATATGCACTAACGTTCAAATGCTTCTCTCATTTGTATGCACCCCCATTACAAAAAATACACCACCATGCCTTTGCCAGCAGTCATTTGTTTCTTAATGTTTGGCTAAACACAGAGGGGCTCATTTATGAAAAGTGACGCATCTCTGTGTGAAAATAGCGATGCGTCACTCTTCACTGCGCCCTCCTTGCGACACCAATGATGCGTCATATTTACAGTATGACTCATCATGGCGCAAGGAGTTACAGATACATCAGTATTTCTGATGTATTTGTATGGCGGAAAAGTGACGCATTGCTGGAGTGTGTCACAAAAGTGACACAACTCCAGCAATGTGTCCTTTCACATGGGGCAAGCCCCATGTGAAAGGGCCTGCGTCAGTCTTACACCTGCTGTGAGGCAGGCGTAAGAATTTGACGCATTTGTGTCCTAGAAGTGACGCAGTGAAATCTTATAGATTTCACTGCATCACTTCTATGACCTTTTCTTGCGTCAGAACGCCCCCCTGCATACATCATACCTGGCGTAGGTATAATGTAGCGCAGGGGTTTACAACGTGACGCATCTACCTAGATGCGTCACTTTGTAAATATGGTGCAACAAGGCACATTTCTTACGCTGCTGGTGCATCACAAAACGTGACGCACCGGCGGCGTACATGTGACGCACGGTCTCATGAATGAGGCCCAGACTACTTGTCCAGCGCCGGTCAAATAGCACAAGATCTCGACTGCGGTCGGATAAACAGTGACGTTTCAGAGATTTACATGTGGCTAGAAGTTAAACAGCAAATAGCACTATGTTTCCGACATCAGGGTAAATACCCATTTTCTAAAAGGTATTATTGCTATTCTGCGGGTTTAAAATAAACAACGTTTACTCTTTTTACACAGCACCAGGCTAGCACTGGCACCAGCACTGTGCCAGTGCTATCTCGCACTGTGCATCAACAAATTACCATAATAATTTCAGAGATAAGTCAATTTGAAATTACCACGTTTCTTTTCCAAATACATACTTAGCATTCGTGTGCCAAAGACCGTTGCGGATTCTGTGACTCACCCTTTCTCGACCAGTATCTTAATTCTAAGTGAGTCACACTTTGCATGAGTGTGATATCCATGGCAACTGTAGATGCATAACAACAATCTAACCTGCAAAGAAAGGATCCTAATGTCTAATTTGCGGTGCTTTGGGGTATTTATTTAGGATATTTCGGCTGTTCGCATGATCTAAAAGTTTTTTATTCAAAGGCAAATTGAATTCTTGTTCAATTGATCTGCATTGCACTGCATACAATTTTCACATTTTATTTGCTTCTATGAATCTATAATCATTAGCTTTCCTTGCCTTCCTTTTCAGGTGCAGCTTTAGTGAAGCATTCTTCAGGCATTTTCCAAGTTATACAATTTCAAAACATCCTGTTATCAAATAACATTGTGCATTAAAATGATATTACTTTCCTCTAAAACTTTATTGCTGAAATATGTCATTGTAATTTTCGACAAGCATAGACAAAGCTGCTGGAGATCACTATGTACCCTCAGGTACCTCTCTATGCCTATTGTGTCTTTGTGGTGAACCGCACGTTTTTCAAATCCCAGATGCAATCGTTTACATTTATGGTGTTGTGGCCACATTTTCATCATTCTGGATGACACAGTATCGTATTTACAGCAGAGGCCTGCAAATGCTGACATTTTGCCACACAGACTCCCAAACAGGCTTCATTCACAGTTGATACCGACGAGTCAAATGTGAAAATATTTTTACCCTGCGAGAGAAGGGGGAGTGACCTTGGATGGGTGTTATCTTGATAGAGGGCACAGCTTCCAGCTCATCACTTAGGGTGGCCACCTGACATGAAGCCAAATTCTGGGCAGGACTGTAAAAAAATCAGGACAAAGGGTTAACATTCAGGACAAAAACTCAGTACAAAGGGTCAACATTCAGGACAAAAATGTAGGACAAAAGGTCGATTTTACCAACACATCCAAGGAGATGCCATCACCCTTACTTTATCAGTGCATTTATTTACTATCTTCTGCAAAGCACTATTTATTCACTATGGTCTTTATGTGATTGCCTCTAGGTATGCAACATTCAGGTTGCACATTTTGTCTTTGTTTAATCTTAAATTAATGCTTGGAGTACAGTGTCAAGGGCATCACCTCTATCCAGATTACCCAAACTTTCGTCGAGAGAAAGTAACCGCAAATTTGTGAATATGTTTCTAATTATTTTAAAACCTATGGCAAACAGTTTTGGAGACATTAAGTGTTAGACTTGCCATCTTTGGCGTGGTTTGCCATGACCTTTTGCCTCTACCTCCTGTAGATTTAATGCTGTGCTGGATTTCTTTTTTGCTGGCTTAGATGTTTTGGGCACTTTGTCACTAAAAAATCAGTGTCAAAGGGCAAGTACTCCCTGGCTAAATTGTTGTTACAATTGGTTCTCTCTGATTGGCATATTTAATTTACTGGTAAGTCCCTAGTAAAATGCACAGTGTTCCAGGGCCTGTAAATCAAATGCTACTAGTGGGCCAGCAGCACTGATTGTGCCACCCACATAAGTAGCACTGAAAAGGTATCTCAGACCTGCCACTGCAGTGTCTGTGTGCAGTTTTGAACTGTCATGTCGACCTGGCAAGTTCACCCACTTGCCTCGCTCTAACCTTCCCTTTTCTTACATGGAAGGCACCCCTATGTTAGGCCTAGGGAACCACCATGGGCAGGGAGCAGTGTCTGTGAAAGGTAGGACATGTACTGGTGTGCGTGACATGTCCTGATAGTGAAATACTGCCAATTCGTTTTTCACCATTGAAAGGTTAACTGTCCCATAGGATAGATTAGGAAATACTTTGTAACATCTTATAAGTATAACTTCCCATTGGGATAAGATGGAGAAATAAAGTTTGGACTCTCTGAACTCGTGCTATTGGGTGATTTTAATATTCACCCCTGCAAATTTATGTGTAGCTCAATTAACCTTGAGGGGGTAGCGGGACCTGAGGGACCCCACTTTGAGCATACCACACCGTGCGAGGAATTGGAAGATTTACTGGCCAATTTCAACTTCTCAGAACCAATGTCGGCGGAAGGGGGGACTAGAACACCTACTTTTAAGGGGACAGTCCCCGGTACAATCATCGATTACATTTCTGACCCCTGCTATCTTAAACAGGGCTATTTCTTACTGTACAGTTCCCTCTCCTCACAGTGACAATAACCCCGTACTTCTTGAGGTCGCGTGGGGGGACTTCGTGGGGCTGATGCCGGGGCAAGTAAAAACAGGGCACACTTTACGCCCAGTGGACCAGGGTAGAAGGCTCAAGTGGGCAAACGTGGTCCCCAACAATTTCTACGCTGAAATTCTCTCGAAAATCGAGGACCAGGTGGTGACCTGCCAGAAGCCAGGCGCCCCAGATTACGAGATAATGGGTGCCTTTCAAACTATTTGTAGCCAAATTTCTTTGAACCTCACCGTCAAACTGAGGCAGGGCGTCAACAACCAGTGTCGCTGGTTCGACGCATCATGCTTGAAAGTCCACAAATCTTTATTGGCTGCTCTCAAAGCACAACCAAGGGTGAGGGCGGACATTGCTATATTTAGAAAGGAATATAAGCGAGCTATTAAGGTTAGGCAGGACAAAATCAAGAATGATGCTTGGGAGAATTTACTCTGTACAGATATCCTACGGGATAGCAAGTAATTTTTGGCCATAATTAACCAGCCCTTCTTCTCTGACTCGACTAATTCCGCTATGGATTATGTCATCCCAGATGACAACAGGTTGGCCCACTTTAGATCAGTTTATGGAGATACTGTTACGGCTGGCCAAGTGAGCAACACGATTGTCCCTGTGGCCCCACCCCATATGCTTTAATAGGGTCGAGAAAGCAATACTGGCCACTACTAAGAATAAAGCCCCTGGGCCAGACGGGGTGCCAGCTGACTTTTACATATATTCTCCAAAGTTATGGGCAGGCGTTCTAGCCAATGTATTCACCGCCGCCAATGGCAATTCCTTACCAACTACCTGGGTAACTTCAACCATCGTTCCCATATTCAAGAAGGGTCACTGGGACGACCCAGAGTGCTTTTGGACTCTGCAATTAAGATCTTAGGCAGAGTCCTTTTGGCCAGGTTAAGGGACAGTTTGGAGAGTTGTGGGGGTTTGGCTGACATCCAGTATGGATTCAGAGAGAAGAGAGGAACAATAGATCAGTGTTCCAACTTACATCTGTTGATCTCGAAGTATACGGTGGCCAAGGAGGGGTCACTATACTTTGCGTTTATGGACCTCTCCTCGGCCTTCGACTTGGTGAACAGGTCTAAGTTGTGGGATATCCTTCTGAGGATCGGGATCAATGAGGCACGGGTCAGGTTTATGGCTTCACTCCATCAAGAGTTATTTGCAGTTGTGCCGGTCACCAAAGAGGGAAGGTGCACGTCCCATTTTAATTCCATGCGAGGGGTCAGGCAGGGCTGTATACTGGCCCCCCTGCTTTTTACAATTTACATCAATGGTCTGGGTAGCTACCTGGAAGCAGTGGATGGAGACATTCCGCGTGTAGGAGAAGTTAAGATCCCTGCTCTCCTATACGCGGACGACGCAGTGCTGATAACCCGCACTGGCGTCTGTCTCCAACAGCTCCTGGATGCCTTTGGTACCTTCATGGACCAACTAGACTTGAAGGTTAACTCGAACAAGTCACATACCATGGTTGTTGGGCACCACAGAAAAAAGGGTTTAGCTAAAACTTTTAAATGCAAGGGCGAAGTCGTTACTAGTGTTTCGGCCCTTCCCTACCTGGGGGTGTTTTTTGATGACAGGGTTCCTGGGATCCCCAGGTTAGGGCAAAAAGCCTGGTGGTGACCAGGTCATCAGTGGCTCTCTTGGGCTTTGCAAAAAGGCTGGGCGCTAGACCGATGGAAGCCCTTTTAAAGGTTTATAACAGTAAAGGTATTTCACTGGCAATGTACGGCGCACCACTATGGGGTTATGCATGCCTTGAACCAATACAAAAGGCAGAAAACAGATTTTTACGTTCCCTTTTGTCTGTCCCCCAGTCCACACCAACCTTTTCCATACATGCAGAGGTGGGCCTGGACCACGTTTGTGATAGGATAAACTTGGCACCGTTAATCTATTGGCTAAAGACATGGCTCAATAAAGAACTAACTCTTAATCACAGGATAATGAATGATGTCATGTCTTTGGATCACCGTAGTAGGGTGCCATGGATGGCCTATCTGAAGAAGTCTTTTACGGAATTGGGTCGCCCGGAACTCTTTACAGACCCTTCTGGCATCAGGAAACAGGACGTGGACATTGTTAAAAAGCAGTTTATGACTAGGGCAAGAGTGGGTCGTGAGGAAAGGGAACTGCAGAAGCCAGCAGTGAGACGACATTATTTGCCAGTGAATTCCATTGCACTGGAACCCTATCTAAGTTTTGTCACTGGGCCATTTCACAGGTTTCTTCTGACTAAGTTCAGATTTAACCTCATACATTTTTATCTAGGCAGTTTTAATACATGGGTTAAACCAGAGACAGCCCCGCCCTGTACTTGTGATAATCTTTTTGTTCAAGATACCTTGCATTTTGTTATGTTTTGTGGTTTCTTTTCCGATTATAGGAAAAGACATTTGTTACCTGTTTTAAGGGAGGCTGGCTTCTCCCAGGTGAGACCAGCCTTGTTTTATCTTCAATCACTGTGTAATATTCATATCACATTTTGTATGGCAAACTTCTTAGTGGCGGCGGCTAGATCTAGATCTAAATCACGCAAGATATTACCATGTTTCCCCCAATGAATTGTATTTTAACATCTTTTTCAAAAAAATCTTTTTAGCCCAAATATCTCGCCACATGAACTTGATTGGTATGAAATTGTTTAATAGTTTTTTATCTGTATAAAAATGTTTTTATTCTCTTTGTATGATTTTTAACTAATTCGAATAAAGATTCTTTGACTGACTGACTGACTCTCTGAACTCAGAATGTAATAATACATATTTTAGTAAAGCTGGCTTTTAAATCATGTGTTTGAAAATGTGTGTGACTCTACTTGTTTATGGATTGACTGTCTGGTTTTGGAGTGATAGGGGCTGAAGATGTGCATTCACTGTAGACAGCCACTGGGGGGGGGTGGGTGTTGAGGTGTGCCTGTCCCTTCCTGAATGACTCAGAGCTGAACTGAATAGACCATTTGCTGCATTTAGAGTAGTGGGAGTAGTTTTCCTTGCACCTAAATAAGACTTGTCTCCCTTGCACAATGCTATCTCCACCCCCTGTGGTCATACTGCCCCAGTGCGGACATAACTGGCTTGGACTGGGCTCAGACACCCTTGCACAAATATATCAAGGACAACATGGGGTATAAGTAGTAGCCCTTAAACCCCAGAACTTTAGATCACTTCTGGACTCAAGGGGTACCTTTGCCAAGGAGAAGAGCTGTGAGGAGGAGTACTGCCCCTTTGCTGTGTGCTGTGTGGTGTTGGCCTGCAGTTACTGATTCTGCCAAGGAACGGACAAAGATTGGACCTTTACTGTGAACTTGCTTGAAGAAGAATCTCCAAGGGCCTGTGTGTGCAAGCCTCCTGTTCTGAAGTCCCAGGGGCACAAAGACTTCAACCCCAGCTCCCCTGAACTCTGCTGCTGGGAGTTTTGCCCTGCCAGGAGATGCGTATTCCAGTTTGGGGCCTCTGGAGGTTGTTCCTGCTGTTGAGAACTCGCAGAAACCTAAAGAACTGAAGCATTCAACACATTGCCCTTCTTCCGGGTAGTTTGCCTACACAGCACCGCAGAGCGAGAAGAATCTCCATGCATCGCCATGCTGCTGCAGAGACTACGCAGCACCTGTCGCAGCTTTAAGAACCGATTCATCGTGGGATCATGGCCCAAGAAACAGACGCAGCACCACTTGCTGCATCGATCACCAGTGCATCCTGGATATCCACGCATTGCACCTGTGTGGCAAGTTTTTCTGGCACATCTACCGCGGACCAGAACTGTCTTGGAGTCGATGTATCACTTCCCCCTACAGTCTGGATGTAACTCATTACTTCTCCTGCGTGCAGCAGAACTGTTGCATTGCTTCCCCAAGGATGCGGGAACTGACACATCTCTTCGTCTTTCGATGCTTCCATTCTCTGCAGCAGTTTGGCCTTGTGAATTTTGATGAATCTAGAGGTACTTTGTGTAGAATCGCGCATTCATAGTTTTCTATTGACCCACTTGCTTGAAACCTTTTGAAAGTCATATTCTTATTACATGCATGTTGGATTTTTGTCATTTGGTCTTGTTGAGTTTAGATAAAAATACTTCATTTTTTCCTAAACTGGTGGGGTGTCCATTTGTGGTGTTATCACTGTAGTACTGTGTGTTTGGAGTAGAAATACTTTAAACATTGCTGTGGGATAAGCCTCTCTGCTCGTGCAAAGCGACCCAGGGGGTGAGCAGGGGTTATCTAAAGTGTGTTTACCCCTTACCCTGACTAGAAGCAAGGGTCCCTATTTGGGGAAATGGTACCTACTTCGGCCAACTACAGACCCCCATTTCTAACAGTAAGGTAAGTGACAGCATGCTAGTTTAGATAAGTTGAACAACAAAAACATCTGGCTTACCTCAACCCCCAGTCAACGTTAAACCTAAAGAATTTAATGAGGCACAGAAGATGGTGTTGGTGACAGTCTAAGATTGAATGTCAGGATGTGAGGTGCTCACAACTTGTTTATAGTCTCACAGAAC
Source organism: Lissotriton vulgaris (assembly GCF_964263255.1). Classification (NCBI taxonomy): domain Eukaryota; kingdom Metazoa; phylum Chordata; class Amphibia; order Caudata; family Salamandridae; genus Lissotriton; species Lissotriton vulgaris. The sequence continues at coordinate 1,223,051,035 of NC_141691.1, read as the reverse complement.
TAGGCTGTGCTTCCAGGACTCTACATTTAGCTCAGAACTGTGAGCCCAGAATAGCAGACAAATAGGATGAAAGAGCAGGATGAAGTCAAGAGCAGATGGGAATGCCACAACACTTGATACAAAAGTTTTTTGCTTAGAACCGGACAAACGAGGAAGAGAAGAACAAGGTGGGACTAATTCCTAATATCATACAAGATGGGTCCGCCATGAGTATTGGAAAGTATTGTGCACTTGGAGATTTGTCGCACAAGAGAGGAGAGAAACAGAAGAGGCACTGTCAGGTGGTTGAACATGCAGCACCCACCCATCCAGGCAAACTCTGTTGGTACTGTGGTTTGCTGGCTGTGCTTGTGTGGTGGGCAGGGGCTAGACCCCTTGGAAGGTTGTGCTGGGCAACTGTCCACCCTGTCCATGTCTTAAAGCAGTTCTGCAGTCAAATCAAGGCCAAACTAGTGATCTGGCTCATCCCTAAGTGCCAAGGTACATGCAGAAGCTGCAAAATATATTGGATATAAATTACAGACATTGGCAGCTCCTTGAAGGAGTGCTGCGTGGCGCTACGGCAGGGCAGGGGAGGATCAGGTTGGGGGGTAGTAAACTCCGGCATACGGCCAACCCGAGTTAAGTACATCAATAAAAAAGAAAACAAATTACTTTGCGAGTGCTGCATCGTCGATTGGGTTGCAGCGCGCGCAATGTAATTCGATTTATTTATTTATGCACTTAACTCAGTTCGGACGTATGCCGGAGCTTACTGACCCCCACCCTGCCCCTTCCCCACCATGTGTCACCGCCCGCAGCACTCCTTCGAAGATAATACAGTGGCTGAATTAGCTACTCTGAACTTAGAATGGCATGAGTTAGCTGCACATCTCCAATGAGGCCTCTGTGAACAGAACCGTAGCGGGCTGTATGGGCGTACTTCGTGCCCTACGCAAGATCCTACCGCTTCTCCCCAAGGAGGCAAGGGCAGAGGTAGTGCGCAGTTCTATTCTTAGTCGATTAGATTACTGCAATGCACTACTTCTGGGAGCACCAAAAACCTTGATTCTAAAGCTTCAGAGGATCCAAAATATAGCGGCGAAATTGGCTCTATCCCGTCCTCGATCTGCCTCTTCCTCCGGCGCTTTATCAGACCTTCATTGGTTACCCATCCAAGAGAGAATCTCCTTCAAGGCGCTCTGTCTCGTCTTTAAGGCCTTGCATGGACAGGGGCCGATACCGCTCCAAAACCTTTTCTCCTGGTATCGCGCTGCCAGACCCCTAAGATCCTCCTCCGCTTTTCTGGTGACGGTCCCCAGGATCAGTAGAGTGAGGATGGGTGGGCGTGCCTTTAGCTTTACGGCCGCCACTCTCTGGAACACCCTCCCGTTGACACTGAGGGGTAGACAAGATTTTATCCCTTTTAAAAAGGATCTTAAGACCTTTTTGTTCCCTAGAGCAATGTAATTGGTAGCATGCCCGCAGGACAGACGCAGTCTCAGCGCCAGGATACCCTTTGGGTGGCAGCCGCGCTTAACAAGTAATTAAATAAATAAATAAATAAATGGATGTTTTATCTGGCTGTCTGCCTGCCCCCGCATAAGATGGGGTTTACTAGTAAAGACTTTCAGGAGGGCTTACTGCACTACTCATTGTTTCTACCCAACGCCACCCTACATTATTCCATGTGGCTTTCTCTTACCCCACTAGAATCTGTAAACTTATTAATGCAATGCAACTATACACTCCTGCAATACATTTGCTAGCCCTCCCCACTCGCACAGGATGGGTTTGCTCAGGGCATGCCCTTCAGGGGTATATTGAAGACGTCCCAAAATTGTGGTATTTGCCTGTTGACCACGAGCTACTAGGCTTCCACACCCTTAAGGAAGACTAAAGCCTTCACCTGAATCAAGTCCTTTCCTACAAACACTGTAAACAATCAGTTAATGTCCTATTTCATGTCCGCCACATGAAGTGTATCCTGTGCTCTACACCAAAGGGCTAACGGCAAACTGATAAGATGCATGTACAGAGCTTTCCTGCAACATGGGGACCAATATAGGTCTTCTTCCAGTTCTAACTGGGAGACTCGTTATAGATAAAGGGGCAAACCCAATAAGTTAACCGGACCTGGGTACAGTACAGGAATATAAACGTGTTCCGTGACCAATTTGTCCTAAAGTAAATCAATTATAATGAACAGTCTGTATTGTGTGGATTACTACAATACTGATACTCCATATCTATATTCCTAACTGGGAGACTGACATGGCTAAACCTCTGCATGATGTGGACTGGGCTACAACATTGAAATATCCCCACAAAGTATCCCATGACTGCAGCTTCAAGTACATTCACATTACCAAAATACACCTGAGTTCTGTAGCTGCATGTCCTCGCTGAATGCAATCAGATGGTGATCTGTTTCATTTGCTTTGGCTTCGCCCCAAGCTCCTTTCATACTGGCAAAGAGTTCTTGAGTTGTTGTCGACCACGATGGGCTGTGTATTAACAAATTCTCCAGAATTGGTCCTATTGGGCGTATTTACCTGCCCTAAGTGTGAGGAGCCCTCCACCAAGATCCTCAGCCTGCTTTTTCTTCCAGCAAAACCCAATATTACACTGAACTGAAAGGATTCACTTCCTCCGAATATCACAAGTTGGACCGAAGTCTTTCTCTCTTGGTTTCGAATCTGCGAGCACCCTATAACACAGGGAGGAATGAGCCGGGCTGATAGCATTTTATTGCACAGGCATGATATATTTTGGTGGAGGGCTTTAAAGACTGCACCAAGGATAAAAGTGATCCCTCATAATCCACCCCCTAACACATCACACTTGGTTTCTATATGGTAAATGTTCATGCCACATCTAGGCAACTACTCACGGCAGGGGCTTAAGGGCGCCTATCTTCGACACACTGTCATGATTTCCAGCCACGGTCGGTAGTGGGAGTACCTGCCGGGCAGTAAAGTGGGGAGGGGAGAGGCAGGGTGGGGGGTAGTAAACAATGGATTACGGAGATTTACAGGTAAGTAAACATATAAATAAATAAAACGAATTTCGTTGCTTGCACTGCATCCCCAAATGCGGTGCATTCTCCTGGTTTTTTGCTTCTTTTGTGTGCTGCATTCTGAAGCATAAATAGAATGAGCAAACCTCCAATAATGATTGTTTTTGTGCAGGAAGGTGTCACTTCCTGCACAACAACAATCATCCCTGCAACATTGGCACCCTTGCACCATGGTGCAAGGGTGCCTCAGCTGGAACTAGGATGCTTTTTTTGCACCGGTGCAGGGGTGAGTACAGGTATGCACTGTATTGCTGTAAATACAGTGCAATCCCGCACTTTGAAATGATCATTCAGCTCGGTACAGCTAAATTGCTTGCACACTGTGCCTTTATCTTGTACATATGTTCCCAAGTTTCCTCAAAATTCAGTGTACTGTCTTATACTGAATCAAATTGCCACTCATCTGTAGAGCCAAGATTGTTACTCTTAGTCTTCAACTTTCTCTTCCTGGGTAGTCATCTCTCAAGGATCCATCATGAACTCAATAGTCTTTAATGCTTTCCCGTCCCTTCTTCGTGAGCTCATCAGCTCTTTCAAGCTGACCTGTTACAACTATGCTGTCATCCTGAAGCTCGACAAATGCTTGGAATTTCTACCTCAATCCACAGAGAATGCCCTCCAGTAGTCAAGGATTGGATACAATTCTCCTCCTCTAAAACCATTATTTTTACATGCAGCCCGAGACATAATTGCGACCCACCAAATGCATCTACTCAGGACATTGGACAATCTTCAAACTCCTTAATCAAAATCAGACAGGTTTCCCAGGTCAGCTTAGTGATCAAAATCACATTGTGTAACATGAGAGCATTACTTAACTGTTTCTCATCTGGTGTTTTGCCACAGGGATTAATTCACAATAGTAGTTGTGTTGTAAAGTCTTGACCATGACAATAGCTTCTACATTAAATCATGAAATCACTATTGTGTTTATGCTGCAGGTTACAACCCATCCATAATGCTGCTAGCAGACCGGACAGACTGATCTAATTGCAGCTGTCCCACGGAACAGAGTGGGGTGCTTTTACTGAAAATTATGGATTTGCTCACTTCGAATCAAAGATACTAGACTCGCTAGCGGTCTAAAGCATGTGGGATGGAATTATCACCACATGGAAAGTTGCTACCAATGACATTGAAGCATTGAGAAAGTCGCAGGACGATTTCCCAGTATGTGCGACGAAACACATGTTGACTGATCAGAAAGAAAAGAATAAAAGAAAGAGAAGATTTCTGAAACTGTGTTTATCATTTGTGTATACTTGCATTTGTATTCAATATTATTCTACAGACATGTGCAGAGGATTTTGTGAATTTCTATGTTGGCTTTGACCATAACTTTAGGGGATATTGGTGATTCTCCTCACATTACAGCACCGTAACCCAATACTATCCTGAACTGATTTATGTGTGATTATTCCTCCTGGACTGGGATGAGTGTGTGACATTGGTCCACATTCGGTCCATCACCTGTTGTGTTTGCATATTCCGCCCTAAGTGCGCTGGGGATGCCCAGACGTGGGTCCCAGGCACTCCACACCACTGGAGTCAAGCTAGCCGGGCTGATGAGAGGTGTTACCTCGAAACCGGTCCGGTCCTCGGATGCTTGATTCCGTTCTGGGAAGGACATGGCTTTTGTAGTTCGGACTGGACTGTTCCCATGGGGCACAGGGTCAGAGCTGATTTGCATATCGCCATTGTCTAACCCGGGGTGGTGTGGAGTGCAAAAAACGATGGATTTGGGCCCAGATCTTTGGACTGGGATGAGTGTGTGACATTGATCCACATTCGGTCCATCACCTGTTGTGTTTGCATATTCCGCCCTAAGTGCGCTGGGGATGCCCAGACGTGGGTCCCTGGCACTCCACACCACTGGAGTCAAGCTAGCCGGGCTGATGAGAGGTGTTACCTCGAAACCGGTCCGGTCCTCGGATGCTTGATTCCGTTCTGGGAAGGACATGGCTTTTGTAGTTCGGACTGGACTGTTCCCATGGGGCACAGGGTCAGAGCTGATTTGCATATCGCCATTGTCTAACCCGGGGTGGTGTGGAGTGCAAAAAACGATGGATTTGGGCCCAGATCTTTGGACTGGGATGAGTGTGTGACATTGATCCACATTCGGTCCATCACCTGTTGTGTTTGCATATTCCGCCCTAAGTGCGCTGGGGATGCCCAGACGTGGGTCCCAGGCACTCCACACCACTGGAGTCAAGCTAGCCGGGCTGATGAGAGGTGTTACCTCGAAACCGGTCCGGTCCTCGGTTGCTTGATTCCGTTCTGGGAAGGACATGGCTTTTGTAGTTCGGACTGGACTGTTCCCATGGGGCACAGGGTCAGAGCTGATTTGCATATCGCCATTGTCTAACCCGGGGTGGTGTGGAGTGCAAAAAACGATGGATTTGGGCCCAGATCTTTGGACTGGGATGAGTGTGTGACATTGATCCACATTCGGTCCGTCACCTGTTGTGTTTGCATATTCCTAAGGCGTTGTACAACCTATAACTAAACTACTGTCTAATAAATTTGCTTCTAGCAGGTAAGCTCTAAACCTGGGAAGATTCAACCACTTCACCCCAGCCATCCCAGCTGGTCATTTAATTCAAACTCAGAATTCGGTACCAATGCTGAAACATTGGATCAAGAATTGCTGCACTGTTGTTCATCCCCTTTTTTAACACATAATGGTGGATGATATTATTCTGTACAGACATCTATGCACAATCCAAGCATAAATAAAGGTATTTGACAACCATCTAGAATGCCAGACTAATCCAGACCTTGCTATTCTAGTTCTTAACCTGTGGTCCGAGGGTTCACAAGGTCTAATCTGGGGGTCTCTAACTGTGTTACTAAATTAAAAAATACTAAAATGATTACATTAAAATTAATAACATAAGTGCAAATAAATAAGCAACATTTGAAATGTGAAAACATTTTCTATATTTGATTGTGAATTAAAAAAAAAATTAAATATTTGAGCATTTTTAGTGTGTACTTGTTTTTGTATTTTTGCATTTAATATTTTTAAGTTCAAATCAAAGAAATTGCTTAGGCTGAGGGTCCCCATATTTCTAATAATGACTTGGTTGGGGTCCAAAGATTCCACTAATGACTGAGTGGGGGTCCACAGAAGTCAAAGGGTTAAGAACCGCTGCTCTAAAACATAGTGCACCACTCACGGGGCAATATGTAATGGTACGAAAACTGCAAACCTATCTTTCATTCACTTTCATATTACTTTCATGCACAAATTCTTGCATAAGTCAGCTGTAGCACAATTGGAGACAACATTCCGAAGTTTATACACCTAACCAAAACATGCTGGCTTTAAGGTACACCACAAACCAATACTCTGAAAACTACGCACAACCATCTAAGTGCCTACTTAACCGCCATGAAAGTGCTTCGGGTCTTGAGGGGGGAATGAAAGGCCCATACAAATGCTACAAGGCAGCATAGTGTAATAAACACGGCCAAGTTAGGTCTGGGTCGGGTCATACATCTTCAACAGTGTGGCTGAATGGAGATGAATGTACAATGCACAAGGCTTTGGAATCCTCAATAATGAATGAATTGACCTTAGTAACCCTTCATTCATTTTGCTCTGCATGTTGCTATACTAATCAGTCACAGTGAAGAATGACCATTCACAAACCTGCCTCATTGATATTTATGAGGTAGAAATCCATTTGCAGCGCACTGCAGATGTCTGTGAATGCAGGGTTTGAGACCTGTGGGAGACAGCAGACCTCCGTCCCTGCACTCACAACCAATTCATGATAATTTGTTTTTAAAGCATACAGGGCTGATTTCGAAAGCAAAAGACGGCAGCAGTGAGTGACGTAGGTGGGAGCAGGAAACATACTGTTATACCCTTTGACTAGTTTTGCTCTCTCCGATTCAAGCGGATGCTCTTCACAAAGAGGAATTTCTTCCTTATGGACAGGTCCCGCATTGCCAGTGGTTACAATCTGCAATGACAGGGCGGCGTGCCATAAATAGTTGTGACTACAATTAGGGTCGGAAACTATTGATACCTGACATTGGGGCACATGCATCAACCTATTTAGGAAGTGCAAACGGTGCGAATCGGTAAATTCGGCCGTTTGCACTTCCTAAATACGTTTTTGGGATGCATGAAACAATGTTTCAAAATTCGCTTTTTTTTGCATTTCCAAAAAATGCAAATGCAATTAAGGAATCGCATTTGTGCGATTCCTTAAATGCAATGCATCAATTTAAAAAAAAATCGAATTTTGAAATAGGAAGTGCAAATTAACACGAGGTTGACCCTCGTGTTAATTTGCGAAATTGTTTCAAAAAGCACAAAAATGCATTTTGAAAAGTGTCATGTTACAGACACACATGTCCTTAGGACATGTGTGTTTTGAAACATGCACTTTAAAATACATTTCAGGGGTGCAGGGGGGGTCCTTTGGACCCCCCTCTGCACCCTTGCAATGCATCAACAAATAGCGATTTCCTAAAAAAAGAAATGCAAAACGGCATTGATTCCTATGGGCCTCTAGGCCCATAGGAATCAATGTAATGCCATTCCTTAATTGCGATTCGCAATTAAGGAATCGCAAATTCCGAAATTTAAGAAATCCTAAATAATTTTAGGATTTCTTGATGCATAGGATTTTGCAACTCCTAAATAGCGATTCCTTAATTTTCGCTATTTAGGAAATGCAAAATCCTAGATTGATGCATGTGCCCCATTGTGACTCAGAAGGACTGCGGGGTCGCTCCTTTCATGTCCCCTTCTTCTTCCGAATCGCGATAAGCCATAAAGGGAATGGAAATGCAGTTACAATGTCCTATGTATCCGTCGGTCATTACATCTTTCGCTGTTTCAGACGCCAAACCTCATCAATGATGAGCTTGGTCACCACAAAAAAGCTCGATACATCAGGCCCACTATTCCCTAAAGCACACAACAGTTAATATGTTGGCTAGTGACCCCTTTAAATCCGTGCAAATCACAGAAGCAAAGTTAGACTTTAAAACAATTTTCCACTTATAAAATTAGTATTCGAGGATTGAGGATGATTTTATATAATTATCTCTGCAATAAACAGTATAAGTGAGAACATTTCCAAATACATTGATTTTTATTTGCAGGATCTGGTAAAAAATCTACCCAGTTATATCAAAGACACTGGGGTGGAACCATAAAACATTATTTGGGGTAGAGATCCTGCAATTGCTACAGTCACAACAAAATGCTTTTTGAACTGGTGAGATGGTGCTTGAATAACAATTATTTTATGTTTGGAAAAGATATTTGGCGCCAAATTAGGGGTGTGGCGATGGGATCTTGCTTCTCCCCCAGCTATGCATGTTTGCATGTAGGCTGGTGGGAGGAGCGGGATCTCATCGTCACCCGGGGTTTTAATAATGTACGACATTGGATGCGTTTTATTGATGACGTGTTTTGTATATTTTGGAGGGAGATGAAGCTAGTGCTTTGGAATTTGTTGAACAACTCAATATCAATGTACATAGGCCCACATGCATCAAGCATTTTTGTATTCGCAAACAGTGCGATTCCTTAAAATCGGCCGTTTGCGAATGCAAAAGTGCTTTTTGGGATGCATGAAGCAATTTTAGAATTCGTAACATGTTTGCGAGTTCTAAAATTGCGGGTGCTTTTAAGAAGTCGCAGATGTGCGATTTCTAAAAAGCAATGCATCATTAAATTTAAAACTGTAAATTCGCAATTAGGGTGCCAAATTTACCGAGTGGTTGAACCACTCGGTAAATTTGGAAAAAGTGTTTAAAATGCTTAAAATGGTTTTTTTTCAACATTCATGTTTCACACACACATGTCCTTAGGACATGTGTGTGTGAAACATGATGCGAAAAATACATTTCAGGGGTGCATGGGGGGGTCCTTTGGAACCCCCCCTGCACCCATGAAATTTTCAAAGTGCCACTCGCAATTTTCATTGACTCCTATGGGCCTTTTGGCCCATAGGAATCAATGGGAATTGCGAAAATTAACTTAAGAATTCGGTATTCATTTGGGATTCGGTAAAAATTGCGATTTTTACCGAATCACAAATGAATACCGAAAATAATGATGCATAGCATTTTGCACTTCTTAATTTGCGATTCCTTATTTTTCGCAAATTAGGAAGTGCAAAATGTCACATTGATGCATGTGGGCCATAATCTATTTTTTACATCAAAAGTTAGCAAAATTAAATCTGAATTTTTGGATGTACAAATTGAGATAAAAAAAACAGGCATTAGTAGCATCTCTATTTCGAAAAATAACAGCAGGAAACAGCATTTTACATGCAAGCAGTAGCCATCCTAGGCATCTGATTGAGAGTATCCCGTACGGGGTACTCTTGCGCCTTAAAAGAATTTGCAGCTCTTCTGAAAAATTTGAGGAGGGGGCTAGAGAAATGATGGAACCTCTCAAAGAGAGAGGATATAGTGAGTCAACCTTGTCCAAAGCATTGACCAAAACGCAGGAAAGGCCCAGAGATTCCTTGTTAATATCTCATAACTCTAACAAAAAAGATGTTGATGAGACTCCTCGTTTGATATTAACATACAGCGAACAGGAGCGCAGCATCAAGGGAATCATTAAGAAAAATTGGCCCATCATTAAAACTGATGGAGTCCTGGGTAGTAGATTACCTGACAATCCCACAATCACTTACCGAAAAGCAAGAAGCATGCGTAGTGTATTAGTAAAGGCCAGTCTGGAACTAGGTAGTGGCAGCACCTGGTTAAAATGAAAGGACGGATTTTACAAATGTTCGGCCTGTAGGGCATGCAAATTCGGCATCACTTCTACCCATTATGATTCTCCATTCTCCACAAAGAAGATTGCTATCAGAGGTAACTATAGTTGCCGCACAGAGTATTCGGTATATGTCTTGGTGTGCACCTGTAGCCTGCGGTACGTGGGCAGCACAAAACTACAGGTGCACGCCAGGATCTGGCAGCACCTGAGAGCAATCGTAAACAACGATAACAATTACCCAGTTGCACGTCACTTCAGAGCTACGCATAACAACGACTTATCCTGCTTGTCATATCATGTTATTGATGCGGTTGCACCTTTAAGGAGAGGCAGCAACAGAGAGAACATTTTGAGGTGAAAGGAAACAGGGTACATAGTTGAGTTGGATAGTAAGTATCCAAATGGATTAAACACAACTGAGGATCTACATAATTTCCTGTAAATATGAAATACAATGAGCATTAGGCTGACAGGGTCCAGTATTCTCCAATGTATCATCTAGGATCTTTGATATTGCTGCTGTCTGTGGATTCTGACAATTATCACAATTCCTGATATTATCATTATTAATTTTCCCCACAAGAGGATTTAAATTCCTGTAAACCAGACTTCTTTCTAATGTCACTTTATACTGTATATAAACTCCGGGTGAGATTTAGGGGCCCATTAGGATGTCAGGCGTATTGCCTCCGCCAGGGTGGCGGTGGCTACCGCCACCCTGGCGGAGGCAATCCGCCCGACATCAATGCCTACATTCCCCCCCGCAAGATTAAGATGGCTGTGGGGACAGCGGCGGACGGAAAGACCGTCCGCCGATTTACCGCCGCGGTCGCCTTGCGACCACAGCAATAATAGAATAATATGGTGGCGGTGTCCGCCAGCCATTTTACAATTTCCACATGAAGGGCCTTTCCGCGGCGGCAATGCCGCCACGGAAAGGCAGGCGGTGTTTGCTGTGGGGGCCCCCTGCGGGCCCCATGGTGACGCCAGCTTAGGGGGAGGACAGGGGGGGTACCTATGGTACCCCACCACATTTGCAAATGCAAAACGGCAGGCACCGCACGGTGCCTTCCGCTTTCCATATGCAAATGCGTTCTCATGTTTTGCATTGTGGCGGGCGGTGATGAGAGCAACGCCCGCCACAATGCAAAACATGTAGGATGTGCCCGCCACTGTGGCGGGCACATCCTAATTCCCCCTACGGGACCCCTGTCCTTATGGCGGGCGGTCCCGCTCTTGCCCACCCGCCATCCTAATGAGGCCCTTAGTGTTTGTAAATAGATTTTTTGAGCAAATTCAAGATGTAAATATATTTATTAATTGTATTATGAGCCTCCGTTTGGTCTGGTTCATAGATTGTGATTAGCACATTTGCACAAACACAAATTTATAATCACATGCAACTTGGACAAGCATTGTTAACACAAGATAATATACATACACAACAACAGTGTAGTTGCATGATATAGACATAATTAAAAGTTTGGGTGTTATTGTTTCTTCTTTTTTCCCTTTTTTGTTACCAAACGTACGTAGTGGGCATTTTTTTAGAAAGAATTATCTTATTATGTAGAAATTTTTAACCAATAGTATTTATTTTTATGATATATATATATATTTGTATACATATGTATTTTTTTGTAAATAAGTATGAATTTCTATTTTTATAAATGCATGTTTCATATTTATTGTTTGCACAATGCCACTTTGAAGTTATGTAATTACAACATTCATGCTGTTTAGAATATGGTACATGATAACCTAGGTTTATGAAACATCGCTGCTGCATTTAAGCTGTTAGCCGAACATTACTGCATTTAAGCACATAATATTGTAACTTTGTATAATTGTGCGGAACTACACTGCCATGATGGTTGATGTGTTTACAAAATACCCTTCCTATGTTAATGCTGAAGGTCATGTGACTCACATTGAGGGGGTGTAACTCACTATGCATATTTAAAAAGATGGCTGACGCGGTGCTCAGTGTGTGAGCAAGAGCACTTGATGCTCAAAACGCGTAATCAAAGAAGGTTAAAAGAACAATAAAATTCCTTGCCGTAAGCCGTGGTGGTCCGCTTCTTCTTTTCGCCTACGGGAGGTTTTGAAGAAAATTATATATATATATATATATATATATATATATATATATATATATATATATATATATATATATATATATATATATATATATATATATATTTTTTTGCTATACATAATGCACTAATACAGCACTCAAAATAAATATTAAATAATCTACACTCTTCTGTAAATTGAACAGAACGAATTCACACCAAGTGAGGTGGACAGAAAGACTGAGTCAAAGGTCTTCTGAATGTGTATAAATGAATGCTTGCTGATAATGTGCCTTACAATCAACTCAGTGTTTTTATCAATTTTAGCACTATATACACCTTTGCACGGGCACTTTTTCTAAAAAGTCACTTTATACCCCTTGTTAATATAATGAAACAATGCTACAAACAAATTGTAATATTGCACGTTCAAACATGGCCGCCAATACCATCAAGGCGAGCAGTAGTCCACTTTCTATGTTTTGGGAAGTGGTAGGGGATTTAATGACTGTGTACACAGAGAATGGCTGACACTGAAGAAGCCAAATCGGTGAAACGCGTATGTCAGGGGGGCAGGGGGGTCTGCCAATAAACCATTGTTTGGTGAAACAACGACTTGGAGTGCCGTCCGTTTTTGTCCTTCGAAAAGATCACGGAGGTATGTGCAGCCATATATATATATATATATATATATTCACTGAAAAAACCATAGGTTTCACACCAGTTATAGTTAGCTGGAAATTTTACTGATATAAAACCATTGAAATTCCCACGTTATAGTTAGTCGGACTCACTATAACTTGCGCGTGCAATGCACTGCTGATGACATCACATATTACATCACTCATGACATGGTCAGTGACATCACTCATGACATCACTGATGACAACATCCTTGTGACACAGTGACAGACCTCCTTTCACTGTAAAGTAACCTTTGAAACACATATTCAAAAATAGAAACTAACATTAACAAAAAAGTGGATATACCCATACCAGTTACAACAACCAATTCAGTAATTTCACCATCTATATACAAATTCACACATTCACCAACAGTTTTATGTATTCACTCATACATATACTCACTCATCATATGTAGTGATACCCCTATTCATTCTGTTACACACCGACAGTCATCAAAAACTTACTCATACATATACTCACACATGCAAATAAACTAATAAACATCCATTTATTTGCATATACAACTATACACACATTAGCACATTACTTCTAAGGAAACTTGCACATACTTACTCTCTTAAACAATCACTTATAGAAACACATACTTATTTAAACAGGAACTCTTTCAATCTCTCACTCTCACATATACTCACTTATATACATCAATTCTCATATATACAAGATTAAAACATATGTAGTTACTCATAAAGACACTAGTGAGAGAGGCATTCACTCTCTAACACACACATATACACACTCATCCACCCATACAATCCTACACAAATGCTGTCTTCAAAACACATACAAACAGTGAGTCAGTCATTGATGCATCTATGTGCTAAGTAACAGCCCCACCAAACCATACAGACACTCATACTGATACTAAAAAAGCATCTAATAACCCATATACACACACATGTAGCTACTCACCAACCCATGCAGCCACTTATACACAAAGTAAAACACTGATACATATATTTAAATATTTAAACATTACTCGCTAATATATGTATTCACTAAGATACACTTAATAAGCCAGTTAACCAATCAATTTTTTTTAAAAAAACATCCATTTAGACACTTATTTAAACATTTATTCTTCCATCGACCTTAACATATACATATATAAAATATATTTATTTTTCAGAAAGACACACATTCACTGGACGATGTCATGAGTGATGTCATTTGAGATGTCATCAGTGATGTCATGAGTGATGTCACTGACCATGTCATGAGTGATGTAATATGTGATGTCATCAGCAGTGCATTGCACGCGCAAGTTATAGTGAGTCCGACTAACTATAACGTGGGAATTTCAATGGTTTTATATCAGTAAAATTTCCAGCTAACTATAACTGGTGTGAAACCTATGGTTTTTTCAGTGAATTTAATAGGTTTTTTAAATGCTAATTCCTAACTATAACTGGTGTAAAACCTATGGTTTTTTCAGTGAATTTCATAGGTTTTTTTAATGCTAATTCCTAACTATAACTGGTGTGAAACCTATGGTTTTTTCAGTGAATTTCATAGGTTTTTTTAAAGCTAATTCCTAACTATAACTGGTGTGAAACCTATGGTTTTTTCAGGGAATTTCATAGGTTTTTTTAATGCTAATTCCTAACTTTTTATACAGACTCATACCTATGTGTTTTTTAGTGAATTGCTAAAGTATGTTTTTGTAAAAATGAACACTATAATGTATATTGAGATAATATTTTTAATTTAAAATATTTTTTTTTTATATTTCACTTTGGTGCGCTTTCGGTGCGCGCACCGGTGCGCGTACCGTCAGCGCACTTATAAAAAAAAAGAAAAAAAAAATAATGAAGGAGGGACTGTGTAATAGATAGTAAGACAGATAAAAAGTGTAAAAGGAAGTAACTAAGAAAAGAAAAATGAATAAGGGAGCAAAAGAAAGAAGAAATAGGAAGAACACTAAAGTAGAGGTTAAGGGAGAATATAAATGGATATTGAAAGTAAAAAGAAGGACAGTTAAGTATGAGAATGACAGGTAGTGACGGAATCAGAGGAAAAGAATAGCAGTGATTGAGGGAAAGTAAATATCAGTGAATATAAGTAAAGAGGGGTGAAAGAGGGTACATATAAGTGAATAAGGGCAACACATGGGGAGTAATAGAGAGAAAGAAGAGAGAGAGTAAAAGAAAGACAAAAGGAAGAACTAACTGAACTACAGTACAATGAGTGTGAAAGAAAAAAAAATGGAGAAAGAGAAAGAGGGTTAGGACACTAAAGCAGTGGTACTGTGAGAATATAAAAAAGATAAAAAGTGGTGGAAGGAACTGAGGAAATGCAGATAGTCCCTATTAGATTAAGAAGTTGTGAATGAAGTACAGTAAAGAAACAGCAATGAAAAAAGAGTGTAAATTAGTAAAGAGAGGTAAATAAGGGTGAAAAAGAATATGAGTGCATAACAATGTGAACACAATATAAATTACATAATGCAAACTACACAATAACTTCTACAATATGTTACATTATTTATTTTTGCTGTTCTCAGAATATATTGAATTCCACTTAAATTAGTGAGTTCAAAGTCTTCATCATATAACAGCGGGAAAAAAAAACACAATCTAAAAGATTGTGTTTAAAAAAACCCATTCAAACATACATCTCATATATGTACACTAATCTTTGATTCACTTACTTTTCCATGAGGCCAAGTAGAAGATAGTGAAGGTCCTTTTGGTAGAAAAAAAGTCTGCTGTTCCTTATAAGTTCCATTTCATCGACTTCCTATGAAAAAAGATCTAAAAACATCATACCATACACAATCCTCACGGCCAATTTGTGTCTGATATATCGGTATTTTTTACTTTGAGATCCACTTAAAGTATCTACATGAGATAAATAATTTAAAATATTAGATTAACTAACTAACTAACTAACTTTTATTAACTATTCCCGTCTTCAAAGGCCAATTCCCTTTACTAAAACTTTGGTTTTAAAAACACTAGATAAGAATTTGTAGAGTCATAAGGCAAACGTTGTTTATAAGTTAAATGAGAATCATTGCAGTAACTCCATCCATTTTCAGATTTTAAGTAGCATGTATAATGTCCTGAGGTGGTCGAAGGTCCATCATGATAAATATTAGCTTCAGTTGTAAAGGTCCTTCAAGAAATTGATAACTGAGAAGCCACAAAATTTTTGATAGAAGTTGTCAATTTAGTTCCATCAGGTCTACATCGTTGGAAAACTAAAATGATATACTGCCCATACCTTTGTATAAATAATGTGGACAGCATTGTACAGTTACATTGGGTACACACCATATTATGATCTGCTGCTTTAACTAGATTTTTAAAAGACACTGATTTACAGTCTGGTAAAGTCAAATATATAAATCTTTCAGTGTCTATTCTAGTAGTACTTGATAAACTACAATTGTGGCAGTCATGCTGCCATTGATAAGAAAGACTGAAAAGATTATCTACATCTACTCCTTCATCTTCCAAAACACCAAACATATACATTAAAAATTCCTGACAATCCTGCTGAATGTTTTGTGAAAATTTATCTTGACCAGAACACAAATCTAAAATATTTCGAATTTCCGTTACACTTTCTATTTGTGGTGTACCACTGCTACATTTCTGAAACACAGAATTCAATAAACCACACAATCTTTGATCCCGATTTTCAACAATCTGTTCTTGTAAACTTTTAAGAAAAAAAACAACATTAACCACTACATTAGCATAGCAGTTGACACCAGAACTATTTTCAAACTGAAATCCAACAACATTTTCTCCACAATTCTTTTTCTTCCTGTTTTCAATTACAGTTTTCTCTACTTTTTGTCTTTTTGCAACTACCTCACTACAATTATCCTCATTTCTTCTTTTTCGGCCTACCACACGTTTTTCAAACAGAGGATATTGAGGCAAATGTGGAGCATACTCTCTTCTTAACCTATTGTATTCTTTAACACAATCTAGATCGGCAGAAATCTTTGTCTCATCACACGCAATCAAGTACAATCCTGATAAAGTTCTGACTCGAGATAATGCCACATATGCCATACCCTCTTTAAACACAGATCTTCCAATGTTCACCAATGCACTATCTACACTTAAACCTTGAGAGTTATGAATTGTCACCGCATACGCTAAACAAACAGGAAACTGTTTTCGGCGAACATATAAGTCTTTTACAAGTAAAAATCTAGCAGAACAACGACTTATTTGTTGTACTTCTTCAATGCCATCAAATTTTATTTTTAAAAATTCAATTCCATCTCTATTTCTGTAATTCACAAAATCAACAACATAACCCATTGCTCCATTTACCAGACCGCTTTCAACATTTAAATTCCTTCTCAAAATGATACGACAATTTAAACACACATTCAGAGTCTTTTCAAAACCAGCTGTTTTTGAAATACTTTTCTCCAATGAATGCAATTTAGTTTTCAAATTTTCTGACAAAACAATTGTTGCACCCATATGCTCTATTTTATCTATTGCTTCCAGTTTCACAATCTCTTCATTTTCTAAGTCTAACATTTTTTGGTTGAAGATGGAACATTCTTGCAGAGTTGGCATCAAACATATCCCAGATTTCTTCTCAGTCATTTTTTTAAAAATATTCTCTGGAAGAATGTTTTCATTTGCATACAAATTTGAAATTAATCGACTATGCAAAGCTTTTTCCCTTTCTCAGTCATTTTTCCAATTCTTACATCTTGTAGAATATTTTTATAATCTTCATCCTTGGCCTGTCGCATATTTTGAAGCAGTTCAGCATATTTAAAATTTAGCCATATATTAACATTTCCAATGCTTCCAAGGGACTTCCTGGTATCTTCATGCGTGAGCATTTTAAACACTGGTTGTCCTTTTACTGGAGTCAACTGCAATAGATCTCCAAAAACAATAATGCGTTTTCCTCCAAATAACACATCATAGTCTGTTTTAAGAATTTCTTGCATTCTCAAATGCACAAAAGCAAGCATTAGATTTGAGACCATGCTTACTTCATCTATGATAAGAAGTTTCATTTTCTTCAAGACTCTTGAAACTTCAGAACACGCATCTCCAGATAGCTTGTTGTAATGCAATTTATTATCATGTTCAACTGGCAGCATCAATAAACGATGTAGAGTAATCCCTTTAATATTATGTGCTGCCAGACCAGTTGGAGCAGTTACAACACAAGACAGTGGTGAATCAGTCCTTTTCTGCAGATAACTTGCAACGGCTTTAATTAGAAAACTTTTTCCTGTCCCCGCTTCTCCACTTACATACAGTCGGACAGGGTCAAATAATATACATGAGCACTCTTTTTTCTCATGTCTGAATCCATGTTCAATCTGCTCTGTGACTTCATCATATATCTTTTTCTGCTCAATGTTTAGTTGCTTTACCAAATCTTCTAAGTTAACTCCATCTTCTTGAGCTTGTTCCATAGCTCTTTCCACCTCATCCATGGCAGTGGCAGCTTCATTTTGGATAATTGGTCCTCCTAGTGGATCCTGGCTCAATGAAGTAGAACTCTGACTATCTTGAGAACTGTTTCTAGCTATCTCTTCAGCAATTGTGGTTTCTTGCTCCATTTCTTCATTCAACATTTGCAGATAATTTAGAAAAATAGGACATTCTATGGTATCCTTAGTTGCATTAAAAGAGTCTTCATAACACAGAAAATCTCCAAGTAGTTCCTCTTCTGTACGCCATGGCTTAAAGAGTTGCAAAAGAGCTAAATAGTAAAATTCTCTTTTGTCTGGAACTTCACAACTCAATTTTCGATGATTAATCAAATGGCCTTTTTTCTGCTTCACTAGACATCCTTCATTGCCAATGAGTGCATATTTTCCATTATTGATATCTTCTGTGATGTTCCTCTTATAACTGTAGTTTTGAAGAACTTCATACAAACATGTGTTCTCAAGGTGAGTACTTCTATTTGGATAGTATGTATCCAACATATTTGTCTTCAAAATATCTGTACTGTTTGGTTCTTTTTCCGCCAAATATTAAATTTCTTGTACAGATTTCAAAACTCGGTTTCGTGTTGCAGCAAGACCAAGACTCACCCAAATGATTGTTCTTGATTTGGCATAGAGACTTGCTGATGATAACCGATCAGAACATTCATATGCTCCAATTTCTCGATGCGACAACATCTTCAGACTGAAACTGTATAATTTCTTGCTTAGACTCTTTTCATGTGAAATGTCCTCCCACATTTCCTTCAGTTCTGTCTTTTCTTTTTTGGTGATGTAAGATGTCACATATCGAGCCACAGCAATAGAGTTGTCAGCAACGAACTGAATATCCATGTTAGCATTCCACATGGACAAAATCACTGGGTTGTAATCGTTGCTGTACTTAGATTCTTCATTTCTTTTCAAATTATATGTGTTTTTGGGAGATTTTCTCATCACAGTATGTCGTAGAGATGACATCAAATTATTTACTCTTCCCTTAGAAATCACTGGTCGAGGAAATGCAAAACGACATTTCGTGTAGTACTTTTCCTTGTTTTTAAATTTTCGACGACAGTACTTTCCACAACGATGAGATTGAAAACGTAAAACTTGTTGCCTTAAATTGTTTTCTTCAGTAGATTTTGGAACAGCACATGTTGAATACTCTTCAATGAAACTCATCACTGTTTCATCTGAATCTGATCCAAATTTGGGTGCATCTTTAATCCACAACAACATATGTATATGAGGAGCACCTCTCGCTTGATATTCCTTCCTCCAAAAGAAATCCAAAACCTCTCCAAGGGGAGGATTTTTTTTGTTGGTAATAAAAGACATCATAGCTTCAAATCTTTGATTAAAATATCTACAAACATTCACTGGATCTAAAGAACACAGTTCTCCTGGTGTTTTCAATTCTATATTTGGTATGTTTTCATTTGCCTCTCGTAGAAATTGAAGTAAATCGTCCCATGCATACTCAGCACAGCTAAGAGTGAGGAACCATGTAGGAGTTCCTAAGTTTCTTAGCATACATTTCAATTCTCCATGACGACGAAACCAATACTCGTTGGTTCCACGTTGACATGCCATGAGATTGATTAGCTGAGATTCCAAAATACTGTCTTGCAGATTAACTTTCTCCATAAAGTCCCTTGCACAAACATTCTGCAAATGAGGTCCACTTTTTAATATATGATTAACTGCATAAGAAAGCCCAGACAAATCACTTTCAAACAGTAGATGAAATAAATAAGGAATGCATTGACGAAACCTTGGATCTTCTGCATATAATCTTAGAGTCCAGTATTCAGCTGCAGTAAATTTGAACTGGTCGATCATCATATCGTCCACCACAACCTGTTGGAAATAATTGTGGAAAACAACGAGCTTCCAAACTTTCTTCCCATACACTAATGGGACTTCCTTTTGCTGCTTTCATTTGAAACAAGTCAATTGCATTTCCCATTACTTCTTTGGAATGCAAAGGATGAACAGTATAATGTTCATATATTTCTTCAGTTCTAGACACATCAACTTTTTCAATTTGACCAACTGAAGAATCACTATCTTCTTCTGTAGCTGTTTCCTCTACTCCAACACTTACATTTTTGTAGTACTCATTGTTTTTAACTAAATACAACGTTGCCTTCTTGACTTTTTTAACATCCACTAAATCTTGCCAAATTTTCTTACTCTTTGTTGGAACCCCATTAACTAGAATAACTAAAGGATCTTCTTCTACTCTTTCTACACCAATTGTATTAATATTTTTCTTTACATCTAGAGGCAAATAAACAACTCTTCCCTTTAATCCTCTCAGTAAATCTGATGGAGGCAATTTCCCTGTCTTAGGCTCCATGCGTACAATAGCCTGAAAAGGATGGACACATTGAATCAAAATAGATTCATAAGTATTTAGATCCATCAATTCAGAAGGAATATCTATCAACTGAAGATTATTATAAACTGCTCTTGCAGGCATTCTATTTTCATTTAATTTTTTCAAACAATAATTGCAAATACGCTGATCCAAACTCAAATCAAAAGAATTCTCCACCAACAAATAACTTACAAAATCCTCCCATTCACTATTATTTTCCAATTCACTTTTTGCATATAAATCAACTAACCTAGTCTGAATTTTATAATGAGTCCGTCGACAACACACACAAGTTACATTAGGCCTCTCACTTGATTTCACCTTAAACTTGATAATTTCCTCATCAAACTTTTCAATACTTGAAATTTGTCCATTATCTTCTGCATTACCATCCATTACTATATCTATTTCTACACTGTCCTCTTTGTTCCCAAAATAACAAAACTCAATTTCTTCACAAATAGTCTTCACATCCACTTCAGATCCATGCAAAAGAGCACTATTTAACTGTTTAAGCTTAAGTGCAGGACTTTTTGCATAATACAACTTCCTCACTAATTTCCTTACGTTATTATGATGCACGGCTAACATCCTAAAATGATGAAAAACACTCCAACAAACTTTTCTAGAAAGACATGCTAGTGAATGCCCTTGCAAACCTGTGCTTTCTCTCACTCTGCAAGGATCTAACTCTTGCAGGATCTTCATTTTTTGTTTGAGACTTTTTTTACTATATGTACGTAAGAAATTTCGAAGCAAATCAATTGATTCCTGTCGCACACTACAAATACTACTGCATTTCCATGTGTACACTGGACCCTTAGTACGTCTCCCTAAAACTTCATCAGCTAACACCTCTTCTGCATCTCTAGATACAAGTTTCTCTTTTTCCATCACACAACTATCTTTCACCTCATATGCACGACCACTGGTGTCAACTGCATGCACCAAATCATTTTCCTGAAAGTAACTCTCCTCATTAAAAAAAGGCTCAGAACTTGAACTATGCATCCATTCACCAGAAAATACTTCACAAAAATTACTCCGATTAATAATTCTTTTCCATCTACTGTTCGATTTGAAAACATCCATTGCCTTATTAAGTATCCTAATTCTATTGATTATTAAAATAAATAATTTTTTCTTAACTTCAAAAGCCTGATCAACAATCTTTTCTACACTTTTCTTTTTCTTGTAAAAAGCAGCTTTTAGTTTACTTTTCTTATCATTTTTTAGCAAATTTAAAACTACCCTATTGCGAAACATTCGCCTACGAATGTCCCTAAAAACATTTACCCTTCTATTGCTAACCATTCTCTTCTCTCCTGGTCCAATGGAAACATTTTTTGTGGGCTTCTCTTTCCTTTTTACATTTGTTGACTTTTTCTGTATATTCACATTAGCAATTTCATTTTTTTTCCTACGACATATGTTGCGAAGAAAGGACTTAATTGGCTTACCAGAAGCTTTTCTGGTGTTTTTTGTAGTACTTGTTTAAGAGGATTCCATAAAGTCTGTTGTTGATGTTCTCCTTTTCCGTATGGTATTTTTGATATTTCTTTGCCTTGATGGCATTTTTGCTTCCTTTTCAGAAGTTGATTTGAATCTGTTGTTCTGTTAAAAAAACACATTAAAGACCACTATTAGCAAACAACAAAGTAATGTTAAAAAGCAAACAATATAAACAATAAATTGCAACATATTTAAGTTTATACAATAGCAACTCATGGCTTTATTTTTAAAGGCCTTGCGCCACCAGTGCGTCACTTATTACCCATGTTTAAAGTGATGCATCAGCTGCACATGGCATTCATAAATAAGGGCCAAATGCAAATACCAATCAATTGCACCCAAAAATCGATTTTTGAATAACATGTAAGAAACACTGCGCAGAACCTATGTACAACCACTCAATATCATCAAACAAAGTCAGGGCCTTATTTATGAAAGCCTTGCGCCACCAGTGCGTCACTTATTACCCATGTTTAAAGTCATGCATCAGCTGCAGATGGCAATCATAAAAAAGGGCCAAATGCATATACCAATCAATTGCACCCAAAAATCGATTTTTGAATAACATGTAAGAAACACTGCACAGAACCTATGTACAACCACTCAATATCATCAAACAAAGTCAGGGTCTGATTTATAAAGGCCTTGCGCCACCAGTGCATCACTTATTACCCATGTTTAAAGTGATGCATCAGCTGCACATGGCATTCATAAATAAGGGCCAAATGCATATACCAATCAATTGCACCCAAAAATCGATTTTTGAATAACATATAAGAAACACTGCGCAGAACCTAAGTACAACCACTCAATATCATCAAACAAAGTCAGGGTCTGATTTATAAAGGCCTTGCGCCACCAGTGCATCACTTATTACCCATGTTTAAAGTGATGCATCAGCTGCACATGGCATTCATAAATAAGGGCCAAATGCATATACCAATCAATTGCACCCAAAAATCGATTTTTGAATAACATATAAGAAACACTGCGCAGAACCTAAGTACAACCACTCAATATCATCAAACAAAGTCAGGGTCTGATTTATAAAGGCCTTGCACCACCAGTGCATCACTTATTACCCATGTTTAAACTGATGCATCAGCTGCACATGGCATTCATAAATAAGGGCCAAATGCATATACCAATCAATTGCACCCAAAAATCGATTTTTGAATAACATGTAAGAAACACTGCGCAGAACCTAAGTACAACCACTCAATATCATCAAACAAAGTCAGGGTCTGATTTATAAAGGCCTTGCGCCACCAGTGCATCACTTATTACCCATGTTTAAACTGATGCATCAGCTGCACATGGCATTCATAAATAAGGGCCAAATGCATATACCAATCAATTGCACCAAAAAATCGATTTTTGAATAACATGTAAGAAACACTGGGCAGAACCTATGTACAACCACTCAATATCATCAAACAAAGTCAGGGTCTGATTTATAAAGGCCTTGCACCACCAGTGCATCACTTATTACCCATGTTTAAAGTGATGCATCAGCTACACATGGCATTCATAAATAAGGGCCAAATGCATATACCAATCAATTCCACCCAAAAATCGATTTTTGAATAACATGTAAGAAACACTGCGCAGAACCTATGTACAACCACTCAATATCATCAAACAAAGTCAGGGTCTGATTTATAAAGGCCTTGCGCCACCAGTGCATCACTTATTACCCATGTTTAAAGTGATGCATCAGCTGCACATGGCATTCATAAATAAGGGCCAAATGCATATACCAATCAATTGCACCCAAAAATCGATTTTTGAATAACATGTAAGAAACACTGGGCAGAACCTATGTACAACCACTCAATATCATCAAACAAAGTCAGGGCCTTATTTATGAAAGCCTTGCGCCACCAGTGCGTCACTTATTACCCATGTTTAAAGTCATGCATCAGCTGCACATGGCAATCATAAAAAAGAGCCAAATGCATATACCAATCAATTGCACCCAAAAATCGATTTTTGAATAACATGTAAGAAACACTGCACAGAACCTATGTACAACCACTCAATATCATCAAACAAAGTCAGGGTCTGATTTATAAAGGCCTTGCGCCACCAGTGCATCACTTATTACCCATGTTTAAAGTGATGCATCAGCTGCACATGGCATTCATAAATAAGGGCCAAATGCATATACCAATCAATTGCACCCAAAAATCGATTTTTGAATAACATATAAGAAACACTGCGCAGAACCTAAGTACAACCACTCAATATCATCAAACAAAGTCAGGGTCTGATTTATAAAGGCCTTGCGCCACCAGTGCATCACTTATTACCCATGTTTAAACTGATGCATCAGCTGCACATGGCATTCATAAATAAGGGCCAAATGCATATACCAATCAATTGCACCAAAAAATCGATTTTTGAATAACATGTAAGAAACACTTCGCAGAACCTATGTACAACCACTCAATATCATCAAACAAAGTCAGGGTCTGATTTATAAAGGCCTTGCACCACCAGTGCATCACTTATTACCCATGTTTAAACTGATGCATCAGCTGCACATGGCATTCATAAATAAGGGCCAAATGCATATACCAATCAATTGCACCAAAAAATCGATTTTTGAATAACATGTAAGAAACACTTCGCAGAACCTATGTACAACCACTCAATATCATCAAACAAAGTCAGGGTCTGATTTATAAAGGCCTTGCACCACCAGTGCATCACTTATTACCCATGTTTAAACTGATGCATCAGCTGCACATGGCATTCATAAATAAGGGCCAAATGCATATACCAATCAATTGCACCCAAAAATCGATTTTTGAATAACATGTAAGAAACACTGCGCAGAACCTATGTACAACCACTCAATATCATCAAACAAAGTCAGGGTCTGATTTATAAAGGCCTTGCGCCACCAGTGCATCACTTATTACCCATGTTTAAAGTGATGCATCAGCTGCACATGGCATTCATAAATAAGGGCCAAATGCATATACCAATCAATTGCACCCAAAAATCGATTTTTGAATAACATGTAAGAAACACTGCGCAGAACCTAAGTACAACCACTCAATATCATCAAACAAAGTCAGGGTCTGATTTATAAAGGCCTTGCGCCACCAGTGCATCACTTATTACCCATGTTTAAAGTGATGCACTAGCTGCACATGGCAATCATAAAAAAAGCCAAATAAAAATACAATTCATTTGCACCCAAAATCGATTTTTGAATAACATGTAAGAAACACTGCGCAGGACTTATATACTAACATACAATTTCACTTCTAAAACATAACTATCTGCTTCCAAATATTCTCCATAGAGCAAATAAATCTTTATCTAAATTAAATGAATCATTACTTACCTTTACAAATGCTTTTGGAGATTGAAAACAGTGTCAGACACACACACCAATTTTTCTTTAGCAGAGGAAAAGGTGTGCTCTCAATACACTGAAACCAAGACTGGCATAGAAAATCTCTATCTTTGTACACATATGCCTTAATTCAACCAATGAAAACTCTTCCCTCACTATTTTCAAACCAACACCCATCCCCCTCTCAAACCTTTCTATCTGTTACCATAGCAACTCCCTCCTAACTGAACTGTAAGGTTCAAAAGTTTATCTTACAATGTTGCAAATTAACTCAGCAAGGATGTTTGACCTCTCAATACAGCAGCCTATACAGGGTATTTTTGCTTTTGGTGACTTTTTTTAAACCATTCAAATTGCTTCTTTCACACAACATAACCATGCACCCTAACTTTCAGTTTTCAACTTTCTGAATCCACCAATCATTGCTTGTGATTCAAGAGCAGAGAAACTCCACAATTATTTTTTTGTAAACTCCTACTGTTCCAACTGCCATTTCATTCCCACACTTCATCTGACTGGACCAGAACCTTCTCACATCATGTACTCTGTTTGGATTATTGGACATAGCTACATCCACTGGGCTCAAAGGTATGCAGCTAGCAGAAATTTTCATAACCTTGATTTATCAAATGTGGAAATCAAGTGGATTGGCCACAGAGGATTAAAATGTCACCAATTTATACCATTGGTGAAAACCTTTTTGCATCTGCCAGAACCTGACCTGTTAATTGTGCACTGTGGAGGTAATGATTTGGGCACATTAACTGGAGTAGGTCTGGAAATGCTTTTAAAGGACACCTTTCATCAATTGATGATACTTTTTCCCCACACTGCCTTGGTATATTCCAATATATGCCAAAGACAGAAATGGAACTGGTCCAACCAATTTGGTCCACAATTTGAGAAAGCACGGAAACATGTAAATAAATCTGTTTCTGCTTACATGAGAGACTATGGAATGGGTTCAATATACAATAATAACTTGCGTTACAACATGCAAGACATCTACAGAGGAGATGGAGTGCACTTCTCAGATGAGGGGAATAGAATATTCCTCCTGAATTTAAGAATGTGTATTGGAACCTACTTGTAGGTACCTAAATCAACCACAGAACCCAAAAGCTCTTCTCAGAGCTACCCTACCTCTGATCATTCAAAGCGTTTATTTTTTTTCTAACTTTTTTCACTATTTTTCACCAAAGTACGCTTTCGGGTACGCTTAAGGGTGCGCGCACCGGGCGCTCCCCCCGTGGAAAATTAATTTTTTTTTTATTTTTTTTTAACGTTTATGAGCCTCCTAAGCCCCCCTCAGAAAACCTAGAGGGTCAAGAAGTCTCTACAGTGCCCCCTTCTACCCATACCGAACATTGTTTACCCTCCATCTTGTGTCTCGATTGTACCGAAACACAAAATGGAGGACTCCCGTTACGCTGCCGGTGCGCGCACCGGAGCGCGCACCAGTAAGCGCACAATAAAAAAAGGTGGGAAAGTAATTAACGGAAAACCCAATGGAGACACTTTCATCAAATATAGAATACGCCCTACTACATAGCAGTCCCTACCATTTGCCCAAATTTGGTGAAATTCCATTGAGACATTTAGGCTACAGGCCTGTCTAAATATCCTGAGGTAAATTACATGACAAAAACACACTTGTAATGTTAGAATTTACAACCAATTAAAAAGTATCTTTCATTTTCTACGATTATTTCCTGACATTTGATTGGTTAAGTACAAGAATATATATAAAAGAAGAGAGGGAAACACAGCCATTTTGACTACTGCTTCCAGAAGTACATTTGAAAACAAATTTCACTGACAACTTCAACTGATTTCTCTAAGGTAAGTTGTTATTATGGAAGTATATTGTACACTTTAAGTTAATTTCTGAAAAAATATTCTGTTAGTGATATGCTATCCCTCTTTAATAGTTAGAGATAGAGATAGACTTCTCTGTAATAGTTATGGATTGAGTTAGGCTTCTCTGGTATACAGTACCCTAACTCTACTAATATAGTTAATTTGTATGCAATTTTCAGAAAGAAAATGGAAGGAGAAAATCAGGCAAATGATACTTCTATCAAAGTAAAGGTGGAAAAACCAGAAGATCAAAAAAAAGAAGTTGATTTCATGGATGACTCTTTGGATGAACAGTTTATAGAATGTTTGGAAGAAATGGAATCATGTACATATAATTATGAGGAAATTCCGGACAATATTATGTTAGAAATTTTATTAAATTATGAAAAAGAATCAGAGGAATAAATTTATCTTTAATAATTTCAAATTGTTTCAGACAATATTCTTTTTTATATGTAATTCATAAAGTATTACCAAAAATGTTTAAAATATAAAGTGAGACTTATAGTATACTGTTCAACTATTTTTCTGTTACATAGTAAGTTTACTCATAGTTACTACCTTTCTCCCACTATATTATCTCATATGAATATTTTACACCTCATTTTCATAAGTGAGCAGGATAGACTACTCATGATCCCCTAGAAATTCTCAGGGAGTGCTTAAAAGATCTGTTTCTCCTTTCCAGACAGACTATGTTATGAATTCCATATACCACAAAAACATACAATAACAACATGCAAGATATCTACAGAGCAGATGGTGTACATTAAATGAAAGTCTCGGCATTGGTACCTACATGTAGGTACTTACATAAAATTAAAAAAAACAATTAATAAACATACAATTTTTTAAAGTGATTATTTTTCCATAGTACCCTCCTTGGAGCGCTCCCCGGTGCGCGCACCGGGCGCTTCCCCCGCGAAAAACGCAAAAAAAAAATTTTTTTTTGAGGCCCCGCGGGGCCCTTTAATGGCCCCCATATCAAACCTAGGGGGTCAGGGGGGGTCTACCCTGCCCCCTTATAGTCAATTCCCCCCTTTGTTTTTGCCACCTCTTATGACTAGATTTTACCGATAGACAAGATGGCGGCCGCTCCGGACTGTTTAGAATGTTTACAGACAACTGACAGCCAATCAGCTTTCTGCGCGCAAGTCGCGTGTCGCGGCCGGTGCGCTCCCCGGTGCGCGTACCGGAGCGCGGCTACAGATATATATATTTTTTTGAACGTTAATTACTCAAAATCCACTGGAGCACATATCTTGAGACATAGCAAAGGCACATCGGGCTACCAGTCCCTACAATTTTGCCAAGTTTGGTGGAAATCCATTCAGCCGTTCGGGCTAAAAGTGAAATCGACCGCCCTATGGAAATTAACATGGGGAAAACGCGTTTTGGGACCCCCCTTTTATCTCGGCCCCCGCTTGACGAATCCCCCCCAAACTTTCAAGGAAGGACCGGAGCTCGACGAGGCCATTTTCAGGAAATTTTCAGGCAGATTCGTCAACCGGTGCCAAAGTTATTCCAAATAGAATTTTCAGATTTAACATTGAAAAAAATCCTAACTATAACTACCTACTGGCGACCGCCAGTAGGTAATGTATGTATATATATATATATATGTATATATATATATATATATATATATATATATATATATATATATATATATATATATATATATATATATATTACCTACTGGCGATAGCCAGTAGGTATATATAGTTAGGATTTTTTTCCTATGGGATTTTTGAAAATTCTATGTCGAATAACTTTGGCTTATGAGGACAGAATTGGCTGAAATTTTCAGGAAAATGGAACATTTTGTTTCTGAGCAGCCCCTGAAAATTTGGGGGGTTTTCGTCAAGGGGGGGCCGAGAAAAAAGGGGGGTCCCAAAACGTGTTTTTCCCATGCAATTTTCCATAGGGCGGTTGGCCTCACTTTTAGCCTGAACGGCTGAATGGATTTACACCAAACTTGGCAAAATTGTAGGGACTGGTAGCCCGATGTGCCTTTGCTATGTCTCAAGATATAGGCTCCAGTGGTTTTTACGAAAATTAACTTTGAAAAATATAAATTGGGCTACATTGGGCTATATATATGTTGGAGCCCAAATGTAGCCCAATGTAGCCCAATGTAGCCCAATGTAGCCCAAAGATGGCCACCAGAGACAAAAAACCAAATGTAGCCCAAATATCAGCCAGATGTAGCCCAACTATAGCCCAATGACAGATTGTCCCAGAGTGTTCTAAAGAACAACTAGAGTGCTAACAGTCCTACTTATTACAAAGGTATGGCACACCTGAAGCCATCTTGATTGGAATAAAGTGGTAACTCTTAAAACATTTAATTTAAAAAGGAACAAAATGAGGGGGTTCATTTTGCCATAGAAAGTATGATTAGCGAATATATGACGAAATCCCGCATACCATCAGTCCGCAAAAAAAATCCCGCATGTACTATTAGGCCGCAAATTAAAATAACGAAAACTTTTAGAACGAATATGCCTTTAGCATACACTAAACAACTAAACTACCCTAAACCCTAAAACACTACCCCCAGCATGACCCTACACTACACAAACACTACAACACTACCCTAAACCCTAAAACACTACCCCCAGCATGACCCTACACTACACAAACACTACAACACTACCCTAAACCCTAAAACACTACCCCCAGCATGACCCTACACTACACAAACACTACAACACTACCCTAAACCCTAAAACACTACCCCCAGCATGACCCTACACTACGCAAACACTACAACACTACCCAAAACCCTAAAACACTACACCCCAGCATGACCCTACACTACGCAAACACTACAACACTACCCTAAACCCTAAAACACTACCCCCAGCATGACCCTACACTACGCAAACACTACAACACAACCCTAAACCCTAAAACACTACCCCCAGCATGACCCTACACTACGCAAACACTACAACACAACTCTAAACCCTAAAACACTACCCCCAGCATGACCCTACACTACGCAAACACTACAACACAACCCTAAACCCTAAAACACTACCCCCCAGCATGACCCTACACTACGCAAACACTACAACACTACCCTAAACCCTAAAACACTACCCCCAGCATGACCCTACACTACGCAAACACTACAACACTACCCAAAACCCTAAAACACTACACCCCAGCATGATCCTACGCTACGCAAACACTACAACACTACCCTAAACCCTAAAACACTACCCCCAGCATGACCCTAAGCTACGCAAACACTACAACACTACCCTAAACCCTAAAACACTACCCCCAGCATGACCCTACACTACGCAAACACTACAACACTACCCTAAACCCTAAAACACTACCCCCAGCATGACCCTACACTACGCAAACACTACAACACTACCCTAAACCCTAAAACACTACCCTCAGCATGACCCTACACTACGCAAACACTACAACACTACCCAAAACCCTAAAACACTACCCCCAGCATGACCCTACACTACGCAAACACTACAACACTACCCAAAACCCTAAAACACTACACCCCAGCATGACCCTACACTACGCAAACACTACAACACTACCCTAAACCCTAAAACACTACACCCCAGCATGACCCTACACTACGCAAACACTACAACACTACCCTAAACCCTAAAACACTACACCCCAGCATGACCCTACACTACGCAAACACTACAACACTCCCCTAAACCCTAAAACACTACACCCCAGCATGACCCTACACTACGCAAACACTACAACACTACCCAAAACCCTAAAACACTACACCCCAGCATGACCCTACACTACGCAAACACTACAACACTACCCTAAACCCTAAAACACTACCCCCAGCATGACCCTACACTACGCAAACACTACAACACTACCCTAAACCCTAAAACACTACCCCCAGCATGACCCTACACTACGCAAACACTACAACACTACCCTAAACCCTAAAACACTACCCCCAGCATGACCCTACACTACGCAAACACTACAACACTACCCTAAACCCTAAAACACTACCCCCAGCATGACCCCACACTACGCAAACACTACAACACTACCCTAAACCCTAAAACACTACCCTCAGCATGACCCCACACTACGCAAACACTACAACACTACCCAAAACCCTAAAACACTACCCCCAGCATGACCCTACACTACGCAAACACTACAACACTACCCAAAACCCTAAAACACTACCCCCAGCATGACCCTACACTACGCAAACACTACAACACTACCCAAAACCCTAAAACACTACACCCCAGCATGACCCTACACTACGCAAACACTACAACACTACCCAAAACCCTAAAACACTACCCCCAGCATGACCCTACACTACGCAAACACTACAACACTACCCAAAACCCTAAAACACTACACCCAGCATGACCCTACACTACGCAAACACTACAACACTACCCTAAACCCTAAAACACTACACCCCAGCATGACCCTACACTACGCAAACACTACAACACTACCCAAAACCCTAAAACACTACCCCCAGCATGACCCTACACTACGCAAACACTACAACACTATCCTAAACCCTAAAACACTACGCCCAGCATGACCCTACACTACGCAAACACTACAACACTACCCTAAACCCTAAAACACTAGCCCCAGCATGACCCTACACTACGCAAACACTACAACACAACCCTAAACCCTAAAACACTACCCCCAGCATGACCCTACACTACGCAAACACTACAACACTACCCTAAACCCTAAAACACTACCCCCAGCATGACCCTACACTAAACAACCACCACAACTCTACACTACACTAACACAACACTACACTACACAACACTACACTACACTACACAATCACTAACCCACGAAAAAATTAACACAAACCCACTTACCTCTCTCGTCATCGTGGTTTTCACAACGCAAATGCATTTACCATACATGCCTTTAAAACGTAATTCTTTGTAAAGGCATGCGCGATAAATGCACATGCGTTTTGAAAAAATGCGGGATAATGGTATGCGAGC
The DNA here is from genome assembly GCF_964263255.1 of Lissotriton vulgaris. Taxonomy (NCBI): domain Eukaryota; kingdom Metazoa; phylum Chordata; class Amphibia; order Caudata; family Salamandridae; genus Lissotriton; species Lissotriton vulgaris. The sequence continues at coordinate 1,223,018,852 of NC_141691.1, read as the reverse complement.
TCAATGACCTTGCGGGATAATGGTATGCGGACTGAAAGTCTGCGGGATAAAAAATGCGGGAAAATGGCTGCAAACCATGATTAGCAGCAGACTTCCCTGGTGAGCACTAGCTTTACTACAGTGATCTAATGAGCAACTAGAGTGCTAACATTCAGAATTTATGGCAAATGTGTGACACATCTGAATGCCTTCTTGATAGAACCAAAGTAAACAAGCATTGAAAATGCAATAGATCTCGCCCTCGTTTAAGTTAAAGCCATTCTGTTTGTAATGAGGTGGCTTTTTAGCTTTGCTTTTATTAGTGTTTTTAAAACTTTCATGTAAATAACATGCATATGTATGCATATATGTATATGTATGCATGCATTTATATTTATATAGATATGCAGATTACATATGTTTATATATGTATATTACCTACTGGCGATAGCCAGTGGGTATATATAGTTAGGATTTTTTCTCTATGGGATTTCTGAAAATTCTATGTCTAATAACTTTGGCGTTTGTGGACGGAATTGGCTGAAATTTTCAGAAAAATGGCAAATTTATTTTCTGAGCAGCCCCTGAAAATTTGGTGGGGTTTCGTCAAGGGGGGGCCGAGAACAAAGGGGGGTCCCAAAACGCGTTTTTCCCATTCATTTTTCTATAGGGCGGTTGGACTCACTTTTAGCTCGAACGGCTGAATAGATTTACATGAAACTTGGCAAAATTGTAGATATGGTTTGCCCGACGTGCCTTTGCTATGTCTCAATATATGTGCTCCAGTGGATTTTGAGAAATTAACGTTTAAAAAAATATATATATCTGTGACAGCGCTCCGGTTAGCGCCCCGGTTCGCGTACCTGACGCGTAACGGAACTTCGCGAAGCGAATCTGATTGGCTCTCCGGTGTCTGTCAACATTCTAAACAAACCGGAGCGGCCGCCATCTTGTCTCTCGGTACGATCGAGAGAGAAGATGTGGTGAAAAACGAAGGGGGAAATGAAGGAAAGGGGGCAAGGTAGACCACTCCTGACCCCCTAGGATTGATGAGGGGGATATTAAAGTGCCCCGCGGGGCAAAAAATTTTGCGATTTTACGCCGTAGAGGCGCGTCCCGGTACGCGAACCGGGCAGCTCACCGGGCAGCTAACCGGGCAGCTAACCGGCAGCGTAGCTGTCAACATTGTAAACAGTCCGGAGCGGCCGCCATCTTGTCTCTCGGTAGGTTCGAGAGACAAGATGTGGTGAAAAAAGAAGGGGGCAAGGTAAACCCCTCCTGACCCCCTAGGATTTATGAGGGGGATATTAAAGTCCCCCGCGATTTTTCGCGGTATAGGCGCTTCCCGGTACGCGAACCGGGCAGCTAACCGGCAGCGTAACGGGAGTCCGCCATCTTGTGTTTTTGGAGCGTCCGGTTCGCGTACCGGGTAGCGTCCCGGTAAGCGTAACAAGGGGAAAACCAAGAGAAACAGTAAAAAAAAAATTAAGGGAATAGATTTCCAGCAAACTTGGCAAAATTGTAGGGACTGTTTGTTTGATGTGCCTTTGCAAGGCCTCAAGATATGTGCACGTGTGGATTTTGTCTAATTAAGGTTAAAAAAAATATATATATCTGTAAGCGTGCTCCGGCACGCTTACGTTACGGGTTTTGTTTGCGCTGCAGAACCGATACGTCACGGTTATGCGACGCGTCATGAGGCGTCTCACGTGGCTACGTGATACGTCACGTAATAAAGAATATATTTTACAGCTATAGATATTAGCTTTTAAAAAACCAATGAAATTCACTGAAAAAACCATAGGTTATAGACCATATATAGTTAGGAATTTGCATTTACAAAACCTTGAAAATTCACTGAAAAAACCATAGGTTAGAGACCATATATAGTTAGCTGGACATTTTATTGACAAAAAACCAATGAAATTCCATATATAGTTAGTTGCACTAACTATATATCGCGCACCCGCAATCCACTGCTGATGATGTCACATATTACATCATTCATGACATGGTCAGTGACATCACTGATGACATCACTGATGACATCTCAAATGACATCACTGATGACATCACTGATGACATCTCAAATGACATCAGTGATGACATCATGACACACCAATACCAGTTACTACATACGCACTCACTGATTCCTACGTCTACACACACATTCACTCATTCACCCATACAATCACTCATACATACAGTCACTCATTATTACACTATCATATGCACTCATACACCTATGCAGACACTCACACACTGCCACTCATCCATGGAGTTACTCACACACCTAGTCAGTCCTGTAAAGAATTAATCACACTTCCATTTCCTCATCTATACAGTTAAACACAGAACACCATACTTCAGTGACATCACTGATGACATCACTGATGACATCTCAAATGACATCACTGATGACATCTCAAATGACATCACTGATGACATCATGACACACCAATACCAGTTACTACATACGCACTCACTGATTCCTACGTCTACACACACATTCACTCATTCACCCATACAATCACTCATACATACAGTCACTCATTATTACAACACTATCATATGCACTCATACACCTAGTCAGTCCTGTGAAGAATCAATCACACTTCGATTTCCTCATCTATACAGTTAAACACAGAACACCATACTTTTCACACATATACTAACACATACTTACTCTCTTATACAATCACTGATACAAGTACACATTGATATGCACAGAGTCACACACCTCCCAGCCAGCCACACACACACTCAGTCTTCCATACATCCACTCATTCTTCAATATGTAAAACATATTTAAACTTTACAAAAACACACAGACACTAGATGATGTCATCAGTGATGTCATTTGAGATGTCATCAGTGATGTCATCAGTGATGTCATTTGAGATGTCATCAGTGATGTCATCAGTGATGTCACTGACCATGTCATGAATGATGTAATATGTGACATCATCAGCAGTGGATTGCGGGTGCGCGATATATAGTTAGTGCAACTAACTATATATGGAATTTCATTGGTTTTTTGTCAATAAAATGTCCAGCTAACTATATATGGTCTCTAACCTATGGTTTTTTCAGTGAATATATATATACGTATATATATATATTAATCAACATCCAGGAACCCAATTTGGAATGGCCACACGGAAGCTGGTAAAAACACTCCTTTATTGCAACATGCTAGTGAATGACAAGCAGGGAAACACTTCCAATCTTCGGATCGCCAGACGAGTTTCGAGAGTCAAGGCTCTCTTCTTCTGTGGCTTCGTGTAGAAAAATGAAATTGTGGCATGTTAAAGTCTTTAAATCAAACACCTGCCCCTCACTGGGCGTGGCCGCGCTCGGCCTCCTGGGTGTTGTAGTGTAGTAACTAAATTAAGTCCAAGTGGATGCGCACTTCATCTATTGTATACAAAAGTACTTCCCTTGTGGGTAGAAGTGAAAACATGCCATCCTTCACCTTGCTCTACTGATGCAAATGAATGCGGGCACGAACGCACACCTGGATAGCATTTGCTCCCCTTCCGCCTTTGATGTCGTGACACCCGGTAAGTGCCAGGCAAGGTCATTAGTTCATGAAGGGCCATTACCGCGACCGGGAAAGGCCGCTATAAATCCATCAACATCCAGGAACCCAATTTGGAATGGCCGCACGGAAGCTGGTAAAAACACTCCTTTATTGCAGCATGCTAGTGAATGACAAGCAGGGAAACACTTCCAATCTTCGGATCGCCAGACGCGTTTCGAGAGTCAAGGCTCTCTTCTTCTGTGGCTTCGTGTAGAAAAATGAAGTTGCTGCATGTTAAAGTCTTTATATCAAACACCTGCCCCTCACTGGGGGTGGCCGCGCTCGGCCTCCTGGGTGTTGTAGTGTAGTAACTAAATTAAGTACAAGTGGATGCGCACTTCATCTATTGTATACAAAAGTACTTCCCTTGTGGGTAGAAGTGAAAACATGCCATCCTTCACCTTGCTTTACTGATGCAAATGAATACGGGCACGAATGCACACCTGGATAACGTTTGCTCCCCTTCCGCCTTTGATGTCGTGAGACCCGGTAAGTGCCAGGCAAGGTCATTCGTTCATGAAGGGCCATTACCGCGACCGGGATGTCTGAGGCTCCCCTCCAGAGGGCTGCTCTCGGGGAGCGCACTCACTGTAAATTCACCCCCTGAGAGCTTCTTTGTCTCTGCGTCTGTAATATGGCGTGGGTGCAGAGGCAAAGGAATTCCCTCATTTGCATCGGGAACACCCCTCTGCAATTGAGGGAACACCCCATTGAGGTAGCACTGGCGCTTTAAGTGCGCCAGCGCTATCTGTATTACTGAAGGGGACTCACAAGCATCTGTGCCCCCTTTTGTAATATCAAAGTGCCCCGGGGGCGTGCAAAGCGAGCGCAAACACCCGTTGCTCCACCTGGGAATGTATTGTACTAGGGCCCCAGGTTTCCCAGTTTCAGCAGTATTTGCATGTCATCAGCATACATATTTACCTAAACCACACATTATATAAGCTGAGAGGCTAGTGGCTTCATGTAGATATTGAAAAGATAGGGGGAAAGCGATTATTACTGAGAAACAAATCAATAATTGTTTATTCCTGCAAGATGTAAGTGGCAAAGCAGACCATTTAAGAGTGGACCTTTAAAGATGATCAAATCCACTGCAAGGCGACATCCCACAATACCTGCTTCCTTGATACGGTCAGTTAAGATGGCATGGTCAACTGTACTGAATGTGGCAGACAGGTCTAATAGGATCACGGCGGTGGTATAATACAAATCCAGCTGTAATCTCAGAACACCAAGTTCAGAGACCATCATGGATTACCTAATGTGTCCCAAGTGAAAACCTTTCTGTGTCTCGTAGAGCACTTCATGAGTGAGTGAGTTTCGACAAACGGTTCTAAGACTTTTGCCCAAAACAGGAGCAAATAAATAGTCAGATAGTTCTCGAGTACAGATGAATACTGCTCAGTGTTTTGAAACAGTGGGGGATTATTGCCTGTTTGAAAAGCTCTAGGACTATTCTAACGATGAGATAAATAGCTGGCAAATAGGCTGAGTGATAACCAGAGAGTAGTGATTAACAATCCGGTGAGATGGGATTCGACAGTGAACCTGATTTCACCAAAAGCAGCAAACTGACAACTTCCACTCATGACAAGGTGGGACAATTTGTAAAATACAGCTCTGCCAATTCTTTGTTAGCCAACTGATCAATGGAGTAACTAGCAGTGATTTCTTTCAAGATATTTTCTACATTCTCCACATAAATATGAATGAACTCTTCACTAAGATCTTTAGAAGGTGGAGCATTCAATGACACAGACAAATGATTCATCAGAGCCCTGTAGATAACTAAGGAGCTGACTAAACGTTTTTAGGAGGTCTTAATTGTAGCCACATAATAGTGCTGTTTAGCTTTCATAATGCGGTTTTTATAGCTGGGAGCACTTCATTGAAGAGTCTCTAAGATTCCTTAGTTGAAAATGTGCACCAGATGTATTCTAAGTGCCTTGATTTAGTGTTTTGTCATGTTTAATTTCAGCGTGAATTAAGGAACAGCTTTTTTTTTGCCAGGATAGCCATCTCATTTCAAAGGTGTATCTTTAACACGCATGCAAGAAAACAAATTATGAAAAGCCATGATCTGTTCATCCTGCAGTACTCTATAAGCTTGAAACACTCCATAGAGGATCTCTGAAGCTCTGCTGAGAAGGGAATGCCATCATTTATTCGAAGGAGGGAGCAATGTAACAGTCTATTTGGCTTGGCTCAGGTAGGTGAAGTTTTCATCTCAATAAGAAATTATCTAAACAGGTTAACTAGTCAATAGCCAGATGAAGTCAAAAATTCAAAGTTGGTCAAGACTATATCAGTTTACCAGTGCTTAGTTTGTAAAGGGATATGTGCCAGGGCCCTCTACCGGAGGCCACTGCAGCTTGCACCACCCATTGCCCCTACCAGCACTGCCAGTGACAGTACCAACACATCTACCAGCCATCAGACTCCTACAAATGTGACAATTCAGACTGTCCCACTATCCTGTTGTGCTCTTTTCTAAATCAGATAAACAGGGCCACCATATGACAGACTATCATAAGTGTTGGTGTTGACAATTAAGTGCCAGTGATGAGCACTAGAAATCACTGGTTCAAATTATGAACTGCTCTTTACATGGGTAGGTGAAAATCTGTGATGTACTCAATTAAAGGATAATGGTAAAACAAAGATTTTCTCAGATTAATTTTCATCCACTCATCAATCCAAAAGTTGACATTGCTGTCAAGTAGGGGTCTGGAGAAGTTAAAAAGTATATGAGCTATCAAATTGCCCAAGTCCTTTAAAAAACTGGGAGGTGTATTTGGTGTTCGATGAACTTGAATGACCTCAGTAATGAAAGTCCTGCACTCTGCCTGAAATAGCAGACCTCTGCCTTTACCAGTGAGCCCTCAGGTAGTACAATAGCCTCTAGCAAACTTTTAAATATTGCAGTAGCACCCCCTCGCTTCTTCCTACATGTGGTTTTCTGCTAAGGTTTTATTACATGGCAGACGTGTATTAATAATATCTGGGCACCATTTGACAACCAAGTTTCTACAAAAATAGTATGTCTAGGTTAAAATGCTCCTGTTGGATGTCTGCAATACGTGTAGGGCAAGCATGAATGTTTAAAAAGGTACAGGTTAACTGATATAAGCTTCTCTCCTCAGCAACCTTTCTGAGATCCTGGAAGGGCAGCCCATCTCTCTCAATCTGGGCCTTACAGATCTGGTCCTGCATGTTCTCATCAATTGTTCCTGCTGACTATCACTAATTAAAAAGATCTTTGGGCATATTAACAACAACTTGTGATAAGGCTGTGCAAGTTGTGCAAGGTTGTGCGTGTACATCAAGGGTGACTTGGATGGCCATACACAACCTTGCACACAAGCCAGACACTTGTGCAATGTTGCAGGTGTGCTGAGCTTGTTGCTGGCATGCTTACTTGTGTACGTGATCAGTCACATTCACACTGCATACACATTAGGGCGTCTGGGAGATGCAGCCTTGTTAAGATGATTTGGATATCCATGGTGATGAGGCAAGGGGGACATTGTGACAACTCATGCATTGCCAACCAAAATGCCCCCTTGCCTGTACATGCAATGCAGCGCTACATACAGACCATGTAGGCCGATGGCCAAAAGAGTCATATTACTAAATGCACACATGCTGCAGACTGTACTCATGGGGCAATGGCATGAAATGAGCAGAGGGGCAATATCTGCAAAACCACGGTACGTGGACAATGCATGAAAGCAATGTGTCTCACAAACTTGTACTTTTTCACTTGTTGTTGTGACAAACTCACACAACCACAATGTCCACGTAAAGAAGTATGCCAAACAAAGTATGTCAACAAGCAAGGATAGCAAATGTGCAACAATAAATTAACAAGCCACAAAAAGCAAACTCAATAATAAGGTCAATTTACACTCATCCACCCCCAAGTGTACACATCGACCATACTGAAAACAGCATTCCACCTCTGTCATCCTTTGAGTTGGCCACGACACGATCATGTGCATGTCAACACATCGTTCATGGTAAGTCTACTGTGTCATTGAAGAAACATCCTGTCATGCTAGTAATCACCCACACGCAAAGCAAGGCATTGAATATCCGGAACCAGAACAGCATGTATCATCCATGTCTACAGCTGTGTGGCACATACACAAATACACATCACCGTGACATTTCCACCTATTGATAGGGTTGCACTGATAAGGCCTGAACAACATAAATATGTATCTGAAAATCAACATACTCTAAATCATGTATCACAAACCAGTAGCGGCCATCATAGGGTGTGCTGCTGGGCTGTGATGTGGGGTGGGAGAGGTGACGTGTGGGGGCCAGTAAACCCCGGAATACGGATGAATGTAGGTAAGGAGACATTGAAATCAATAAAAAGTATTTTGTTGTGCGCCCTCCATTGCAAAATGTGATGCAGGGTGCACCAAAAAATGCTCTCATTCATTTAAAGTCTACTTACCTGCATTCATCCGTATTCCTGTCCTTACTACCCACCACCCTCCCCCTCCCCATGTCACCGCCTGGCATTTACTATATTTTTCTTGTTATAAAAATCTTTATCGGGTTTGAGTAAGCAAGACCTTGACATCTCCCAAATCACCAACCTAGCCCCCCTCCCCTCAATATGATGTACAAGCATAGGATCCTTGGCTCATTCCTATGATATTTCTCCTCTACTTCCTTGAAGATTAAGAACTAAATAATTAGTGGAATAACTTCCAAAATTCAATGAAGCCCTTATAAAGAAACATCATTATTCCTAATTAATCTATCCTAATGTTGATTTCCCCCTCCCCCCTCCCTCCAGGCATGTCACAAGCCATATTACTCTATACTCTTCGATATCCATTAGCAGTGCGTAATCATTGGTCTCCAGAAGGTAAACAATAAAAACCCATTATACAGGCTACCGCTTTAGATTTACTCACCATGTATAACTCCAATGGGGTCGAATTGTTATATCTACTCGTTATAAAGGGTCTACCCTGTTACCCCCTCTCCCGGCTCAGTGTCATCATCGCTCTCAGTGTCTGGTATTACCAATAGTCTCACCAAATATTCCCATGCCCTAGCCGCCTCAAGTGATCTCTCGCTCCCCGTTCTCTTGGCTACTTGTAGCCTAACTATCCCATCACATTCTGCCCATTTGGTGAACTCTCTCTTACATTGATCTAAACTCCGAGTACCACTCGCCTTCCAGTGCATTGTAATTTCGCTCTTGGCCACTAACAATCCCATATCTATAAACTTGCTGATGATCTTAGTTTTAGCTGTGTGGGGGAACCAATGCAGTATACAGGTCCCTAACGCAAGATCTAGCTCCCTGTCCGTCACCACCTTCAACAGTGCCATTACTCCTGTCCAATAACTAGCCAACATTGGGCACCTCCAAATCATGTGAGGGGCGTTTGCCCCCTTTCCCCGACACCTTGGGCATTCGTCTGAGTCAGTGTTGAAAAATGCATTGAGTCTTCGCCGGTGTGAGGTAAGGCGATGTAAAACATAAAAATTAAGCTATTGAAAGTGGGTGTTCGTGGTGCTCTTCCATGCTTGGTCCACAATCTTAGCCCAAGCCCTTTCTGATATCTCTCTCCCTACATCTACCTTCCATTTATGCTTAAGTATGTCCAAAGGGGGCAGCTTCTCAAGAGTCATGCGCTTGTACAGGCTTGTGACTGCCTTAAACATCCAGCTGCTGTCAATATGTTTTGGTACCTTAAAGAAACCTTAGGTTCCACTTGGCCCTCTTTCCAATGTGCACGAATAGCCGCAACAATCGCAGAACTGAGCAGAAAGTCCCCCCTCTTAAATCAAATTGCTTCTGCAGAGTACAGAAGGCCACCACCTGGCATGATGCACAAAACAGTCCACCACTGCCACACACACTCCAAATGTGGGCTCAAAGTAGCGGCTAATGGGTGTGGACACTGTCTGCTCAGACAGCAACACAAATTGCAATACATGCCGCACCATACTCAGAAAGGGTAATCCAACAGAAGTGCAGTAAGCAATACATGCAAGATTAAATATGACAGACGCTTTACACACAACACAAATCACAAGTAGCCAAAGCTACATAGAGGCACATGTGTCCTACATAGTGCAGCTCTGTTGAAAAAGCTAGTAGGCCCTCATTGCCAATGTTCCAAAAAAGGTTCCTCCTCACACATAACTAATCGCACACAAAACACATGCACTTGCGCAAGACCCTGCAAAGCAGCAGCTCTGTGAACCACACTGTTAGACCTGACATCATTGGCTTGAGTCTCTCCTCCATTTTTTCTGTTTTGCCTCTACTGTTTTACGATGTTTTTGCTGGTATATGCTTTGGGCGCCGTGTCACTGCTGATCAGTGCCATAGCGCAAGTGCTCCCTATGTTAAATTGATGTATCTATTGTATCCATGTTTGGCTTATTTGGTTTACTATCAGTCCCTCGTCTAGTGCACCCAGAGTACCGGGGCTTGTAAACGCAAATGCCGCTCGTGGGCTTGCAGCACGTGTTGTGCCACCCACAGGAGCGGCCTCGTAAAAGAATGTTTACGGGTCGGTCATTGCGAGACCCACGTGCAGCCTCGTGCTGTCACGCCGGCCGCGCAAGTATACCTACTTGCCAGCCCTCCAAACCTTCCCTTGGCTTCATGTTAGTCACCCCTATGGTAGGCCTTCGGGCAGGGTGCATTGTAAGCCTGAGGTAGGACACGCCTGACCAAGTTGGCATGTCCTAATAGTGAATTACCGCCATCTTGGTCCTTCACTATTGCGAGGTAGCCTGCTCTCCATTGATTAGAATGGGCCGCCGGGATTATTAGTACTATGATCCTCGCTGGCTCGGAGAGCATGGTGCAATGTCGAGTTTGGTATCACTGAACTCGGGGTTTAATTACGCATCCATTGGTGTGGATGGTTTTTGGACTCTGGGTTCGAAAATAGCACTTTTAGAAGGTGTCTATTTTCTTGTCTAACCATATCTGGTTTCTGCTGGTTTGGCGTGTGTGTGACAGGAGCTGGGTGGCTCCCCAGGTCTGGATGAGTCAGTGTGGGATGAGTGGGACAGTTACGTTGAGAGTAGGGGGAGAGTAGTTGTTGATAGCCTGCCTTGCCTGATACAATGCCGGCTCCACCTCCTGCCAAGCGGCTGATGGCTCTGTGCCTGCCATGGACGATCCTAGCCCCACCTCCTGCCAGGTGGCCGATAGCTCTGCTCCTGCCAGTGTCAATGCTGGCTCCACCTCCTGCTGGGCGTCTGAGGACCCAGCCCTGCTCAGTGAATAGGCCAGGTGCTTCTGCCTGGCTCCACCCACAACGGACCCAGGATGTTGGGAAACCCCCGGCATGGACAAAGGGATCAAAGACGAAAAGGGGTATAAGAGTAGGACCCCTGAACCAAGAATTTAGATCACTTCTGACAAGGAACCCTGTAACCAAGGACAAGAGGCCTGCTGATCTAAGGACTGCCTACCCCTTCTGCCAGTGTGCTGTTGTTGGGGGAATCCTGCAGTGCTTCTTTATTTTTGCCAAGGAACCAGGAGAGAGGAACTGTGTGTGTACTCTCACGCTTGCTAAGAAAATCTCCAAGGACTGGAAGAGTGCCAGTCTCCTGCTGAAGTCACAGGGCTAAAGGACTTCATCTGCCTAAAGTGCTATTTTGCTGGAACCGTGAATCCAGCACCTCTGAAAGAATCAGCAATCACGACAACCGAACGCTAGGCCCAACCGACGCCAGCAGCAACGCCAGTGAGTGGGAGTACGGCTCTAGCTCCAGAGGACCTCGTGTCTGCACCGCTGCTGATCGCATCACCGGTGTGCCCTTCGACGCCGTGAGCGCTGCTCACTCTGTGCAACCGCATCATCAACGACGACGCCTGCTGAGGCCGGATCGACACCGAAGACGCGGCGCCGGATTGCTCGACGCCGCTGATCATCGTGTGCTTCATTTTCCTAAGGTACTGTGTTGTTGGGGGTCCGTGTGACTCCAGGCTTGACGTAGCGGTCCTCGCGGTCGACGCCGAACCTTTGGATTAACTTTGCCTTGACGTCGTGTAGCCCCCGTGTGGGTTACCCTGTTGCTAAGAACTGCATTGCCAAGAAGAAGATTTGCTTTGATACTAAAAACTTTGTGCTAAAGAAGAAACTACCTTTGAACTATCCTTTTTTCCTTCCCAACGTATTTAATTCCGATTGTGTACAGTTTGTCGTTATTTGGTCTTGTGCTAAGCCTTATATAAAAATACTTATTTTTACAATACTACTGTGTCGTGTCCATTTGTAGTGCATTCACGGTATTACTGTATGTGGTCATAATTGCTTAACGCACAGCCTCTGAGATAAGCCTGTTCTGCTCTGCCAAGCTACCAAGGGGGTGAGCAGGGGTTATCAAAGGGTGTGATCCCCTTGCCCTGACTAGAAAAGGAGTGTCCCTATTTGTCAGAAGTGTATACCTCTGCCAACTAGAGACAGCCGGTTCTAACATTGGTGGCAGCGGTGGGATTTTGGACTTTGCACTTATGACCCATGTACAGTGATTCGTGTGCGCTACATAGTGAAAGCAGACCATAACGCAGTCACAATCTAATTGGGGAGGATCCTATTTTTGTTCTCCGCTTTCTTGAAACTTGATTTTTTGAACACTGCCAGTTTTAACCATGAGTGACAACGGAGTCACTGCCCCTGCTATCGTTGTTGTGGAGGAGTTCGAGAGGAGCAAGCTTAAGAAATACAATAAAGATGAGCTGAAACACTTTTGCGACCAGTTTAAAGTTCCTACCACAGGCCTCTCAAGAAAAGATGATTTTTATAAAGCATTGCAGGCCTGGTGGGAGTCCAGAAATCCCTCTGATGTGGTGGTGGTACCCACAGAGGAAGGGGATGAGGAGGTGCCAGTGAATGGACCTGTGCCCTCTCCCCGAAGCAGTGTTTCCTCCAAAGGTCTTTCCCCTGAAGAAAGAGAAGAAAGGGCGAAAGAGCGAGCTTACAACATGGAGATGGCAAGGCTAAAGATAAATGGGCAGTTGGAGTTAGAAAATGCAAGAGGTAGAAGGGAAGCTGATTTGGAGATCAAAAAGCTAGAGTTTGAATGAGAGAAGTTAGCTTTGGAGCGTGAAGCCAGGTTGAGGGAGCTAGATATCCAAGCTAAAAAGTTAGAATTGAATCCCTCTGGTGGCAGCATTCCATCCGAGCCTGCAGAAAGTAAGTTTTACTTCCCGAAAGATGTGATCAAAGATTACAATAGGAATGAAGATATTGGTCAATGGTTTAAAGCATATGAGTTAGCATTGTTGGCCCACCGGGTCCCTGAGAAGGATTGGGGAGCGGGGTTGTAGGGTCGCTTTGTGAATGAGGGAAGAGATACCCTGTTAGACATGCCTGTTGCGGATAGGATGTTGTATGCTCATATGAAAGATGCTTTAATGTTGCGGTATGGCTTAACCCCCGAGAAGTACAGACAAGCTTTTAGAGAATGTAAGAAGTTGCCTGGTACGACGTGGGTTGAATATGTGTCTTATTTTTGCAGAGCCATGGATGGTTGGGTAAAGGGCAGCAAAGTGGAAAGTTATGAAGCTCTTTATGATTTGTTTGCTTGGGAGCACTTGTCTAATAACTGTTTTCCAGAGCTGCGCCAGCACCTGATTGATAGCAAGATATCTAACCCTAGAAAACTTGCTGAGGAGGCGGACCGCTGGGTCAGTACCAGGGTCCACAAGGGTCCAGTGGGAGACTCAGCCAAAGGTGGGCAGGGTCCCCAGCAGAAGAGTGGGGGGGACAAGGGAAAACAGAAGGAGTCTCAGAAAGGGCCCCAAAGTAATCCCCAAGGGAACCAAGGGAAAGGGTCCCAGCCTCCCCCTGAGAAGAAGCCAGGGGCCCCAACGGGTAAACCTGTTCATAGGGGCCCCCTAACCTGCTACGGTTGTGGGCAGGTGGGACACCGGTTTTATGACCCCCAGTGTCCCAAAAAGGATTCGAATGCACCGCCGCGTGCACCCCCCCGTCAGTTGGCGAGTGTAGCCCTGGGAAGGGAGAAGATGGTTGTCCATGGTGGGAGGGGTCCCGCAGAAATGTCCCTGGTCTCGCTAGGAGACATGCAAATGGTCCCTCCACCCCCTCTGCCTAGTAACACTAGTAAATATAGGCACTGGGTGACCATTAATGGCCATAGAGTGGAAGCACTCAGAGACACCGGAGCAAGTGTGACAGCTGTCAAGTGTCACTTGGTGTCTAGAGAGCAGGTGGTTCCCCACGCATTCTACCCCGTGATAGCTGCCGACAACTCCGAGAAAGAGTGTGAGGTGGCTCAGGTTTCCTTTGAATGGGGGGGAGTTTCAGGTACTCTTCAGGTTGCTGTGAGGCCCGCCATGCCTGTCGATTGTCTCCTGGGCAATGATTTGGAAGACTCCCCTTGGGCTAAGGTGGAGAGGGAGGCGCACTTGAAAATGTTGGGCGTGCCAGAGTGGGTGTGTGCAACCACTCGATCCATGACAGCGAGTAAAGGTGTTGATGGGGTCCCGGAGCCTGAAAGTACGGCCCAGGACCCAGCTGTGAAGAGAAGAGGCAGGAGGCGCGGGAAACCGGCCCCCGTAGTTCCCGTGGTCCAGGAGGAGGTAGACCCCGAGGGGGATGCCCTGGAGCCCACAGGGGAACAAATTGCCGAACTGGGACATCTGCCCGAGCTGACCCATTGGCAGAAGGATGGTGGTCCCTCCAGGGAGGAATTCTGTGCGGAACAGAAAGTGTGCCCTTCTGTTGTGGGCATGAGGCAGCAGGCCTCAGCCCAATCCTCAGGTGATCAGTCAGGGTCACATTTTGTGTACTGGGAGAACGACCTCCTGTATAGCGAGCCTAAGGCTGCTGAGCCTGGGTCAGCCCGTGTGCTGGTGGTACCCCAGCGCTTCAGAGCCTTCCTACTGGGTTTGGCTCATGACGTTCCGTTAGCTGGACATCTGGGGCAGGACAAGACCTATGACAGGCTTGTCACCCATTTTTATTGGCCTCAGATGCGAAGGGATGTAGACATCCACTGCAAGACTTGTCACACTTGCCAGGCAAGTGGGAAAAGCGGGAGGAAGCAGAAGGCTCCCCTCCAACCTTTTCCAGTGGTCAGTACCCCCTTTGACCGGGTGGGTATTGACATTGTTGGGCCCCTGGACCCCAAGACAGCCCTGGGCAACAGGTTCATCCTGGTCTTGGTGGACCATGCCACGAGGTACCCGGAAGCCATCCCTCTCAGAACAGTGACGGCCCCCGTGGTGGGACGGGCACTGATGGGTGTTTTCTCCCGGATGGGGTTCCCCAGAGAGGTGGTGTCGGACCGAGGCACCAACTTCATTTCGAACTATATGAAGTCTCTATGGAAGGAGTGTGGGGTAACCTACAAGTTCACCACTCCTTACCATCCTCAAGGAAATGGGCTGGTTGAGAGATTCAACCGGACCCTGAAAGGCATGATTATGGGTCTTGAAGAACCAATGAGGCGGAAATGGGACGTCCTCTTGCCATGCCTGTTGTTTGCTTACCGTGAGGTACCGCAGAAGTCTCTAGGGTTCAGCCCCTTTGAGCTCTTATACGGTCACCCGGTAAGAGGGCCTTTGAGTCTGGTCAAGGAAGGCTGGGAGCAATCTCCCAGGAAACCTCCCCAGGATGTATACAGCTACATGCTGGCCTTCCGGAACCAGACTCGGCGCTTCAGAGAACTTGCTCAGGCAAATCTGGAGGCCAGCCAGGAGGAGATGAAGCGTTGGTACGACCGGAATGCCACTCTGGTAGAGCTTCAGCCTGGTCAGGAAGTGTGGGTCATGTCCCCTGTGGAACCTTGTGCGCTCAAGGACAGGTGGACTGGACCGTTTAAGGTTGTGGAGAAGAAGAGCGATGTCACCTACCTGGTGGACTTGAAATCTCCCAGGAACCCCTTGCGGGTCCTGCATATCAACCGCTTGAAGCCCCACTTAGAAAGGTCCGAAGTGGGCATGCTCCTAGCTACAGATGATGGAACGGAGGAGGAGAGTGAGCCTCTTCCTGACCTCCTGTGTGCTAAAGAGCAAGATGGGTCGGTGGATGGTGTGGTCCTCTCTGACACACTGACCCTTGAGCAGAAACAGGATTGTCGCCAACTGTTGGGACAATTCCCGGATCTGTTTTCCTTGGTTCCGGGTGTCACGCATTGGTGTGTCCATGACGTTGACACCGGAGACAGCCCTCCTGTGAAGCACAAGGCTTACAGGGTGACTGACAAGGTCAGAGCGTACATTAAGGAGGAGGTCTCCAAGATGTTCGCGTTAGGGGTGATTGAGTCCTCTAGCAGTCCTTGGGCCAGCCCAGTGGTCTTGGTCCCGAAGGCTGCAGCGCCTGGTGCTTCACCGGAACTCCCGTTCTGCGTGGATTACCGAGGGCTCAATTCGGTCACGAAGACTGACGCGCACCCCATCCCCAGAGCTGATGAGCTCATCGATCGGTTGGGGGCTGCCCGATACCTTAGTACGTTTGATTTAACGTCTGGGTACTGGCAGATCGCCTTGACTGATGGGGCAAAGGAGAGGTCAGCATTCTCCACACCAGATGGGCTATACCAGTTCCGGGTGATGCCCTTTGGGATGAAGAATGCCCCTGCCACCTTCCAGAGGTTGGTCAACCAGGTCTTGGCTGGACTGGAGGATTTCAGTGCCGCCTACCTGGACGACATCGCAGTGTTCAGCGCCAGCTGGGAGGAACACTTGCGCCACCTCCAGGAAGTGTTGATGGCCCTGCGCGGAGCAGGCCTCACAATCAAAGCCAGTAAGTGCCAGATTGGGCAGGGTTCGGTGGTGTACTTGGGGCACCAAGTAGGGAGCTGTAAGGTTGCCCCCCTGCAACCCAAGATTGATACCATCCTGGCTTGGGCGCCGCCCAAAACCCAAACTCAGGTGAGAGCCTTCCTAGGACTCACGGGTTACTACAGGAGGTTTGTCAAGGATTACGGTAACATCGTGCACCCCTTGACGTCGCTGACTTCCAGGAAGCAGCCACGAAACGTGATCTGGACTGATGCCTGTCAAACGGCCTTTGACACCCTGAAAACTGCAATGTGCACAGCACCCATACTCCAGGCACCCGACTTTTCGAAATAATTCATTGTTCAGACGGACGCTTCAGAGCATGGCGTGGGGGCTGTTCTAGCTCAGGTGAATGAAGAGGGCCGAGACTTGCCTGTAGCCTTCATCAGTAGGAGGTTACTTCCCAGGGAAACGAGGTGGAGTGCGATAGAGAGAGAAGCATTTGCTGTGGTCTGGGCGCTGAAGAAGCTAAGACCCTACCTGTTTGGGACTCACTTCCGGGTTCAGACAGACCACAGGCCCCTCAGATGGTTGATGCAGATGAGGGGTGAGAATCCGAAACTGTTGAGGTGGTCCATTTCTCTCCAGGGGATGGACTTTACGGTGGAACACCGCCCTGGTACAGATCACGCCAATGCTGATGGTCTGTCCAGATTTTTCCGCCTTAGTGAAGAGAACTCCCTAGGTCAAGGGTAGTTCTCCCCACATTTCAGCTGGAGGGGACACGTGTTAGACCTGACATCATTGGCTTGAGTCTCTCCTCCATTTTTTCTGTTTTGCCTCTACTGTTTTACGATGTTTTTGCTGGTATATGCTTTGGGCGCCGTGTCACTGCTGATCAGTGCCATAGCGCAAGTGCTCCCTATGTTAAATTGATGTATCTATTGTATCCATGTTTGGCTTATTTGGTTTACTATCAGTCCCTCGTCTAGTGCACCCAGAGTGCCGGGGCTTGTAAACGCAAATGCCGCTCGTGGGCTTGCAGCACGTGTTGTGCCACCCACAGGAGCAGCCTCGTAAAAGAATGTCTACGGGTCGGTCATTGCGAGACCCACGTGCAGCCTCGTGCTGTCACGCCGGCCGCGCAAGTATACCTTCTTGCCAGCCCTCCAAACCTTCCCTTGGCTTCATGTTAGTCACCCCTATGGTAGACCTTCGGGCAGGGTGCATTGTAAGCCTGAGGTAGGACACGCCTGACCAAGTTGGCATGTCCTAATAATGAATTACCGCCATCTTGGTCCTTCACTATTGCGAGGTAGCCTGCTCTCCATTGATTAGAATGGGCCGCCGGGATTATTAGTACTATGATCCTCGCTGGCTCGGAGAGGATGGTGCAATGTCGAGTTTGGTATCCCTGAACTCGGGGTTTAATTACGCATCCGTTGGTGTGGATGGTTTTTGGACTCTGGGTTCGAAAATAGCACTTTTAGAAGGTGTCTATTTTCTTGTCTAACCATATCTGGTTTCTGCTGGTTTGGTGTGTGTGTGACAGGAGCTGGGTGGCTCCCCAGGTCTGGATGAGTCAGTGTGGGATGAGTGGGACAGTTACGTTGAGAGTAGGGGGAGAGTAGTTGTTGATAGCCTGCCTTGCCTGATACAATGCCGGCTCCACCTCCTGCCAAGCGGCTGATGGCTCTGTGCCTGCCATGGACGATCCTAGCCCCACCTCCTGCCAGGTGGCCGATAGCTCTGCTCCTGCCAGTGTCAATGCTGGCTCCACCTCCTGCTGGGCGTCTGAGGACCCAGCCCTGCTCAGTGAATAGGCCAGGTGCTTCTGCCTGGCTCCACCCACAACAGACCCAGGATGTTGGGAAACCCCCGGCATGGACAAAGGGATCAAAGACGAAAAGGGGTATAAGAGTAGGACCCCTGAACCAAGAATTTAGATCACTTCTGACAAGGAACCCTGTAACCAAGGACAAGAGGCCTGCTGATCTAAGGACTGCCTACCCCTTCTGCCAGTGTGCTGTTGTTGGGGGAATCCTGCAATGCTTCTTTATTTTTGCCAAGGAACCAGGAGAGAGGAACTGTGTGTGTACTCTCACGCTTGCTAAGAAAATCTCCAAGGACTGGAAGAGTGCCAGTCTCCTGCTGAAGTCACAGGGCTAAAGGACTTCATCTGCCTAAAGTGCTATTTTGCTGGAACCGTGAATCCAGCACCTCTGAAAGAATCAGCAATCACGACAACCGAACGCTAGGCCCAACCGACGCCAGCAGCAACGCCAGTGAGTGGGAGTACGGCTCTAGCTCCAGAGGACCTTGTGTCTGCACCGCTGCTGATCGCATCACCGGTGTGCCCTTCGACGCCGTGAGCGCTGCTCACTCTGTGCAACCGCATCATCAACGACGACGCCTGCTGAGGCCGGATCGACACCGAAGACGCGACGCCGGATTGCTCGACGCCGCTGATCATCGTGTGCTTCAATTTCCTAAGGTACTGTGTTGTTGGGGGTCCGTGTGACTCCAGGCTTGACGTAGCGGTCCTCGCGGTCGACGCCGAACCTTTGGATTAACTTTGCCTTGACGTCGTGTAGCCCCCGTGTGGGTTACCCTGTTGCTAAGAACTGCATTGCCAAGAAGAAGATTTGCTTTGATACTAAAAACTTTGTGCTAAAGAAGAAACTACCTTTGAACTATCCTTTTTTCCTTCCCAACGTATTTATTCCGATTGTGTACAGTTTGTCGTTATTTGGTCTTGTGCTAAGCCTTATATAAAAATACTTATTTTTATAATACTACTGTGTCGTGTCCATTTGTAGTGCATTCACGGTATTACTGTATGTGGTCATAATTGCTTAACGCACAGCCTCTGAGATAAGCCTGTTCTGCTCTGCCAAGCTACCAAGTGGGTGAGCAGGGGTTATCAAAGGGTGTGATCCCCTTGCCCTGACTAGAAAAGGAGTGTCCCTATTTGTCAGAAGTGTATACCTCTGCCAACTAGAGACAGCCGGTTCTAACACACACTGACAAGGCAAGTGACAGGGCATGATGAATAGCGAGCCTGCAGGACAAACATATTTACATGGAGCAGGACACCTCACTGATGAGCCAGAATGTGGAACACATCCTCAAAGGAGCATGTCACACCCTGACACAACCTTCTGTACACACAACCCCTGATGTGAACAAGACATTTGATGACCTACTGTGCACACGTTTCATAACTCCGACCAAGACACATAATCCCCCCAGCTTTCCACATGTCAGCATTGTACATTCACAGAAGTCATAGGCCCATTTCATGAAAGGGACAGGGGGCAGCTAAACAAAAGCAGCAGGTGCCACTATCACACAATGTAGTACACATACATACAAATCTGAGTACATCACCATTGCCTACTAGGTGTTACTGTTTGCATTAGTCACACAACACAAGACAGGACACAACAGTTAACGTTTGTGTGTAGACACTGTAAAGACACATTTCTCACATAGGTAAATTGTGATATTACAATGTACAAGTACACCCTCACATTGTGGTATGCGAGCTGTCTTCACTACTGTCTTTAGTGTCGTAATTGCATATGCAGCTGAGGTCATACCATCTGGTAACTTCAAACAGGACCCATCAACCCACAGTTCCCCATCTACATCTGAAAGGGGCGTATCTTGCAAGTCGACACAACCCTTTGTCTGTTCCTTAGTAAGGAAGGTACAATTGTGAGATTCTTGTGACTGAGTCTGTGTCGCTGAATATGGCAACAAAGTATCTGGGTTTAGTGTCGCACATCTCTTTAAAGTAATGTGAGGGGCCAACAGTGTCAACTCGTATCCTGTTAATCGAGCACTAGTCAAGTGTTGCATCTTTGTCTGATTCAAAAGCGCATCTACTGAATGGGGTACTAGCACCAACAGTTTATGTGACAAAACTATCCCTTCACTCTGACGTATGGACAGAGCTGTTGCTGCAACTGAACAGAAGCACCCAGGCAATGCTCGAGCAACAGGATCAAGAACGGCTGGAAAATACGCACAGGGACGCTGCTTGTCACCATGTACCTGTACTAAAACAGAAAATGCACACCCATCTTTCTCATGTACATAGAGTGTAAAGCCTTTGTGTAATCTGGAGTGCCTAACACTGGTGCCGAACAAAGAGCTTCTCGTAACTGACGAAAAGCATCTTGGCATTCATCTGTCCATGGAAGGGGCCTTGGAGTGTCTTTAGTCAAAAGCGCTACCAGGGGTTTAACAATGTGTAAAAATCCTAATATCCATTGGCTGCAGAACAAAGTCAAACCAATGAATGCACGGACATCTTTCTGAGTAGAAGGTACTGGTGTATCTAAAATTGCTTGAATGCGATCTGGTGTAAGTACACGGCCCTCCTTAGACAGAAGGTGGCCTAAATAGGTTACCTTCGGACTACAATATTGCAATTCCTTCCGTGACACTTTATGGTTGTGTGTAGCAAGAAAAGAAAGTAGAGACAAAGTACATTTCTCACACTGCTCAGGCGTATCTGCAGCCAACAAGATGTCATCGACATATTGTATGAGAGCCACTCCTTCAGACAAAGTAAAGGAATCAAGTTGTCGTTTCAACGCTTGACTATAAATGCTTGGACTATCAGTGTACCTTTGAGGAATTCTACAAAATATGTACGATTTATTATTCAAAGTGAAACCAAACAAATATCTGCTATCAGGAGGAATAGGAATCGAGAAGAAAGCATTCTTCAAGTCAATCACAGGAAATATAGTTGCTGTTGGAGGAACTTGGGTAAGCAATGTCGTTATGTCCGAAACCACAGGGTACTGCGGTACTACAATCTTGTTGACTTCTCGCAAATCAATGATGAAACTATAAATCCTAGTGTCAGTATCTTTTCTCAAGATAGGAAGAATAGGACTGTTGAAAACATTGTAAGGAACTTCCTCCATAACCCCACTTTAATCAAATCATGAACAATCCGTATAAGTGCTTCTTCACCTTCTCGAGAAATTTTATATCGAGGCAATCGTGGCAATGAAGCACCCTCCTTGACACAAATATGCACTGGCGGAATAACCATTTGCCCTACATCGGTGTCTGAAGTAGCCCACAAAGTACTAGGGAGTGAAGCTACTGCAATGTCCTCTTTTACAATGCAGGATCTCTCCATTATAAGATAGTCTTCATTTAAAATAACCGGTACTCCTTCCGGAGAACATCTTATCATATCCCTGAAATGCTTGAGCATATCAAGTCCCACAATATTATCTGGTGTATTTGGAGAAATCAAAAAAGAACATGGAGCAGTAAATTTATCAACATGAAATGCAAGCAGTTGTGATAATAGGCTAAGGGAAGGTGTTCCACCGAAACCTATCGATGTAATAGTTAAGCCAGACTGGGGAGCCCTTGGAACCAAGTGTTTAGATAAGGCCCTACGAGTAGCTCCTGTATCAACCAGAAACTGATCAGTAGAACCCAAAACATGTGCTGTAACATAGGGACCCTTCTGATCTACTGGAACTTCAACTGATTCCTTACCCCATCCTAGGCAATCCTATGCATAAACTGAGTCTTTGTAATCGGATGGGACATAATCAGACATTTGGTATTTATTTTGTCTGTCAAAAGCATTAATCCCATCCTGTCCACGCATGTTAGAGTCAAACCTAGCATGATCATCCATGCTTTCTCTAGGCCCTGAATATCCTGAACGATTTCGCATTTATTCCCGACCACATGGATATTGCTGAGCACGTATTGCCGGACAATCAGAAGCCCAATGTCCAAATTTCTTGCAATACGCACACTGATCAATAGACAAATTCAAATGAACATAAGAAGAAAAGGATGAACCATAAGATCCACGTCCATCTCTATCATTGCCTCTAGAAGGCGGACCATAAGCCTGAGCCAACATAACCTTCATTTTTAATTCTTTAGTCTTTTTATCCTCATTGCCTTTTGCTTCTAATTTCTGTTGTTTCGTAATACTGAGCCATAGTTAAAAGAGAAACAGGAGAAAAGGTAGTCCATGAACTCTCGCTGGTCTTTAGGCGACTAGCTATTCCTGGCAACAGGTTTGCGACATATTATCGACGAACAGATGCCTGCCTGTGTCATTGGTCAATGACTGGCCACTAAAATCGTGGAATGCCTCTTCAAAGCGCATGAAGAAGTCAGAAACCAATTCATCTGTCTTTTGTTTACAAGACGCCAATACAGTCCAATCTATCTTTTAGGGGGAAAAATCATTTTTAACTTTACTATAATAGCTGCTGGAAGATCTAACATTAACTGACATGGTTTCTGTGCGGGTTCTCTTTCTTTATCTAACTGTTCTAAATCTTTTCATAATGCCCAAAAAGTTGCACGATCATCAACTTTACGCACAGTTCTCCACATATCAGGAGGTAATATCAAACTAAAAAACAGGTCAATATCGGGTAAAGTCATATTACAAGAGCTAATAGCACCCTCAACTTCCTCATAAAAGGCTGCTGGATTTTTTCGTGAAACAGGTAATGCAGTTTTAAGAGCCATAACATCTGCTCTATTCCAAGGAGTGTAAACCCAATTATTAATAAAATAACCCTTTGCATCAGTAGAAACCTTATCATCACTTGTACCCGGTCCTTTAGGAGGAACATACAAAGGTGCGACTTCCCGCATAGGTTTTGCATGAACTATCATAGTCTTCTTTGTTTTGAAGATAGAAGCTTGGGTCACACCGGTCTGAGATGTTTGTGCAGCTGCGTCTGCTGCCTTTTTCTCTTCCCGCAAACGGACTGTCTCAACACGTAATTTAACCAAACCAAACGCCCGATGGAGTCAGCCACCTGAGAAAAGACAAAAAGACCATCACGCATTTGCTTACAATCATTTGTTATATCAACAGTCTCCAAATCGTCAGAATTTTTCCTAAACCGTTCAACAACTTCTGCGGCAAACACCTCCGTAAAATATATTTGCTCCTTTTCCTGCCAATCCTTCATGTCATCTAAAAGTTCAGAAGCAATATTACGGGCGGCTTTTCGTGCAGCAGATTTAAAACTGAGATGCATGCTCAGCAGACAACATAGAACGAGTTTCCCGTGCTTTCTCCTGGTCTGCAGGAGAGTCCTCATCTGAGTTATAAGGAGCAGAAGGAAGAGTATATGGAGGTGGAGAACAATCTAACAAGAGAGAATCATCTTGGCTTTTATTAAGAATAGGATAAAGAGGTTTACGAACAGCGCATTGGCCATTTACCTGTAAATGACGCTCCCTATCTTCTCTCTCTTTAAGTTCTTTCATGTCTTTATTTTTTATTTCCAATGCTTACGCATGAATGCTCCTACGCTGTTCTTTTTCAATCAAGGCTTGCTCACGCTTCATTCTCTCACGCACTTCTTTCTCCCACATTTGTACACAGTCAAACATGTCTTGTCTAGCCATTCACTTAAACATTCGTTGTTCCACATACTGAATCTTTTGCAAATCAAATGACCCATGCATAGGCCAACGCAACTCAGGATCCTTAGGAGTATATTTATTCCCTAACGTGCTGTACAATATAAAAGAAATACCATATTTAATATACATGTCCCTATCAGGTGTCCCCTGCGGGGGGGTTCTGTTGTGCTTCATCAAGTCTCAAATTGGTACTACTACAAAAGCAACACATCCTAAGAAGTGTGCTAGAAACAGGCATGCCAGAAATAGTGCAGAATATGCAGTATTATAACCAAAGTAGCACTTAAGGTACTGTAGTACGTTGTGCTGTTCAAATCAATTCAAAAACAGAGAAAATTCTCCTCATTACCTGTCTATATACATTGCAATTCATATTTCAATCCCAAACAGATCCAAAGTTGGCCAACACAAATTCCAAAATTCCAAAGCCACTGTAAGCGTTACTAAACTACATTACTTATCCCAGGCATCAAAAACCAACCGCAAGTGCCGCATAATGACTCTTACCAATTACTTGGTGTCCAAATTCCAATTGCCAAGTTCTCAAATCAATCAAATGGTCACTGCACGGCGAATCCACAGAAGAGAGCTCAGTTGAGGACCGGCACAACCTTGAGTAAAAAAAAACGTGGTTGCCAATACGCGGGTCTCCTCGGGCAGTGATCGTCCAGAGCGAGATTCCAATCCTCCGCTTCGACCACTCCTTCGGGCATTCGAGTCGCTGATGAGCCCAACGTGTTGGGCACCAATTTGTGGTGGTGAGCCTCAGAAAGACCTGTCTCTAGGCAGATTTCAAGAGCAGACAACAGCAAGGTAGGACAGAGCACATGGCATACACGTGGTAGCACATGGCAAACAAAATAGCTGCCAGAAATACAAAATGGATTCCACAAAACGGACTAGATAGCCTCTAAATACAGGATGGCTTCTGCTAATGCTAACCCAATCGCTGCCAAGTTACAACAACAGTGATGTCCTTGAAAAAATCACCATCCAGAAAAGACTATGCATCTTGTACAAAGAATTGAAAATGTACAGTCTCCCGCAGTCTGCTTGTAGAGTGAAATAATGCATGGCCATACATGTAACACACTGTTAAACTGTATCTCCCATGAAAATTGCAGAGGGAGAGACAACACCTCCTGGACAGCAGAACGACCCATTCTGCAACAATGACTTGTATGGCAGCTCCACCATCAATGAAGATGTATTTCAACGGATCCTGGACTCCCTTGCCACACCAACTCCAGGAGCAGGGCCACCCAGCAGCATTGCAACAAGCCCACCCCCTGCACAAACCACCCAGCAGCAAGCACCTTCCACCACAACTGCCTCACAAGACCTTGGTGACCCATATCAGGCCTTTCACTGCTTTGTGCTTGATGTCCAGTGGGAGACACGTGACCATGTGTGGGTGGGGTTGGAGAGCCTGACAGCCAAAGTTGACGAATAACGTGGGTGTCTGAGTCACACCCAGGACCACATACAGAGGATGGCAGACATCCACATCCCCCTCAATGCTATCCAAATCTCCCTGGGTGACATTGGTGGAGTCATGATCCAGAGAGTTTACACACTGTCCCAGCAGGGTGGCTCCAGTAGTGTCTGTGCAGAATTCTCATGACTTGCCGGGATAAGGAGAGCATGGAGCGGAGGGAAGAACAACAGATGGCTGCCATGGTTGAACATCAGCGCAATAATGCAGGGTTATACCAGGCCCTGCTTTGGCACATCACATCAGTGCCTCCCCATGGCCTTGCACCAATAATTGCTGCTTCTTGCGCATCCACAACCTCAGCTCCGCACCCTGATGTGTCTGTGCCTCACAGTGCTGCTCCCACCATACCACCACCCATATGTGAGACACATGACACATCAGAGGACGAACCTGAGGATGAAAGTGCCACACTGGTAAGGCGAAAGTACAACAAACATTGACGTCTAAAGGCCTGCTTCACCATTGTATTTTTCTTACCATCATTCCACTGATCTTCCTCTTCCACTGTCTTCCAACCTCCAACAACACTCTCCTTGGACCCACACATGGACTTCCACAATTCTTCTTTTCCTTGACAATGGCACTGCAAACTCCACCACTTCCCTTAGATCTGTAACTCCAAATGGACTCTGTCTGCCACTCTAACGAGCATACATCCTTTTTTTTTGTTTTTTTTTTATTTTTTTTTTTTGAAAGTTCATGACAATAGCATATCCAATAAATACAAGAAAAACACATTGATACAAAGAGACAAAATAAGTATACATCAAAGATGTTAAAACAGGTAAGAAAACCGATAATGTAGGAAGAGTGATAATATAACTGTGGAGGACAGGAGGGAATTTCTACATAGGTACTAAGAGCTGAGGCACGTGATTTTCGACCGCCTCCATGCTGCAACGGGCGACCACAACCTTAGCCCATATCCCTGGATTTCACTCCCTTCAGTGCGTACAGCTCCGATTCGATGTTATGAATCCCGAGCAGCCTGCAAATCCACATCTGAAAGGTTGGGGCATCAGAGTCTTTCCATGCAGCAGCAATTAATATTCTAAAAACAGCTAATGCTAAAAACACAAGTGCCTCAGCCTCGATGCTTAAACCCTGTTTGGCGTCAAACCCGAATATTAGAAGTGTAGGGGATAGGTCGATCTTGACAGCTAGCAGCCCCTCTAAAAACTTTGCAATTTCGTTCTTAATTGGCCCTAGCTTTTCCCAGCTGCAAAACATGTGAGGCAGATCCGCAGGGCCCTTACCACATCTAGGACAGTTATTATCCACTCTCTTACCCCAATCATACAGTTTTGCCGGTGTATAATATAAGTTAAATAGGGTTTTAAAATGCTGTGCTCTTAGGTTTGAAGAGCGTAAAAACCTTTTATCCATAAGGATGGCTCTATCCAGATCGATATCGGGATCGTTCAGTTTCCCAGCCCAGGTAGCCTCTATCTTGAGCATATCATCCGGCAGAGTTCCCAAGAATATTGCATATATTTTCCTTATACGGCGACCGCCACCCTTCATATAATCTAATAGTATACATTCTTTTGATATATCTATCACAGGTCTTTTGGATTTAATTGTGTTAGTCAATTGTATATATTTGAACTCTTGAGGGCCTTGAAGTGAATATCGTGTCTTTAGAAGTTCAAGAGGCCTCAGAGCATTCTTTACCATAACTTGACCCAAAGTAGTGATTCCCTGCATTTCCCAGTGTCTCCAAGAACCATCTCTGCTTAAATGCGGGAACAACCCTGATTTCCAAAGAAGAGTATGTTTATTAAACTTAGTAATACCCTGGTTCTTTTGTATTGCCAGCCATACCACCCGGATATCTTCCAGTATTTTGTAGCCTGGGGATTTGAAAAAACGTTTATCGTAGTTCCTTAACAGTATACCATACGCCTCATTTCCTAGTGCTAACTGGTATATGGATGGGATAGTGCACCGGGAATGTATCGTATCAGCAGGGAAGAAAAGTATAGCCATATCAATGAGGAGACAAGACCAGTGATATAATTGTAAGTTAGGTATACCCAATCCACCCTGTTCCTGGGGTAGAGACATAAATTTAATTGATCTCCTCACCTTGCCGTATTGCCAAAGGAAGTTCATAAAAATAGCCTCCATCTCCCTGATCAGGATATCGTCTATTTTAAAGGGGATTGACCTAAACTTATATAAGATTTTTGGGAACATTGCCATTTTAATGACATTGGCCCTACCTATAATTGATAAGTGTAGGGTATCGATTCTTTTTAGATCCTGTTTCATTTTCAACAGTAGTGGTGAGAAGTTATCTTTAATGATTTCCTGTATCTGGGCATTAATTGTGATTCCCAGATATACTACCGAATCCACATATCTATCATCCAATGTAACTATTTGGTTTGAACATAATACCTGTGTTTTTGCCACATTAAGTCTATATCCAGAGACATTACCAAAATCAGAGGTGATATTGATTATTTCTCTCATAGCACTAGCTGGATCGACAGTGGTGATAGCTATGTCGTCCGCATATGCGAGGATTTTGGTTTCAAGACCATTGATGATAATTGGTTTAATATTAATATTGCTCATAATGCGGCAGATTAGGGGATCGATATAAAGTGCAAATAGGATGGGTGAGCACGGACACCCTTGTCTCGTCCCTCTTGAAATCTGAATAGGGTTGGAGGCCTCGCCCATTGACTGAATGCTAGCTATTGGGTTGTGATACATGGCCTTGATACCCTGAAGAAAACGGGGACCAAATCCTTTGCCGACCAATACTTCCCAGAGAAAGCTCCACCTGACCCGGTCGAACGCTTTCTCTGCGTCGAGGAGGATCATCGCGATCCCCCCCTCCCCCCGAGCATGCAAGTCAAACAGAGTTATGGCTCTTTTGATATGGTCGGTGGTACCTCTGCCAGGGATAAAGCCATGCTGCCAGGGAGAGACGAGGCCCGCAATGATCCTACCCATCCGTGAGGCCAATATTTTTGCGTAAAGTTTATTATCGCTGTTAATTAGTGATATAGGCCGATAGGAGCCCGGGCTCTCCTTAGGTTTGCCCTTTTTATGAAAGACAACGATATTGGTTTTAGTCCAGGATTCAGGTATAGTACCTGTGTTGATAACCCCATTAAATAGATCTAGCAAGAGAGGGGCCGTTTCTTCCCTCAGGCATTTATAAACTTCAAGAGGTATAAAATCGGGCCCTGCTGCCTTACCAGCAGAGAGATCTTTTAGTGCCTGAAGAAGCTCCTCCATAGAAATTTCCTGTTCTAAGGATTCCCTCTCATTGGGCGTCAGATTAAGACCTGTATCCTGCCAATTAATACCAGGATGTGCTGTATCTGCCTCCTCCTTATAGAGGACCTGATAGAATCGCCTAAAGACCTCTATAATTTCTATTGGTTTTGTATACATCTGCTCGCCCTCTTTGATCTCGGTGATAATATTTTTTGAGGTGGCCTGTCTTATCCGAAGCGCTAGAGCCCTGCCAGCATTCTCGCCTGTTTCATACATGCCTAATCTACGGGTCTGATATTCTGCTGCAGCCTTCTTTGCTAAATGTCTCTGAATATCTGCTTTTATAGTATTTAGGCTCTCTAGGCTCTGTGACCCCTGGATCCCATGACAGACATCCCTCCTGTGTTGCTCCTCTGCCTTCACCAGTTTAGCCAAAAGACATTCCCTATCCTCCTTCATTTTTTTCCAAAGCCGTGCAGAGAAACTAATTGTCTCCCCTCTTAGACCAGCCTTAAAGCTATCCCAGACCATACCGCGGGAAGCGCTATATCTATTGGCATCAAAAAAGGATTTGGACCACTCATATGTGTTAAATAGTCGCTATCCACTAGTAGTTTCCTGTCAAAAGACCATGGCCTCATTTTTTCCCTTGGTTTGGTGACAGAAAAATTCAAAACAAGAGGATTATGGTCCGAGATTAGCTTTGGCAGCATTGAAATTTCGACATTACTAAATTGTGTGGCTGAGACAAAAATATAATCCAATTTTGTGTATTTATTAAATGGGTGTGAAAAGTATGTAAATCCCGGCCATAAGAGTGCAATATAGAGGACACTGCCCTAAATACTCTAGGCTTACGGCCGCTATATGGGGTGTTACCTGTAAAGTCGGCTGAGATATTAAGATCACCGCAGAATACCATGGGTGCTGACCAGTTAGTAAGCTCCCGTTCAATGTGATCCATCACCCCTGGATCGTCCAGATTAGAACCGTATACTGAGCATAGAGTGATGCCTAATTGTAATTCACAAATTGCCCATCTTCCCAACGGATCAGCTTTTGATTTTCTAGCACCTCCCAGTCCTACCCGGCCTAATATGGCGACCCCCCTGATGGTTAACGAGCATACATCCAATGTTGGGTTGTATGAGCTAGTACTGGTCCAGTCTACCCCTTGTACTGTGAATAAATTATTTGAATTCACACAGATGCATGTTTACATGACCAATCAAGTATTTAACTAAGTCAATAAGTAATGGGCTGTGAATTCACACGAAAGTCCACCAAGGGAAATATAACCAATGTACATGTGTTACCTGACATGGATAGGCAGTGAGATGGCCATATATGTGCACAATCTATCAATCAAGTTATCAATCAGCACATTAGTAAAGCACACTACTCACCCGTGAGTGTCTCAAGGCGCTGGAGGGGATGCTGCTACTGAAAAGCCATGTCTTGAGGAGTCTTCTGAAGGTTAGCAAGTCCTGGGTCTGCCGTAGGAGGATGGGAGAGTGTTTCAGGTCTGGGCGGTGAGGTGGGAGAACGATCTTCCACCAGAGAATCGCTCTGCGGATGCGGGGGACTGTGGCTAGAGCGAGGTTGGCGGAGCGTAGCTGGCAGGTTCGTGTGTAGAAGCTGAGTAATTGGTTGAGGCATGCTGGGCTGGTGTTGTGGAGTGCCTTGTGTGCGTGGGTGAGGAGCTTGAAGGTGATCCTCTTGTTGACGGGGAGCCAGTGCAGGTCTCACAGGTGGGGTGTGATGTGGCTGCAGTGAGGAATGTCGAGGATCAGGCGTGCAGAGGTGTTTTGAATGCGTTGAAGTCGGTTCAGGAGTTTGGCCGAGGCTCCTGCGAAGAGAGCGTTTTCATAGTCTAACCTGCTGCTGACGAGGGCCTGGGTGACCGTTCTCCTTGTTTCAGTGGGGATCCACCTGTAGATCTTGCGGAGCACGCAGAGGGTGTTGAAGCCAGAGGACCAGGTGGCGTTGAGCTGCTTTGTCAAGGAGAGAGTAGAGTTGAAGAAGAAACACAGGTTGTGTGCGTGGTTGGTGGGTTTTGGAGCTGTTCACAGTGCGGTTGTCCAGAGGGAGTTGTCCCAGGCTGAGTTGGAGAAGCCGAGGAAGAGGACTTCCATCTTGTTCAAGTTTAGCTTCAGTTGTCTGTTTTTTATCCACTCAGCGATGGCTTTCATTCCTTCATGGAGGTTGATTGCGGTGGTGAGGGGATCCTTGGTGAGGGAGAGGATCAGCTGGGTGTCATTGGCATAGGAGATGATGTTGAGGTTGTGCAGTCAGGCAACGTGGGCGAGCGGTGACATGTAGATCTTGAACAATGACAGGCTGAAGGATGAGCCCTGGGGTACGCCACACATGAATATGGTGGATTACAAGCGGAAAGGGGGAACTCGACGCTCTGGGTTCAGCAGGAGAGGATGGAGGTGGTCCAGTCCAGAGCCTTGTCTTGGATCTTTGCGTCGTGGAGGTGTGTGTGTAGTGTGGGATGGCAGACAGTGTTGAAGGCTGCTGACAGGTCCAGGAGTATCATGGCCGCTGTTTCTCTGTTGACCAGCAGGGCCCAGATGTAATCGGTGGCGGTGATCAGGGCAGTTTTGGTGCTGTAGTTGCCTAGGCGGTCTTTGAAGGAGGCCCTTTTGCGGATCTGATGAGGTGATGGTGTCTACGTGTGGTGTTCTTGTCGGCTGCGTAGCTGTCCGGTGTCTGTACACAGTGACATTCCTTCTCTGGCTTTCAGCACAATTGCTTGGAGTCCTGGAGGTCCTCAGTGAACCAGATGGCTTTCTTGCTGGTCTGTCTGATTGAGGGTTTTGTGGCAAGCCATTGTCTGAGGTTGCGGGCGGTGGTGTTGGGGGTAGCGTGGTCAGTGGGTGGGCTACAAGCGAGGGTGGTGGTTGTCTGGTCTTTGGTGACTTTTGCCCCAGTAGTGGCGGGGGATCTGTTCGGCGCGGTGGTGCATGGTGAGGTTCCGGAAGGTGAAGTGGATGCATAGAGGGTCGGTCCAGTGGAGTTCGTGGCTTGGTTAAAGGAGATGTGGGAGCTTGCGGAGAAGATGTGGTCAAGCCTTTTGCCGGTAGAGTGGGTGGGTGTTGTGATAAGTTGTCTGAGTCCGAGGTTGGCATGGCTATCAATCAGGGCAGTGGTGTTGGTGTTGTTAATGTACCCGAGGTGGAAGTCCAGGTCCCCGAGAAGGATGTAGTCTATGGAGGTGAGGGCGTGTGTACTGACGAAGTAGGCGATGGAGTCGCTGAACTGTGGTTGGGGTTGGGGTCTGGTGGTCTGTAGGCAATCGTTCCTCTGAGGGTGGTGTTGGGATCAGTGTGGACCATGAAGTGCAGGTGTTCAGCACTGCTGAGGATGTCATTGCATTGGTCGAGACTCTAAGAGTGTTCCGTGGACAATGGCAATTTATCCCCCTACTCCGTTGGTGCGGTCCCTGCGAGTGATCTTGTAGACGTCCAGGATGGCTATGGCAATGTTGTGTGCCAAGGAGGGGTTCAGCCAGGTCTCCATCAGGAAGGCAACGTCTGGGGATGTTGTTACAAGTAGGTCCCAGAGTTCAATGGCGTGTTTGTGGGCGGAGCATGTGTTGAGAAGAATACATCTGAGGTAGTTGGGTGGATTTGAGGATTGGAAGCTGGTGGAGCTGGAGTTCCAACATGAGAAGGGTCCTTGTGTGTGTTCTGGTGCGGCCAGTAAGCAGGTGTGTGATCATGCGATGTTGAGTGCGTTTCATTTGATGCACTCAATGGTATCCCTACTGGTTGGTTTAGAGTTACCAATTTTTGTTTCTTCAGTTCTCGTAGGTGGTCAAATTTCCTCCCAAAGGTGGAGATCTGGCCCCTTTCATAATACAATTAGTCGCGGAGAAACTTGGTCTTTTTTTCAATTTGATTTCTTCTTCTGCTTTTAGTAGTCTTGTTGTCAGCTTCTTCATTTCTGTTTCAAAATCAATGTCCGAGTGTTGTTCTTTCAGTTGGGAAGTGACTAATTCTATTTTTTTGGCAAACGTGCAGTGTCCTTCAATGCATACTTGATCAGCAGCTTCAACATGACAGTTAAGCATTCGTGATTATCCTGGACCCATTCTTCTATAATCTCCGGGTCAGGGTCAGCGAAAGTCGGGGTTATGAATATGCGCAGACCTCTAGGCATGCGTCCGTGCTCCACATATTTCTGGAGAGTGGTAGCTTCCCACCACTTTACTTGTTCAAGTTTGACAAGTTTCCATAGTTTGTCCCATAGTTCTTTCCTCGTGATTTTATCTCGGGCTGTAGCTTCGCCCGGTCTGTTCAGCGTTGTCGATTCGGAATCAAACGGTACAAACAGCATTTCTGCCGCTTCCCGTCGTGAAGCATTCCTATTTGACATATTCATTTTGTTATTGTATAGAGAACTCACCATCCGGAAGTCTCGCAGCTTCTGCTCAAAAATTATAAATTATAAAAAATTATATATATATATATCTATATATATATATATATATATATATTACCTACTGGCGGTCGCCAGTAGGTATATATAGTTAGGATTTTTTCCCTATGGGATTTCTGAAAATTCTATGCCTAATAACTTTTGCGTTTGTGGACGGAATTGGCTGACATTTTCAGGAAAATGGCACATTTTGTTTCTGAGCAGCCCTTGAAAATTTGGGGGGGTTTTGTGGAGGGGGGGCCGAGAAAAAAGGGGGGTCCCAAAACGCCTTTTTCCCATGTTAATTTCCATAGGGCGGTTGGACTCATTTTTAGCTCGAACGGCTGAATGGATTTGCACGAAACTTGGCAAAATTGTAGGGACTGTTAGCCCGATGTGCCTTTGCTAGGTCTCAATATATGTGCTTCAGTGGATTTTGAGAAATTAACGTTTAAATCAAGATATATATCTGTAACAGCGCTCCGGGCAGCGATCCGGTTCGCGAACTTTTCGCGTATCGGAACTTTGCGATGCGAAGCTGATTGGCCCTCCGGTGTCTGTCAACATTCTAAACAGTCCGGAGCGGCCGCCATCTTGTCTCTCGGTAGGATCGAGAGACAAGAGGAGGCCAAAACAAAGGGGGAAATTACCATAAGGGGGCATAGTAGATCCTCGTTGACCCCCTAGGTTTTATGTGGAGGTTTTAAAAGGGCCTAGGAGGGTCCAAAAAAAAATAATAAAAAATTTTTTTTTTGCGTGGTAAGCGCCAAGTTCGCGAACCAGAAAGCGTTCTGGGCAGCGAACTTTATGGATAAAAGAATGAAAGACTTTTCTAATACTGTATGTTAATTATTTGTTGGTTTTGTTGATTATTTTTTAATTTTTTTATTTTTTAAGCAATTATTTATTATTGTGATTGTGTTTCAAAATTTAATAACATTTCTAACATTTAACTAGTTTATGAATTACATATAAAAATGATTAAAGACTCAAACAATTTTTTAATATTACATACAATTTTATTTTTCGGATTGTTTTTCAAAATTTAATACAACGTCTAGCATTTCACTGTCTGATATGTGTTCTTGTTCAGTGAACATAAGTTCCAACATTTGACCGTCATCATAATAAAGTAAATGATCCACAGATTCTACACATTGAACTAATTCATGGTCCCGTGATTCATCCATGAAATCTGAGTCATCATTGTCCTCATTAACTTTTTCTGTGTTGTTCTCCAGAACAATTTCGAAGGAAACATTCTGCTCACCTTCCATTTTATTGCTGTAATTTGCATAAAAAATAAATATATCAGTAGAGATAGGGCACTGTTGGGTTTAAGTTCAGACAGGTACTTGTGAGTTTATAACAGAGAAGTAATCTATGGGCACTGTATGGTTTCAGGCGTGAAGTAGTACTATTAAAAAGTGCCTGTGAAGAAGCCTAAGTAAATTCATAATTATACCACGGAAACCTAAAACAGTCCATAATTATAATAAAGAAGCCTTTCTCAATGTCTAACTCTTACAGAGGGATAGTATATAACTATCTGAAAAAGTTTACCATATTTACTTATAGTGCACAATATACTTCAGTTTTAAAAATAACAACTTACCTTTAGAAACAAGTTGATGTTATTAGTGATATTCTAAATGATATATACAACAACAAGTAGTAGTCAAAATGGCTGTGTTTCCTTCTCTTCCTTTATATATATTCAGGTATATAACCAATCAAATGTCAGGTAATAAAAGTAGAAAATGAAAGTAACATTTTCATTGGTTGTCAATTCCAACACTTCAGATGTGTTTTGTGAAGTAATTTACCTCAGGGTACTTGGAGAGGTCTACAGGCTAAATGGCTAAATGAAATTTCAATGAAATTTGTGAGAATGGATTGTTATGTAGTATGAGCTAATCTATATTTGGTGAGAGTGTCTCTAGTCGTTTTTCTGTAAATTACTTTCCCACCTTTTTTTTTGGACCGCTTTCCGGGAAGCGGCCCGGTTCGCGAACCTTAAGCGTCACGGGAGTCCACCATTTTGTGTTTCGGGCGCATTAAGATACAAGATGGAGGGCAAATAATGTTTAGAATGGGTAGAAGGGGTCATGGTAGACTTATCTTGACCCTCTAGGTTTTCTGAGGGTGGCTGAGGAGGCTTATATGTGCGGAAAAAAACATTTTTTTAAAAAATTCCGCGAGGTTAGCTTTCGGTTCGCGAACCGGGTAGCGCCCCGGGGAGCGAATTTTGTGGAAAAATAATGAAAAAAATTAGAAAAAAATGATAATTGTGAGTGATCAGATGAAGGGTAGCTCTGAGAAGAGCTTTTGGGTTTATGGTACATTTAGGTACTTATAAGTAGGTACCAATGCACAGTCTTAAATTCAGAATGAAAATTCTGTTGCCCTCATCTGAGAAGTGAACTCCATCTCCTCTGTAGATATCTTGCATGTAGTAACGCAAGTTATTGTTGTACAGAGAGCCCATTCCATGGTCTCTCATGAAAGCTGAAACAGATTTGTTTACATGCTTCCTCGCTTTCTCAATTTGTGGACAAAATTGGTTGGACCACTTCCATTTCTGTCTTTGGCATATATTGGAATATACTAAGGCAGTTTGAGGAAAAAGTGCCATTAATTGCTCAAAGGTGTCCTTTAAAAGCATTTCCAGACCTACCCCTGTCAAAGTGCCCAAATCATTACCTCCACAGTGCACAATTAACAGGTCAGGTTTTGGCAAATGCATAAAGGTTTTCACCAATGGTATCAATTGGTGACATTTTAATCCTCTTTGGCCCAACCACTTAATTTCCACATCTTGTAAATTGAGGTTAGGTAAATTTCTGTTCTCAGCATACCTTTGAGCCCAGTGGATGTAACTATGTCCAACAATCCAGACCTTAAACATGGTGGGAGAAGGTTGTTCTGCAGTCAGATGAAGTGTGGTAATGAAAGGGCAGTTGAAACAGTAGGAGTTTCTAAAGAAAAAAAACTGTGGATTTACAATGCTAATGATTCATTAGCAGTGATTGGTGCATTTCCATTTCTGAAAACAGAAAGTTAGGGTGCATGGATGTGTTCTTTGAAACATGTCATTTGAATGGTCAAGGAAGAAACATTTGATGAAAGATTGCACTGGATACGCAGGTGCACTGAGAGTTCAGAGTTCAATTGAAACATTGTTGTGTGAATTTGCAAACATGAGAGGTCTTCCAGGAGGTGGTTGCTATGGAAACAAGGCAGACAGGGCAGAGGGGGGAAGGGTTTTGATTTGAAAAAAGTGAGGGAAGAGGTATGATTGGCTAATATGAGAGATATGTGAAATGAATATCTGTATTTCTGTGCTTTCAATAGCTGCAGCCTTTGGAGTGCATCCTTTTTCTTCTGCTGAAGACAATTTGGTGTATTTCTGAGACTGTTTTCAAAACTCAAAAAATATTTGCTAAGGTGAGAAAAGATTTATTTAATTTAGATAGAGAATAGTATGATTTAAGGAGAAAATGATGAAAAAAGCTGTGTTTATAAAATGTGGTTTTGTCTCTAGTGATATACTAATAGAATTAGTTTCATAGAGAAATTGTAATTGCATATTTGGTGTAACATTCTGGCATGCAGTAACACAAGATATTGTGATACATGGAGCCCATTTCATGGTCTGTTATGTAAGCTGAAACAGATATGTTGCTTTTAAAAACGATTTAAGAAATCAATTACATTTCTGGATATGTACTGCTAGAGCTTCATAGGTTGTTTTGAGCCATATTTATAAGGTATTTGAGTGTCTAAGATGTTATGTTTTCCTTTTAAAATGTAAAGTGTTCCTCATGGGGCAAGTGTCTTGTAAATACGCTCCCACTTGTGCTTGGCAAATTTAGATTTTGATTATGGGAGTTACCTAGCCATGTTAATAGTGTCCCAAAAATGGTGCTAGGGAATTGCAGAAAACACTTTCATGTGTCTCAAGGACATTTTTAGTCATTTCTTCATGAATGCAGGTATACAATTGATTTATATGCTGTGTTTAAAAACGAATTTTGAAATCAATTAAATTTCAGGATATGTACTGTTAGAGCTTCATAGGTTGTTTTGGGGTCATATTTAGAAGGCATTTTAGTGTCTTTGATGTTATTTTTCCCTTTTTAAATGGAAAGCGTTCCTCATGGGGCCCTGAGCAGTTCTTAGCCATGTTATTTAATAGGAAGTGGATAACATGGCTAAGAGCATTTGCTGGAAAATGCATGAATATCGCTGACTTTTCTGCGATATTCATGCATTGCGGCCGTTTTTTTTCCCATTTGCAAGCACTTCTTAGCCATGTTATCCAATGGGAGGTGGATAACATGGCTAAGAGCATTTGCTTCAAAGGTTGTTTGGGGTCATACACCATTTTTGGGAAATTATTAACATGCCTATGTAACTCCCATAATCAAAATCTAAATTTGCCAACCGCAGGTGGGAGCGTATTTACAATAAATTTGCACCATGAAGAACGTAAAATAGCATAATAGACACTCAAATGCCTTATAAATATGACCCAAAACATCTTATGAAGCACTAGTAGTGCATATTTCCAGAAATGTATTGGTTTTCATTTAATGATTTACTTCATTGGTAGGCCTTCACATGTTTTTTTACCTTGGTTTTTTTCAGTGAAAATCTTATCTGCAACCATGTGTTGGCCTCACCTCAAATAAACAAAACAGGTGATGGACTGAATGTGGATCAATGACACACATTCACCCCAGTCTAAAGATCTGGGCCTAAACAAATCTTTAGATAGGCTACATCTTATCGTCATCCTGAATTAATCATTTAAAATATTAGGGAGTGATTTATGATTGTTGTATGCCTGTTTTGTACCATTGAGTGTCATTTTTGTGATGCAGTGCTGGTGGAAAACATTTGCTATGTTAAATAATTAGTACAGCATTAAGTTTTAGATGACTGTTATTTATTTACTGTTTGGTAATAGTGGTTAATAACATTTTATATTATATTTTTCCACAGATTCAACTGCAGATTCTTTCATAGTTTGGAAAATGCCTACAAAAAGTAGAATAAGAAAGGCTAGAAAACGTCAAAGACAGCAGGATGATGTTTTATTGCAGCAGTCCTCTTCCCCAAATACTTGTCAAAACAGCAAGAAAGGTCTGGGTAAGAGCACGAAATCATTCTTAAGAAATATTTGTAGTAAAAAAAGTTTTGCTCAAAAAAATGTTTCAGTCCACAAAAAGAAAAGTAATTTAAATGGAAAGGAGAGACCCATCACAAATGTTACTGGTAGAGGAAGAGATAACTCTGTGCATGATAGTAGAAGGAAACAACAGTTTAGGGACATTCGAAATCGAATGTTCCGTAATAGGATATTAGTTAATTTATTGAAAAATATTAAAAAGAAAGGCCAACAGAAAGCGGCATTTTATAAGAAGAAGAAAAATGTAGAGAAAATTATTGATCATGCTTTTGAAATTAAGCGAAAGTTGTTTATTTTGGTAATCAATAGAATTAGGAAACTAAGCAAGGTAATTTCTGATTTCAAAACAAAAAGTAGATGGAAGAGAGTAGTAAATCGTAGTAACTTTTGTGAAGTTTTTTCCGGAGAATGGATGCATAGTTCAAGTTGTGAGGCATTTTTTAATGAGGAGAGTTATTTTCAGGATAATGAATTGATGTTTGCAGTTGACACCAGTGGTCGAGCTTATGAAGTGAAGGATGGTTGTCCAGTTGAAAAAGAACAACTTGTGACAACAGAGACAGAAGATGCGCTAAGTGATGAGGTTTTAGGAAGACGTCCTAAGGGTCCTGTGTACATTTGGAAGTGTAGTTCTATTTGCAGTGTGCGACAGGTTTCCATCAATTTGCTTTGTGATTTTATACGGACATTTAATAAGAAAAGTTTGAAGCAGAAAATGAAGTTGTTGCAAGATTTAGATCCTTGCAGAGTGAGACAAATGACAGGTTTGCGTGGTCATTCACTGGCTTGTCTTTCCAGGAGAGTATGCCAGAGTGTTTTTCATCATTTCAGGATGCTAGCAGTGCATCATAATAAAGTGAGAAAATTAGTGAGAATGTTGTATTATGCTAAGAGTCCTGCAATTATGCTTAAACAATTATGTGCTGCTCTTTTGCATGGTTCTGAAATAGATGTGAAGAATATTTGTGAAGAAATTGAGTTTTGTTACTTTGGTAGTAAAGATGAGAATGTTCAAATTGACCCTGAAGTAGAGGGTAATGTGGAAGATAATGTACAGGTTTCCAGTACAGATTATTTTCAGAAGGAAATTGCCACGTTTCAGATGAAATCAAGTGAGAGGCCTAATTTCACTTGTGTATGTTGTCGACGCACTTATTATAAGAATCAGACTAAGGTAGTGGATTTATATGCAAAAAGTGAAAGGGAAAATAATAGTGAATGGAAGGATTTTGCCACACACTTGATGGTAGAAAATTATTTTGATTTGGGATCGGATCAACGTGTGTGTACTTATTGTTGTAACAAATTAAACCAAAACCAGATGCCTGCTAGGGCGGTTCATAATAATCTGGAATTGGTTGAGATTCCTTCAGAATTGAAGGATTTAAATACTTATGAATCTATTTTGATTCAAAGTATCCATCCCTTTCAGGCTATTTTAAGAATGGAGCCAAAGACAGGGAAGTTGCCTCCAGCAGATTTACAGAGAGGATTAAAGGGAAGAGTTGTTTATTTGCCTCTAGATTTGAACAAAAACATTAACACAATTGGAATAGAGAAAGTGGAAGAGGAACCTCTGGTTATCTTGGTTAATGGGGTTCCGACAAAGAATAAGAAAATATGGCAAGATTTAGTGGATGTTAGGAAAGTGAAAAAGGCAACTTTGTATTTGAAGAAAAAAAATAAGTACTATAAGAATGTATATGTTGCAGAAGAGGAAGTAAGTGATGAAGAGGATAGCGATTTGTGTGCTGGCCAAATTGAGAAAGTAGAGGCCTCTAAAAGTGAAGAAATATATGAACATTATAGTGTTCATCCTTTGCATTCCAAGGAAGTCATGGGGAATGCTATTGAGTTGTTTCAAATGAAACAAGCCAAAGGGAGTCCCATTAGTGTTTGGGAGGAAAGTTTGGAAGCTCGGTGTTTCCCACAGCTATTTCCCACAGGTCAAGGAGGAAGATATGATGAGCGACCTCATCAAATTCCTGCGTCTGAATACCGGACTTTACGATTGTATGCAGAAGATCCTAGGTTTCGGCAATGCATTCCCTATTTGTTTCATCTCCTGTTTGAAAGCGATCTGTCTGGACTGTCATATGCAGTGAACCACATCTTAAAAAGTGGTATACAGATGCGAAACATCTCGGCAAGTGACTTTATGCATAAAGTCAATGTCCAAGACAGTATTTTGGATTCTCACTTAATTAATCTCATGGCGTGTCAGCGTGGTACTAATGAGTACTGGTACCGTCGTCATGGTGATTTAAAATGTATGCTGAGGAACTTAGGAACTCCAACATGGTTCCTCACTCTGAGCTGTGCCGAGTATGGCTGGGAAGACTTACTTGAATTTCTACGAGAGGCAAATGGAAATATTGAAAACATTGAATTCAAGACACCTGGAGAACTGTGTTCTTTGGATCCAGTGAATGTATGCAGGTACTTCAATCATCGATTTGAAGCTATGATGTCTTTCATCACAAATAAAAAGAATCCACCTCTTGGAGAGGTGTTGGATTTCTTCTGGAGAAAGGAGTACCAAGCAAGAGGTGCCCCTCATATACATATGTTGTTGTGGATCAAGGATGCACCTAAATTTGGAACAGATCCGGATGACTTAGTGATGAATTTCATCGAACAGTATTCTACGTGTGCTGTTCCAAACGCAACGGAGAAGAAAAGTCTAAGAGAACAAGTTCTACGTTTCCAAAGCCATCGTTGTGGAAAGTACTGTCGTCGTAAATTCAGAAACAAGGACAAGTTCTACACCAAATGTCGTTTCAACTTTCCACGACCGGTGATTTCTAAAGGAAGAGTGAACAGTTTGATGTCTTCGCTGCGACATAATGTGACGAGGAAATCACCCAAGAATACATACAATTTGAAAAGGAACGAAGAGTCCAAGTACATCAATGACTACAACCCAGTGATTTTGTCCATGTGGAATGCCAACATGGATATACAGTTTGTGGCTGACAACTGTATGGCTGTGGCTCGGTATGTGACATCTTACATCACCAAAAAAGAAAAGACCGAACTGAAGGATATGTGGGAGGACATTTCCCATGAAAAGAGCCTCAGCAAGAAGTTGTACAGTTTCAGTCTGAAGATGTTGTCGCATCGAGAAATCGGAGCTTACGAATGTTCTGATCGATTGTCTTCAGCAAGTCTCTATGCCAAATCCAGGAGTCTCGTTTGGGCGAGTCTTGGTCTTGCTGCAACGCGAAATCGAGTTCTAAAACCTGTCCGGGAAATTGAGTATTTGGCAGAAAAGGAACCAAACAGTACCGACATTTTGAAGACCAACATGTTGGATACATATTATCCAAATCGAAGCAGTCACCTTGAGAATGTTTGTCTATATGAGATTCTCCAAAATTATATATTCAAACGGAACATCAAAGAAGATATTGAGAAAGGAGTGTATGCTGTAATTGGAAGTGAGGGATGCCTGGTCAAGCAAAGAAAATGCCAATTAGTAAACCATCGAAAATTGAGTGGTGAATCTCCAGAAAAAAAGGAGTTTTTTTATTTAGCACTTTTGCAACTTTTCAAGCCTTGGCGTGCAGAAGAGGAACTGCTTGGAGATTTCCTCTGTTACGAAGACTCTTTCAATGCAGCCAAGGAGTCCATAGAATGTCCTGCTTTTTCTAAATATCAAGAAATGCTAACTTTGGAAATTGAGCAGGAAGCAACGATTGCAGCAGAGATTGCCAGAGACAGTTCTCAGGACAGTCAGAGTTCTGTTTCATTGAGTCAAGATCCACTTGGAGGACCTATTATCGAAAATGAAGCTGCCACTGCTATGAATGAAGTAGAAAGAGCCATGGCACATGCTCAGGAGGATTCAGTTAACTTAGAAGACTTGGAAAAACAACTCAACGTTGAGCAGAGGAAAATATATGATGAAGTTACCAAGGAAATTGAGCACGGATTAAGTCATGAGAAGAACAAGTGCTCATGTACATCGTTGAAGCCTGTCCGACTGTACGTGAGTGGAGAGGCGGGAACTGGAAAAAGTTTCCTCATTAAAGCAATCTCTTGTTATTTGCAGGAAAGGACTGAGTCATCGCTGTCTTGTGTTGTCACCGCTCCTACTGGACTTGCAGCACATAACATTAAAGGTATTACTTTGCATCGTCTACTGATGCTGCCGGTGGAGCATGACAACAAATTACAATACAACAAGTTATCTGGAGATGCTTGCTGTGAAGTTTCAAGAGTCTTGAGGAAAATGAAACTACTTATCATTGACGAAGTAAGCATGGTTTCCAATGTCATGCTTGCCTTTGTGCATTTGAGAATGCAAGAAGTACTTAAAACTGAATATGATGTGTTATTTGGTGGGAAACACATCATTGTTTTCGGAGATCTTCTGCAGCTGACACCAGTAAAAGGTCAACCTGTGTTCAAAATACTCACGCATGAAGATACCAGGAAGTGCCTAGGGAGCATTGGCAACGTCAATATATGGTTAAACTTCAATTATGCAGAACTGCATCAAAATATGCGTCAGGCAAAGGATGAAGATTACAAGAATATTCTACAAGATATTAGAATTGGAAAAGTGACCGAGCATGGGAAAGAAGCTTTAAATGCACGATTACTGTCAAATTTATATCCCAAACAAGAGATTGTGCCTGAGAATATTTTTCAGAAAATTACTGAGAAGAAATCCGGGATATGTCTCATGCCAACTCTTGCAGAATGTGCCATCTTCAACAACAAAATGTTGAATTTAGAAAAGCAAGAGATTGTGAAACTTGAAGCTATCGACAAATTAGAGCATATGGGATCAACAATTATTTTGTCAGACAATTTGAAATCAAAATTGGATTCATTAGAGAAGACTATATCTAAAACAGCGGGTTTTGAAAAGACTTTGAATGTGTGTTTAAATTGCCGAATCATTTTGAGAAGGAATTTACATGTAGAAAGAGGTCTGGTAAATGGATCAATGGGTAATGTTGTTGATTTTGAGAAATACAGAAATAGAGATGGAATAGAATTTTTAAGAATTAAATTTGATGGCATTGAGGAAGTACAGCAAATTGGTCGTTGTTCTGCTAGGTTTTTGCTTGTTAAAGACTTATATGTTCGGCGTAAACAGTTTCCTGTTTGCTTGGCATATGCGG
Source organism: Lissotriton vulgaris (assembly GCF_964263255.1). NCBI lineage: Eukaryota > Metazoa > Chordata > Amphibia > Caudata > Salamandridae > Lissotriton > Lissotriton vulgaris. The sequence goes on along the minus strand of NC_141691.1, from coordinate 1,222,975,595 downwards.
TGACAATCCATAAATCGCAAGGTTTAAGTGTAGACTGTGCATTGGTGAATATTGGCAGTTCTGTGTTCAAGGAGGGTATGGCATATGTGGCATTGTCACGAGTTAGAACTTTATCGGGATTGTACTTAATTGACTGTGATGTCACAAACATTTGTGCGGATCTAGATTGTGTTAAGGAATACAATAGGTTAAGAAGAGAGTATGCGCCACATTTGCCTCAATATCCTTTGTTTGAGAAACGTGTGGTAGGCCGGAAACGTAGAAATAGCAGTAATAGTAGGGAGGTTGTTGCAAAAAGACTAAAAGTCAATGAACCGAAAATTGTTAGCAGAAAGAAAGTGGATTCTGTTGAAGATGTTGTCGGTTTTCAATTTGAAAACAGTTCTGGTGTCAACTGCTATGCAAATGTAGTGGTTAATGTTCTCTTTTCACTAGAGAGTTTAAAAGAACAGATTCTGTTGAATTCAGAACAAATTTTATGCTGTTTGTTGAATTCTGTTTTCGAGAAATGTAGCACTGATCGAACAAAAGTAGAAAGTGTGTCTGAAGTTCGTTATCTGTTAGATGAATGTTCAGGTCAAACAGACTTCTCTGAAAATAATCAGCAAGATTGTCAGGAGTTTTTAATGTATATGCTTGATATATTGCAAGATGTGGGTGTAGATGTAGATCAACTGTTTGGGCTTTCTTATCAATGGCAGCATGACTGCGAGAATTGTAGGGTATCAAGTACTACTAGTGTAGACTCAGAAAGATTTATATATTTAACTTTGCCAGACAGTAAATCAGTCTCCTTTAATAAGCTAGTAAATGCAGCGGATCACAACATGGAGTGTAGCCAATGTAAATCTGAAATGATGTCAACATTACTTATACGTAGATATGGACAGTATGTCATTTTAATGATGCAACGATGTAGGCCTGATGGATCAAAATTGTCAACTTTAATAAAAAAAATTGTGGCTTCTCAGCTTTCAATATCAGGAAGGACTTTTGTAACTGTAGCAATTATCTATCACGATGGTCCTTCAACAACTTCAGGACATTATACAGCTTATTTAAAGTCTCGAAACGGCTGGTCATTCTGCAATGATTCCGTTGTAACTTTCAAAATAAAATTGCCGTTTGACCTTAAAAATTCTTACCTGGTGTTTTTAAAACCAAAATTTTAAAGAAAGAATCTCGGGATTTCCTGTGAAGAATTGCAAAAGGTTCATCAAGTTGAGGGAATGTAAGTCTGCAATGCTGTCTAGATTATTGGTCCAAAACTTTTAATTATAATGTCATTTTGTAAAATCCGACTATATAAACCTGATGCAAGTAAGTCTGCTTCATAGTAAGCAGTATCAGTGTCATAGGAAAAGGAGAACATGAGTGACAAAGAAGGGTAAGATATTAGTAGTCCAGGATTGTGAAAATTATCTTAAATGTTTTCTTTTTGAAAGTTGCGAAAATAGAAAATGACGGGATTTGATTGGAAGAATTACAAGACTTGTGAATAGCTGCAACATGATTTGGCCAAGTGGAAACATGTGGTAGAATGTGAGAAGTCTTTTCTTGTATGTAACATATTTTTTGAATCGTTGGAGGTTTTCTTTCAGAAAGTGGCGGGCTGACAATATTTATAGCACAACACAGTGGACGCTGTTCATAGGACATCCTTCGACGTCATTGAAAGTAAGTTAATTTTAAGGAGTTTTGAATTCAGATTTCTTATGTTGAATGGGTTTTTTAAACACAATCATTTTGATTGTGTTTTTTTTTCCCCGCTGTTACATGATGAATACCTTCAAGTCACTGATTTAAGTGAAATTTGATACATTCTGAGAACAGCAAAAATAAACCATTTAACATGTATAATTAATGTTCTGCTTTTTGTACTTATGATATACATTTAGAAATGTGAGGTAGATATGGAGAAACTGAGTCTTCTGTAAGTGTCAATTTTAATGCTTACAGTGCTGTACTTCTGGGTACTGTTTCTTTTTAAAAAAAAATGAATAGGCCTCACCTCAAAGAAAGCTCTTAAAAGCACACATTTTATTTGCATCCTGAAACAATCATTTAAAATGTTAGACACAATTTTATGATGGCTTTACATCTTTTTTGCGCTGCTTTTGCATCACTATTGTGAGACATTAGCAGTGCAAAAAAAGCACCATGTTCCAAAATAGGCCTCAATTCATCAACATCAAGATACAGTTTGTTTAAAATATATATGTTTAGGATTGTGTAGGGGACGTAGAGAAGCAGAGGCTTCTGTAAATGTCAAAGTTGTTGAAAAACTGTTTGTTCTTGAACCTTTTCCCTTGTCTTTTCTAATTTTTAAATACATGTTTTAATATTTTTGGAAATGTTTGTTCTCTCTTTTACAGATTGAAAGTATGAAAAAATATTTTAAAAAGGTAAGAAGAATTATAAGGTAAATGTTTTCTACTCTTTTTACCCGCAATGCACTGCTGATGATGGCACTGACCATGTCATGAATGATGTAATAAGAGGACATGACTAACTCCATTGGTAGGTCTTCACATGCATTATCTGCTCTGTATTCTTCAACAAGTGTAAAATTGATCTGTAACCCTGAATAGGTCTCACCTTAAACAAACCTCAGGACAGATCACACCTTATCGTCATCCTGAATTAATAAATAGATCTATTAAACAGTATCTCTGGTTTACTCCCTATAGCTGTCTTTCTTTTAACATTACTCTCTGTTTACTTCCCTTATACTAACTCTTCTTTTTTTTAAAAAAATATTTTTTTGGTTCGCTTCAAGTTCGCGAACCGGGCAGCGAACGGGAAAGCGAACTAAAAGAAATAGAGCTTGCCAGAGTGATAAACATTCTAGCAATTTTATTTGAAAGGGGAGGTAGTTCTGAAAAGAACTTTTTTTTTTGTTTTTGTTGTTTTATTTTATTTCTTTTTTTTTCTGAACATTTTTTGATTTTTTTGTATTTTTAGAACAGTTTTATGTTTTTTTTGTGTTTTTTATGGAGGAGAAACAACAAAAAAACAGGCTTAGAAAAGGGCTCAACAGGAGCAAAAAAAAAATTACTGCTTGGGTGCGTTAGGGCACTTATGGTTTTCGTACACCATATTGATCAAGTTCACACTCATGTTCCCATACGAGAGCATAGCCCCACAATATATACAGGTAAACTTGATATGTTTAAAGTTTGGCTGAATGTTTGGCACAGTTTCCTGTGCCTCTCTTCCTGTCAAAGATATTGTTGACGTAGATCTGGCCACAGGAGTTGTCGGGGGATTATCTTGTAGGTCCCTTAACTCGGCCCGGCTGTAGTTTAAGGGATGCCACCTGGCCATATGGCGATGCATAGTATAGTTGCCCATACTATATTTTTTCTCTGTGCCTCTAGACAATCTTTATTTACAGATGAGGCAGGTGGCATATTTTGCATTGACCTTCTTGTCCCCTGGAGGGATGGAAAAAAACTGCCAAATGAAACTTGTTTTCCTTTTAGAAACACGGGGCAACTCCTGTATAAATTCTTGTTCATCTCTATCCTCTTCTTCTTGTTCCTCCTCTTCCTCCTCTCTGTTAGAGATGAATTGACTTGGTGGTCCTCTCTTCTTATGAGGAGGTGGAGGTGGTGGTGGGGGTGCACCAGCTGCAGCAAGTATAGAAGCCATTGCTGAACTCCAGGAAAATGGTCTTTCTCTCACCAAGATGAAAGTCAGAGTGAGGAAAGAAGGAGGGGTTTACATGATTTGGGAAAAGCAAAAGTTCTGAACCAATGAAAAGTGTTATTCTTAGGTCACATGACCTAGTCATACATCATTTGGAAACCAAAAGTGAAATGAACCAATGAAAAGTTTGATAAACAAGTCACATGACCTGTTCCGCTTACGTTACGCGGTGCGCGCCGCGTCCCGGATCGCTTCCGGTTCGCGGTCCAGAGCACTTCCGGGAGCGCTAACGCGGCGCGTCATTCGACGCATTACGCGACAACGTGATACGTCGCGCTTCCGCGACGCGTCACAGTTGCGCTAACGTAACGTTTACCGGTTCGCGGACTAGGTCGCGGCATCAAGATGAGCTAACGGAAAGCTTCCCGGTTCGCGAACTGGAAGCGAAGAAAAAAAATATTAAAAAATGTATTAATAAATATCTAAAATATATTTTAAGATTTAAAGAAGAATACATTTTACAGCTACAGATGTTAGCTTTTAAAAAACCAATGAAATTCACAGAAAAAACCATAGGTTATAGACCATATATAGTTAGGAATTTGCATTTAAAAAACCATTGAAATTCACTGAAAAAACCATAGGTTATAGACCATATATAGTTAGGGATTTGCATTTACAAAACCTTATTTTACTCGCATAAAACCATTGAAATTCCATATATAGTTAGTTGCGCTAACTATATATCGCGCACCCGCAATCCACTGCTGATGATGTCACATATTACATCATTCATGACATGGTCAGTGACATCACTGATGACATCACTGATGACAACATCCAGTGACTGTATGTTTCTGTAAAGTGTAAATATGTCTTACATATTGAAGAATGAGTGGATGTATAAGTGTCTGGATGAAGGATTTAGTAGGTGCATGACTGACTGTATGAGTGAGTGATTAAATGTGTCTCACTGAGTGCATGGGTTAGTGACTAAACTGTCTTAATTTGTGCATCATTATGTCTGTTGTTCTGTAAACTGCTGCATGTGTTGATCAGTACCTATATGAGTAACTATATGGGTTATTGATTGGTTGCCCAAGTATTTGTATGGTAGACTGAGTGTGTGTGTATGGGTGGCTGGGAGGTGTGTGACTCTGTGCATAGATGTGTGAACAGTTGATTCACTAGATGTATGGGTTCAAAAGTGCATGTGGAATCAGCTGTATGGGCGGTTGACTGTGTGCATGAGTGTATTGGTGAGTGAATGGATATCTCAGTGCTACATGTCAAAGTAAGAACATATGTAAAACACAATACATGTGAGAGTTGACATATATAAATAACTGTGCATAAGAGCCAGTGAATGTGTGAGTGGCTGTATGGATCATTGTAAACTTGTATCAGGGATTGTATAAGAGAGTAAATATGTGTTAGTATATGTTTGAATAAGTAAGGTGTGTATAACTGTATAGTTGAGGAAATGGAGGTGTGATTGATTTTTTGCATGACTGACTAGGTGTGTGAGCAACTCCATGGATGAGTGACAGTCTGTGAGTGTCTGTTTACACTGATTGTATCTAAGGTTATATTAGAATCTGAAGAGGTTCATCGTATTATCACATGAATGATATCATCAGTGATGTGATGAGTAATGTCAAATGAGATGTCATCAGTGATGTCATTTGAGATGTCATCAGTGATGTCATCAGTGATGTCATTTGAGTTGTCATCAGTGATGTCATCAGTGATGTCACTGACCATGTCATGAATGATGTAATATGTGACATCATCAGCAGTGGATTGCGGGTGCGCGATATATAGTTAGCGCAACTAACTATATATGGAATTTCAATGGTTTTATGCGAGTAAAATAAGGTTTTGTAAATGCAAATCCCTAACTATATATGGTCTATAACCTATGGTTTTTTCAGTGAATATATATATATATATATATATATATATATATATATATATATATATATATATATATATATATATATATATATATATATATTACCTACTGGCGGTCGCCAGTAGGTATATATAGTTAGGATTTTTTCCCTATGGGATTTCTGAAAATTCTATGCCTAATAACTTTTGCGTTTGTGGACGGAATTGGCTGAAATTTTCAGGAAAATGGCACATTTTGTTTCTGAGCAGCCCTTGACAATGTGGGGGAGTTTTGTGAAGGGGGGGCCGAGAAAAAAGGGAGGTCCCAAAACGCCTTTTTCCCATGTTAATTTCCATAGGGCGGTTGGACTTTTAGCCCGAACGGCTGAATGGATTTTCACGAAACTTGGCAAAATTGTAGGGACTGTTAGCCTGATGTGCCTTTGCTAGGTCTCAATATATGTGCTTCAGTGGATTTTGAGAAATTAACGTTTAAATCAAGATATATATCTGTAACAGCGCTCCGGGCAGCTAACCGGTTAGCGAACCTTTCGCGTAACGGAACTTTGCGATGAGAAGCTGATTGGCCCTCCGGTGTCTGTCAACATTCTAAACAGTCCGGAGCGGCCGCCATCTTGTCTCTCGGTAGGATCGAGAGACAAGAGGAGGCCAAAACAAAGGGGGAAATTACCATAAGGGGGCATAGTAGATCCTCGTTGACCCCCTAGGTTTTATGTGGAGGTTTTAAAAGGGCCTAGGAGGGTCGAAAAAAAAAAATTTTTTTTTGCGTGGTAAGCGCCAAGTTCGCGAACCGGATAGCTTTCTGGGCAGCGAACTTTATGGATAAAAGAATGAAAGACTTTTCTAATACTGTATGTTAATTGTTTGTTGTTTTTCTTGTTTTTTTTTGTTTTCTTTTTTTTAAAGTGTTTTTTTTATTTTGATTCTTTTTCATAATTTATTAAACTTTCTAACATTTCAGTGTCTGAAATGTCATTATTTTCTTGAAATATTGTTTGCAATCTGTGAGGTTGCAAAATGTCCTCATTTGCAAGGAGGACATCTACAGCTTGGACACATTGCAGCAGTTCATTATCCAAGCTTTCATCCATAAATTCCATGTCAATTGGTTCAATTAATTCCTGGCTGCTCTCTTGCAGGTCCATCTCAAAAGAAACTTGCTGCTCGCCTTCCATTTTGCCTGAAATTTGGATTAAAAAAATATATATTAGTAGAGATAGGGCACTGTTGGGATTAATTTTAGATAGGCAGTTTTTATCAGTGAATTTATCTTTTGGCAGTGTATAGTATGAGAGTGGAAATAGGACTATAAAAAAGTGTATGTGATTTAACCAAGACAAGCCTTACTCCATTGATAACTATAACAGAGAAGTCTATCTAAATATTTACTACTACAGAGGGATAGTGTATATCTAGCAGAAAAAGTCTACTATATTAAGTCATAGTGCACAATATATTAAATTATAACTTACCTTCACAAAGAAGTTGAAGTTTTTTGAAGCTATTGAAATAGGAGGTACAACAAGAAGTAGTAGTCAAAATGGCTGTGTTTCCTTCTCTCCCTTTATATATATACAGGTATATAACCAATTAAATGTCAGGTAATAAAAGTAGAAAATGAAAGTAACATTTTCATTGGTTGTCAATTCCAACAATTCAGATGTGTTTTGTGAAGTAATTTACCTCACGGTACTTGGAGAGGTCTACAGGGTAAATGGCTAAATGGAATTTCAATGAAATTTGTGAGAATGGAAGGGATTGTTATGTAGTATGAGCTAATCTATATTTGGTGAGAGTGTCTCTAGTCGTTTTTCTGTAAATTACTTTCCCGCCTTTTTTTAGGACCGCTTTCCGGGAAGCTGCCCGGTTAGCGAACCTTAAGCGTCACGGGAGTCCACCATTTTGTGTTTCGGTCGCATTAAGATACAAGATGGAGGGCAAATAATGTTTAGAATGGGTAGAAGGGGTCATGGTAGACTTATCTTGACCCCCTAGGTTTTCTGAGCGTGGCTGAGGAGGCTTATATGTGCGGAAAAAAAAACTTTTTTAAAAAAAATTCCGCGAGGTTAGCTTTCGGTTAGCGAACCGGGTAGCGCTCCGGGGAGCGAATTTTGTGGAAAATTAGTGAAAAAAGTTAGAGAAAAATAATAATTGTGAGTGATCAGATGTAGGGTAGCTCTGAGAAGAGCTTTTGGGTTTATGGTACATTTAGGTACTTATAAGTAGGTACCAATGCACAGTCTTAAATTCAGAATGAAAATTCTGTTGCCCTCATCTGAGAAGTGAACTCCATCTCCTCTGTAGATATCTTGCATGTAGTAACGCAAGTTATTGTTGTACAGAGAGCCCATTCCATGGTCTCTCATGTAAGCTGAAACAGATTTGTTTACATGCTTCCTTGCTTTCTCAATTTGTGGACAAAATTGGTTGGACCACCTCCATTTCTGTCTTTGGCATATATTGGAATATACCAAGGCAGTTTGAGGAAAAAGTGCCATTAATTGCTCAAAGGTGTCCTTTAAAAGCATTTCCAGACCTACCCCTGTCAAAGTGCCCAAATCATTACCTCCACAGTGCACTATTAACAGGTCAGGTTTAGGCAAATGCATAAAGGTTTTCACCAATGGTATCAATTGGTGACATTTTAATCCTCTTTGGCCCAACCACTTAATTTCCACATCTTGTAAATTGAGGTTACGTAAATTTCTGCTTTCAGCATACCTTTGAGCCCAGTGGATGTAACTATGTCCAACAATCCAGACCTTAAACATGGTGGGAGAAGGTTGTTCTGCAGTCAGATGAAGTGTGGTAATGAAAGGGCAGTTGAAACAGTAGGAGTTTCTAAAGAAAAAAAACTGTGGATTTACAATGCTAATGATTCATTAGCAGTGATTGGTGCATTTCCATTTCTGAAAACAGAAAGTTAGGGTGCATGGATGTGTTCTTTGAAAGATGTAATTTGAATGGTCAAGGAAGAAACATTTAATGAAAGATTGCACTGGATACGCAGGTGCACTGAGAGTTCAGAGTTCAATTGAAACATTGTTGTGTGAATTTGCAAACATGAGAGGTCTTCCAGGAGGTGGTTGCTATGGAAACAAGGCAGACAGGGCAGAGGGGGGAAGGGTTTTGATTTGAAAAAAGTGAGGGAAGAGGTATGATTGGCTAATATGAGAGATATGTGAAAAGAATATCTGTATTTCTGTGCTTTCAATAGCTGCAGCCTTTGGAGTGCATCCTTTTTCTTCTGCTGAAGACAATTTGGTGTATTTCTCAGACTGTTTTCAAAACTCAAAAAAATATTTGCTAAGGTGAGAAAAGATTTATTTAATTTAGATAGAGAATAGTATGATTTAAGGAGAAAATGATGAAGAAAGCTGTGTTTTTAAAATGTGGTTTTGTCTCTAGTGATATACAAATAGAATTTGTTTCTTTGAGAAATTGTAATTGCATATTTGGTGTAACATTCTGGCATGCAGTAACACAAGATATTGTGATATATGGAGCCCATTTTATGGTCTGTTATGTAAGCTGAAACAGAGATGTTGCTTTTAAAAACGATTTAAGAAATCAATTTCATTTCTGGATATGTACTGCTAGAGCTTCATAGGTTGTTTTGAGCCATATTTATAAGGTATTTGAGTGTCTAAGATGTTATGTTTTCCTTTTAAAATGTAAAGTGTTCCTCATGGGGCAAGTGTCTTGTAAATACGCTCCCACTTGTGCTTGGCAAATTTAGATTTTGATTATGGGAGTTACCTAGCCATGTTAATAGTGTCCCAAAAATGGTGCTAGTGAATTGCAGAAAACACTTTCATGTGTCTCAAGGACATTTTTAGTCATTTCTTCATGAATGCAGGTATACAATTGATTTATATGCTGTGTTTAAAAACGAATTTTGAAATCAATTACATTTCAGGATATGTTCTGTTAGAGCTTCATAGGTTGTTTGGGGTCATATTTAGAAGGCATTTTAGTGTCTTTGATGTTATTTTTCCCTTTTTAAATGGAAAGCGTTCCTCATGGGGCCCTGAGCAGTTCTTAGCCATGTTATTTAATAGGAAGTGGATAACATGGCTAAGAGCATTTGCTGGAAAGTGCATGAATATTGCTGACTTTTCTGCGATGTTATTTTTCCCTTTTTAAATGGAAAGTGTTCCTCTTGGGGCAAGTGTCTTGTAAATACGCTCCCACTTGCGCTTGGCAAATTTAGATTTTGATTATGGGAGTTACGTAGCCATGTTAATAGTGTCCCAAAAATGGTGCTAGGGCATTCCAGAAAACACTTTCATGTGTCTCAAGGACATTTTTAGTCATTTCTCCATGAATGCAGGTATACAATTGATTTATATGCTGTGTTTAAAAACGAATTTTGAAATCAATTACATTTCAGGATATGTACTGTTAGAGCTTCTTAGGTTGTTTGGGGTCATATTTAGAAGGCATTTTAGTGTCTTTGATGTTATTTTTCCCTTTTTAAATGGAAAGCGTTCCTCATGGGGCCCTGAGCAGTTCTTAGCCATGTTATTTAATAGGAAGTGGATAACATGGCTAAGAGCATGTGCTGGAAAATGCATGAATATCGCTGACTTTTCTGCGATATTCATGCATTGCGGCCGTTTTTTTTCACATTTGCAAGCACTTCTTAGCCATGTTATCGAATGGGAGGTGGATAACATGGCTAAGAGCATTTGCTTCAAAGGTTGTTTGGGGTTATACACCATTTTTGGGAAATTAGTAACATGCCTATCTAACTCCCATATTCAAAATCTAAATTTGCCAACCGCAGGTGGGAGCATATTTACAATAAATTTGCACTAGGAAGAATGTAAAATAGCATACTAGATACTCAAATGCCTTATAAATATGACCCAAAACATCTTATGAAGCACTAGTAGTGCATATTTCCAGAAATGTATTGGTTTTCATTTAATGATTTACTTCATTGGTAGGCCTTCACATGTTTTTTTATTTTGATATTTTTCAGTGAAAATCTTATCTGCAACCATGTGTTGGCCTCACCTCAAATAAACAAAACAGGTGATGGACTGCTTACCTAGCCATGTTAATAGTGTCCCAAAAATGGTGCTAGTGAATTGCAGAAAACACTTTCATGTGTCTCAAGGACATTTTTAGTCATTTCTTCATGAATGCAGGTATACAATTGATTTATATGCTGTGTTTAAAAACGAATTTTGAAATCAATTACATTTCAGGATATGTTCTGTTAGAGCTTCATAGGTTGTTTGGGGTCATATTTAGAAGGCATTTTAGTGACTTTGATGTTATTTGTCCCTTTTTAAATGGAAAGCGTTCCTCATGGGGCCCTGAGCAGTTCTTAGCCATGTTATGTAATAGGAAGTGGATAACATGGCTAAGAGCATTTGCTTGAAAGTGCATGAATATTGCTGACTTTTCTGCGATGTTATTTTTCCCTTTTTAAATGGAAAGTGTTCCTCTTGGGGCAAGTGTCTTGTAAATACGCTCCCACTTGCGCTTGGCAAATTTAGATTTTGATTATGGGAGTTACGTAGCCATGTTAATAGTGTCCCAAAAATGGTGCTAGGGCATTCCAGAAAACACTTTCATGTGTCTCAAGGACATTTTTAGTCATTTCTCCATGAATGCAGGTATACAATTGATTTATATGCTGTGTTTAAAAACGAATTTTGAAATCAATTACATTTCAGGATATGTACTGTTAGAGCTTCATAGGTTGTTTGGGGTCATATTTAGAAGGCATTTTAGTGTCTTTGATGTTATTTTTCCCTTTTTAAATGGAAAGCGTTCCTCATGGGGCCCTGAGCAGTTCTTAGCCATGTTATTTAATAGGAAATGGATATTATGGCTAAGAGCATGTGCTGGAAAATGCATGAATATCGCTGACTTTTCTGCGATATTCATGCATTGCGGCCGTTTTTTTTCACATTTGCAAGCACTTCTTAGCCATGTTATCCAATGGGAGGTGGATAACATGACTAAGAGCATTTGCTTCAAAGGTTGTTTGGGGTTATACACCATTTTTGGTAAATTAGTAACATGCCTATCTAACTCCCATAATCAAAATCTAAATTTGCCAACCGCAGGTGGGAGCATATTTACAATAAATTTGCACCAGGAAGAACGTAAAATAGGATACTAGATATTCAAATGCCTTATAAATATGACCCAAAACATCTTATGAAGCACTAGTAGTGCATATTTCCAGAAATGTATTGGTTTTCATTTAATGATTTACTTCATTGGTAGGCCTTCACATGTTTTTTTATTTTGATATTTTTCAGTGAAAATCTTATCTGCAACCATGTGTTGGCCTCACCTCAAATAAACAAAACAGGTGATGGACTGAATGTGGATCAATGACACACATTTACCCCAGTCTAAAGATCAGGGCCTAAACAAATCTTTAGATAGGCTACATCTTATCGTCATCCTGAATTAATGATTTAAAATATTAGGGAGTGATTTATGAGTGTTGTATGCCTTTTTTGTACCATTGAGTGTCATTTTTGTGATGCAGTGCTGGTGGAAAACATTTGCTATGTTAAATAATTAGTACGGCATTAAGTTTTAGATGACTGTTATTTATTTACTGTTTGGTAATAGTGGTTAATAACATTTTATATTATATTTTTCCACAGATTCAACTGCAGATTCTTTCATAGTTTTGAAAATGCCTTCCAAAAGTCGCATACGAAAGGCTAGAAAACGTCAAAGACAGCAGGATGATGTTTTATTGCAGCAGTCCTCTTCCCCAAATACTTGTCAAAACACCAAGAAAGGTCCGGGTAAGAGCACGAAATCATTCTTAAGAAATATTTGTAGTAAAAAAAGTTTTGCTCAAAAAAATGTTTCAGTTCACAAAAAGAAAAGTAATTTAAATGGAAAGGAGAGACCCATCACAAATGTTACTGGTAGAGGAAGAGATAACTCTGTGCATGATAGTAGAAGGAAACAACAGTTTAGGGACATTCGAAATCGAATGTTCCGTAATAGGATATTAGTTAATTTATTGAAAAATATTAAAAAGAAAGGCCAACAGAAAGCGGCATTTTATAAGAAGAAGAAAAATGTAGAGAAAATTATTGATCATGCTTTTGAAATTAAGCGAAAGTTGTTTATTTTGGTAATCAATAGAATTAGGAAACTAAGCAAGGTAATTTCTGATTTCAAAACAAAAAGTAGATGGAAGAGAGTAGTAAATCGTACTAACTTTTGTGAAGTTTTTTCCGGAGAATGGATGCATAGTTCAAGTTCTGAGGCATTTTTTAACGAGGAGACTTATTTTCAGGATAATGATTTGGTGCATGCAGTTGACATCAGTGGTCGAGCTTATGAAGTGAAGGATGGTTGTCCAGTTGAAAAAGAACAACTTGTGACAACAGAGACAGAAGAGGCGCTAAGTGATGAGGTTTTAGGAAGACGTCCTAAGGGTCCTGTGTACATTTGGAAGTGTAGTTCTATTTGCAGTGTGCGACAGGTTTCCATCAATTTGCTTTGTGATTTTATACGGACATTTAATAAGAAAAGTTTGAAGCAGAAAATGAAGTTGTTGCAGGATTTAGATCCTTGCAGAGTGAGACAAATGACAGGTTTGCGTGGTCATTCACTGGCTTGTCTTTCCAGGAGAGTATGCCAGAGTGTTTTTCATCATTTCAGGATGCTAGCAGTGCATCATAATAAAGTGAGAAAATTAGTGAGAATGTTGTATTATGCTAAGAGTCCAGCAATTATGCTTAAACAATTATGTGCTGCTCTTTTGCATGGTTCTGAAATAGATGTGAAGAATATTTGTGAAGAAATTGAGTTTTGTTACTTTGGTAGTAAAGATGAGAATGTTCAAATTGACCCTGAAGTAGAGGGTAATGTGGAAGATAATGTACAGGTTTCCAGTACAGATAATTTTCAGAAGGAAATTGCCACGTTTCAGATGAAATCAAGTGAGAGGCCTAATTTCACTTGTGTATGTTGTCGACGCACTTATTATAAGAATCAGACTAAGGTAGTGGATTTATATGCAAAAAGTGAAAGGGAAAATAATAGTGAATGGAAGGATTTTGCCACATACTTGATGGTAGAAAATTATTTTGATTTGGGATTGGATCAACGTGTGTGTACTTATTGTTGTAATAAATTAAACCAAAACCAGATGCCTGCTAGGGCAGTTCATAATAATCTGGAATTGGTTGAGATTCCTTCTGAATTGAAGGATTTAAATACTTATGAATCTATTTTGATTCAAAGTATCCATCCCTTTCAGGCTATTGTAAGAATGGAGCCGAAGACAGGGAAGTTGCCTCCAGCAGATTTACAGAGAGGATTAAAGGGAAGAGTTGTTTATTTGCCTCTAGATTTGAAGAAAAACATTAACACAATTGGAATAGAAAAAGTGGAAGAGGAACCTCTGGTTATCTTGGTTAATGGGGTTCCGACAAAGAATAAGAAAATATGGCAAGATTTAGTGGATGTTAGGAAAGTCAAAAAGGCAACAGTGTATTTGAAGAAAAATAATAAGTACTATAAGAATGTGTATGTTGCAGAAGAGGAAGTAAGTGATGAAGAGGATAGCGATTTGTGTGCTGGCCAAATTGAGAAAGTAGAGGCCTCTAAAAGTGAAGAAATATATGAACATTATAGTGTTCATCCTTTGCATTCCAAGGAAGTCATGGGGAATGCTATTGAGTTGTTTCAAATGAAACAAGCCAAAGGGAGTCCCATTAGTGTTTGGGAGGAAAGTTTGGAAGCTCGGTGTTTCCCACAGCTATTTCCCACAGGTCAAGGAGGAAGATATGATGAGCGACCTCATCAAATTCCTGCCTCTGAATACCGGACTTTACGATTGTATGCAGCAGATCCTAGGTTTCGGCAATGCATTCCCTATTTGTTTCATCTCCTGTTTGAAAGCGATCTGTCTGGACTGTCATATGCAGTGAACCACATCTTAAAAAGTGGTATACAGATGCGAAACATCTCGGCAAGTGACTTTATGCATAAAGTCAATGTCCAAGACAGTATTTTGGACTCTCACTTAATTAATCTCATGGCGTGTCAGCGTGGTACTAATGAGTACTGGTACCGTCGTCATGGTGATTTAAAATGTATGCTGAGGAACTTAGGAACTCCAACATGGTTCCTCACTCTGAGCTGTGCCGAGTATGGCTGGGAAGACTTACTTGAATTTCTACGAGAGGCAAATGGAAATATTGAAAACATTGAATTCAAGACACCTGGAGAACTGTGTTCTTTGGATCCAGTGAATGTATGCAGGTACTTCAATCATAGATTTGAAGCTATGATGTCTTTCATCACAAATAAAAAGAATCCACCTCTTGGAGAGGTGTTGGATTTCTTCTGGAGAAAGGAGTACCAAGCAAGAGGTGCCCCTCATATACATATGTTGTTGTGGATCAAGGATGCACCTAAATTTGGAACAGATCCGGATGACTTAGTGATGAATTTCATCGAACAGTATTCTACGTGTGCTGTTCCAAACGCAACGGAGAAGAAAAGTCTAAGAGAACAAGTTCTACGTTTCCAAAGCCATCGTTGTGGAAAGTACTGTCGTCGTAAATTCAGAAACAAGGACAAGTTCTACACCAAATGTCGTTTCAACTTTCCACGACCGGTGATTTCTAAAGGAAGAGTGAACAGTTTGATGTCTTCGCTGCGACATAATGTGACGAGGAAATCACCCAAGAATACATACAATTTGAAAAGGAACGAAGAGTCCAAGTACATCAATGACTACAACCCAGTGATTTTGTCCATGTGGAATGCTAACATGGATATACAGTTTGTGGCTGACAACTGTATGGCTGTGGCTCGGTATGTGACATCTTACATCACCAAAAAAGAAAAGACTGAACTGAAGGATATGTGGGAGGACATTTCTCATGAAAAGAGCCTCAGCAAGAAGTTGTACAGTTTCAGTCTGAAGATGTTGTCGCATCGAGAAATCGGAGCTTACGAATGTTCTGACCGGTTGTCTTCAGCAAGTCTCTATGCCAAATCCAGGAGTCTCGTTTGGGCGAGTCTTGGTCTTGCTGCAACGCGAAATCGAGTTCTAAAACATGTCCGGGAAATTGAGTATTTGGCAGAAAAGGAACCAAACAGTACCGACATTTTGAAGACCAACATGTTGGATACATATTATCCAAATCGAAGCAGTCACCTTGAGAATGTTTGTCTATATGAGGTTCTCCAAAATTATATATTCAAGAGGAACATCAAAGAAGATATTGAGAAAGGAGTGTATGCTGTAATTGGAAGTGAGGGATGCCTGGTCAAGCAAAGAAAATGCCAATTAGTAAACCATCGAAAATTGAGTGGTGAATCTCCAGAAAAAAAGGAGTTTTTTTATTTAGCACTTTTGCAACTTTTCAAGCCTTGGCGTGCAGAAGAGGAACTGCTTGGAGATTTCCTCTGTTACGAAGACTCTTTCAATGCAGCCAAGGAGTCCATAGAATGTCCTGCTTTTTCTAAATATCAAGAAATGCTAACTTTGGAAATTGAGCAGGAAGCAACGATTGCAGCCGAGATTGCCAGAGACAGTTCTCAGGACAGTCAGAGTTCTGTTTCATTGAGTCAAGATCCACTTGGAGGACCTATTATCGAAAATGAAGCTGCCACTGCTATGAATGAAGTGGAAAGAGCCATGGCACATGCTCAGGAGGATTCAGTTAACTTAGAAGACTTGGAAAAACAACTCAACGTGAGCAGAGGAAAATATATGATGAAGTTACCACGGAAATTGAGCACGGATTAAGTCATGAGAAGAACAAGTGCTCATGTACATCGTTGAAGCCTGTCCGACTGTACGTGAGTGGAGAAGCGGGAACTGGAAAAAGTTTCCTCATTAAAGCAATCTCTTGTTATTTGCAGAAAAGGACTGAGTCATCGCTGTCTTGTGTTGTCACCGCTCCTACTGGACTGGCAGCACATAACATTAAAGGTATTACTTTGCATCGTCTACTGATGCTGCCGGTGGAGCATGACAACAAATTACAATACAACAAGTTATCTGGAGATGCTTGCTGTGAAGTTTCAAGAGTCTTGAGGAAAATGAAACTACTTATCATTGACGAAGTAAGCATGGTTTCCAATGTCATGCTTGCCTTTGTGCATTTGAGAATGCAAGAAGTACTTAAAACTGAATATGATGTGTTATTTGGTGGGAAACACATCATTGTTTTCGGAGATCTTCTGCAGCTGACACCGATAAAAGGTCAACCTGTGTTCAAAATACTCACGCATGAAGATACCAGGAAGTGCCTAGGGAGCATTGGCAACGTCAATATATGGTTAAACTTCAATTATGCAGAACTGCATCAAAATATGCGTCAGGCAAAGGATGAAGATTACAAGAATATTCTACAAGATATTAGAATTGGAAAAGTGACCGAGCATGGGAAAGAAGCTTTAAATGCACGATTACTGTCAAATTTATATCCCAAACAAGAAATTGTGCCTGAGAATATTTTTCAGAAAATTACTGAGAAGAAATCCGGGATATGTCTCATGCCAACTCTTGCAGAATGTGCCATCTTCAACAACAAAATGTTGAATTTAGAAAAGCAAGAGATTGTGAAACTTGAAGCTATCGACAAATTAGAGCATATGGGATCAACAATTATTTTGTCAGACAATTTGAAATCAAAATTGGATTCATTAGAGAAGACTATATCTAAAACAGCGGGTTTTGAAAAGACTTTGAATGTGTGTTTAAATTGCCGAATTATTTTGAGAAGGAATTTACATGTAGAAAGAGGTCTGGTAAATGGATCAATGGGTAATGTTGTTGATTTTGAGAAATACAGAAATAGAGATGGAATAGAATTTTTAAGAATTAAATTTGATGGCATTGAGGAAGTACAGCAAATTGGTCGTTGTTCTGCTAGGTTTTTGCTTGTTAAAGATTTATATGTTCGCCGTAAGCAGTTTCCTGTTTGCTTGGCATATGCGGTGACAATCCATAAATCGCAAGGTTTAAGTGTAGACTGTGCATTGGTGAATATTGGCAGTTCTGTGTTCAAGGAGGGTATGGCATATGTGGCATTGTCATGAGTTAGAACTTTATCGGGATTGTACTTGATTGACTGTGATGTCACAAACATTTGTGCGGATCTAGATTGTGTTAAGGAATACAATAGGTTAAGAAGAGAGTATGCGCCACATTTGCCTCAATATCCTTTGTTTGAGAAACGTGTGGTAGGCCGCAAACGTAGAAATAGCAGTAATAGTAGGGAGGTTGTTGCAAAAAGACTAAAAGTCAATGAACCGAAAATTGTTAGCAGAAAGAAAGTGGATTCTGTTGAAGATGTTGTCGGTTTTCAATTTGAAAACAGTTCTGGTGTCAACTGCTATGCAAATGTAGTGGTTAATGTTCTCTTTTCACTAGAGAGTTTAAAAGAACAGATTCTGTTGAATTCTGAACAAATTTTATGCTGTTTGTTGAATTCTGTTTTCGAGAAATGTAGCACTGATCGAACAAAAGTAGAAAGTGTGTCTGAAGTTCGTTATCTGGTAGATGAATGTTCAGGTCAAACAGACTTCTCTGAAAATAATCAGCAAGATTGTCAGGAGTTTTTAATGTATATGCTTGATATATTGCAAGTTGAGGGTGTAGATGTAGATCACCTGTTTGGGCTTTTTTATCAATGGCAGCATGACTGCGAGAACTGTATGGTATCATGTACTACTAGTGTAGACTCAGAAAGATTTATATATTTAACTTTGCCAGACAGTAAATCAGTCTCCTTTAATAAGCTAGTAAATGCAGCGGATCACAACATGGAGTGTAGCCAATGTAAATGTGATATGATGTCAACATTATTTATACGTAGATATGGCCAGTATGTCATTTTAATGATCCAACGTTGTAGGCCTGATGGATCAAAATTGTCAACTTTAATAAAAAATTTTGTGGCTTCTCAGCTGTCAATATCAGGGAGGACTTTTGTTACTGTAGCAATTATCTATCACGATGGTCCATCAACAACATCAGGACATTATACAGCTTACTTAAAGTCTGGAAATGGCTGGTCATTCTGTAATGATTCCGTTGTAACGTTCAAAAAAAAATTGCCATTTGACCTTAAAAATTCTTACCTGGTGTTTTTAAAACCAAAATTTTAAGTAGAGGGAATGTAAGTCTGCAATGCTGTCTAGATTAAAAATCCAACTATATAAACTTAATGCAAGTAAGTCTGCTTCATAGTAAGCAGTATCAGTGTCATAGGAAAAGGAGAACATGAGTGACAAAGAAGAGTAAGTTATTAGTAGTCCAGGATTGTGAAAATAATCTCAAATATTTTATTTTTGAAAGTTGCGAAAATAGAAAATGTCGGGATTTGATTGGAAGAATAACAAGACTTGCGAATCGCGGCAACATGATTTGGCCTAGTGGAAACATGTGATATAATGAGAGAAGTCTTTTTTTCTATGTAACATATTTTACGTATCGATGGAGGTTTTCTTTCAGAAAGTGGCGGGCTGAAAATATTTGTAGCACAACAGAGTGGATGCTGTTCATAGGAGATCGTTCGACGTCATTGAAAGTAAGTTAATTTTAAGGAGTTTTGAAATCAGATTTCGAAGGTTGTATGGGTTTTTTAAACACAGTCATTTTGATTGTGTTTTTTTTTCCCCGCTGTTGCATGATGAATACCTTCAAGTCACTGATTTAAGTGAAATTTGATACATTCTGAGAACAGCAAAAAGAAACCATTTAACATGTATAATTAATGTTATGCTTTTTGTCCTTATGATATACATTTAGAATTGTGAGGTACATATGGGTAAGCTGAGTTCTGTAAATATCAATTTTAATGCTTTCAGTGCTGTACTTCTGGGTAGTGTTTTTTTTAAAAAAAGAAAAGAGGCCTCACCTCAAAGAAAGCTCTTGAAAGCACACATCTTATTTGCATCCTAAATCAAGCATTTACAATGTTAGACACAATTTTATGATGGCTTTACATCTTTTTTGCGCTGCTATTGCATCACTATTGTGAGACATTAGCAGTGCAAGAAAAACATCATGTTCCAAAATAGGGCTCAGTTCATCAACATCAAGATACAGTTTCTTTAGAATATATATCTTTAGGATTGTGTAGGGGACGTAGAGAAGCAGAGACTTCTGTAAATGTCAAAGTTGTTGAAAAACTGTTTGTTTTTGAACCTTTTCCCTTGTCTTTTCTAATTTTTAAATACATGTTTTAATATTTTTGGAAATGTTTGTTCTTTTTTTTACAGATTGAAAGTATGAAAAAATATTTAAAAAAAGGTAACAAGAATTATAAGGTAAATGCTTTCTACTCTTTTTACCCGCAATGCACTGCTGATGATGTTATTGACAGTATCTCTCATTTACTCTCTATAGCTGTCTTTCTTTTTACATTATTCTCTGTTTACTTCCCTTATACTAACTCTTCTTTTTTTTAAAAAAAATATTTTTTTAGTTCGCTTAAAGTTCGCGAACCGGTCAGCGAACTTGAAGCGAACCAAAAGAAATAGAGCTTGCCAGAGTGATAAACATTCTAGCAATTTTGATTGAAAGGGGAGGTAGTTCTGAAAAGAACTGTTTTTTTTTGTTTTTGTTGTTTTTTTTTTGTTTTTTTTTTGAACATTTTTTGATTTTTTTGTATTTTTAGAACTGTTTTATGTTTTTTTTGTGTTTTTTTATGGACGGGAGACAACAAAAAACAGGCATTGAAAACGGCTCAACTGGAGCAAAAAAAAAAAATTATTTCTTGGGTGCATTAGGGCATTCATGATTTTCGTACGCCATGTTCATCAGGTTGACGCTCATGTTGCCATATGACAGCATAGCACCACAGTATATACAACTTAACTTCATATGCTGGAAGTTGGGTTGAATGTTTGGCACAGTTTCTTGTGCCTCTCTTCCCGTCAATGACATTGTGGAGGTCGATCTGGCCACAGGAGTTGACGTGGGATTGTCTTGAAGATCCCTTAACTCAGCCCTGCTGTAGTTTAAGGGGTGCCACCTGCTCATGTGTCGGTGCATCGTATAGTTGCCCATACTGTATTTCTTATCTGTGCCTCTCGACAATCTGTAATCACAGATGAGGCAGGTGGCATACTTAGCATTAACCTTCTTTGATCCAGGAGGGATGGAGAAAAACTGCCAGATGAAACTGGTTTTTCGTTTTGAAACCCGGGGCAACTCTTCGACAAATTGTTGTTCCTCTCTGTCCTCTTCTTCTTCTTCCTCCTCTTCCTCCTCTCTGTTAGTGATGAATTGACTAGGTGGTCCTCTCTTCTTATGAGGAGGTGGAGGTGGTGGTGGGGTTCCACCAGCTGCAGCCAGTACAGAAGCCATTCTTCAGATCAAGCAAAATGGTCTTTCTCTCACCAAGATGAAAGTCAGAGTGAGGAAATAAGGAGGGGTTTACATGATTTGGGGAGAGCAAAAGTTCTGAACCAATGAAAAGTGTTATTTTTAGGTCACATGACCTAGTCATACATCATTTGGAAACCAAAAGTGAAATGAACCAATGAAAAGTTTGATAAACAAGTCACATGACCTGTTCCGCTTACGTTACGCGGCGCGCGCCGCGTCCCAGATCGCTTCCGGTTCGCGGTCCCGACCACTTCCGGGAGCGCTAACGCGGCGCGTCATTAGACGCATTACGCGATAACGTGATACGTCGCGCTTCCGCGACGCGTCACAGTTCCGCTAACGTAACGTTGACCGGTTCGCGGACTAGATCGCGGCATCGAGATGAGCTAACGGAAAGCTTCCCGGTTCGCGAACTAGAAGCGAAGAAAAAAAACAATTAAAAAAAAAATTATCAATAAACATCTAAATATATTTTGGGATTTAAAAAAGAATATATTTTACAGCTACAGATGTTAGCTTTTAAAAAACCAATGAAATTCACAGAAAAAACCATAGGTTATAGACCATATATAGTTAGAAATTTGCATTTAAAAAACCATTGAAATTCAATGAAAAAACCATAGGTTATAGACCATATATAGTTAGGGATTAGCATTTAAAAAACCTTATTTTATTTGCACAAAACCATTGAAATTCCATATATAGTTAGTTGCACTAACTATATATCGCGGACCCGCAATCCACTGCTAATGATGTCACATATTACATCATTCATGACATGGTCAGTGACATCACTGATGACATCACTGATGACATCTCAAATGACATCACTGATGACATCACTGATGACATCTCAAATGACATCACTGACTTCTCATTTGACATTACTGATTACATCACTGATGATATGATTTATGTGATAATACATCTTCAGACTCTAATATAACCTTAGATACACTCAGTGTAAACAGGCACTCACAGACTGTCACACATCCATGGAGTTACTCACACACCTAGTCAGTCATGCAAAGAATCAATCACACCTCCATTTCCTCAAATATACAGTTATACACACCTTACGTATTCAAACATATACTAACAAATATTTACTCTCTTATACAATCCTTGATACAAGTTCACAATGATTCATACAGCCACTCTCACATTCACTGGCTCTTATGTTCAGTTATTTATATATGTCAACTCTCACATGGACTGTGTTTTACATATGTACTTACTTTGACATGTAGAACTGAGATATCCATTCACTCACCAATATACTCATGCACACAGTCAACTGTCCATACAGCTGTTTCTACATGCACTTTTGAACCCATACACCTAGGGAATCAACTGCTCACACATCTATGCACAGTTATATACCTCCCAGCCACCCACACACATACTCAGTCTCCCATACAAATACTTAGGCAACCATTCAATAACCCATATAGTTACTGATATAGCTACTGATTTAAACATGCAGCAGTTTACAGAAGAACATAAATAATGATTGCCAAATTAAGACACTTTAATCACTAACCCATGCACTCAGTGAGACACATTTAATCATTCTCTCATACAGTCAGTCATGCACCTACTAAATCCTTCATCCAGACACTTATACATCCACTCATTCTTCAATATGTAAGACATATTTTAACTTTACAGAAACATACAGTCACTGGGTGTTGTCATCAGTGATGTCATCAGTGATGTCATTTGAGATGTCATCAGTGATGTCATCAGTGATGTCACTGACCATGTCATGAATGATGTAATATGTGACATCATTAGCAGTGGATTGCGGGTCCGCGATATATAGTTAGTGCAACTAACTATATATGGAATTTCAATGGTTTTGTGCAAATAAAATAAGGTTTTTTAAATGCTAATCCCTAACTATATATGGTCTATAACCTATGGTTTTTTCATTGAATATATATATATATATATACATATATATATATATATATATATATATATATATATATATATATATATATATATATATATATATTCAATGAAAAAACCATAGGTTATAGACCATATATAGTTAGGGATTAGCATTTACAAAACCTTATTTTACTCACACAAAACCATTGAAATTCCATATATAGTTAGTTGCACTAACTATATATCGCGCACCCGCAATCCACTGCTGATGATGTCACATATTACATCATTCATGACATGGTCAGTGACATCACTGATGACATCACTGATGACATCACTGATGACAACATCCAGTGACTGTATGTTTCTGTAAAGTTAAAATATGTCTTACATATTGAAGAATGAGTGGATGTATAAGTGTCTGGATGAAGGATTTAGTAGGTGCATGACTGACTGTATGAGTGAGTGATTAAATGTGTTTCACTGAGTGCATGGGTTAGTGACTAAACTGTCTTAATTTGTGCATCATTATGTCTGTTGTTCTGTAAACTGCTGCATGTGTTGATAAGTAGCTATATGAGTAACTATATGGGTTATTGATTGGTTGCCCAAATATTTGTATGGGAGACTGAGTGTGTGTGTGGGTGGCTGGGAGGTGTGTGACTCTGTGCATAGATGTGTGAGCAGTTGATTCACTAGATGTATGGTTTCAAAAGTGCATGTGGAAACAGCTGTATGGGCGGTTGACTGTGTGCATGAGTGTATTGGTGAGTGAATGGATATCTCAGTGCTACATGTCAAAGTAAGTACATATGTAAAACACAGTACATGTGAGAGTTGACATATATAAATAACTGTGCATAAGAGCCAGTGAATGTGTGAGTGGCTGTATGGATCATTGTGAACTTGTATCAGGGATTGTATAAGAGAGTAAATATGTGTTAGTATATGTTTGAATAAGTAAAGTTTGTATAACTGTATAGTTGAGGAAATGGAGGTGTGATTGATTCTTTGCATGACTCACTAGGTGTGTGAGTAACTCCATGGATGAGTGACAGTCTGTGAGTGTCTGTTTACACTGATTGTATCTAAGGTTATATTAGAGTCTGAAGAGGTTCATCGTATTATCACATGAATGATATCATCAGTGATGTGATCAGTAATGTCAAATGAGATGTCATCAGTGATGTCATCAGTGATGTCATTTGAGATGTCATCAGTGATGTCATCAGTGATGTCACTGACCATGTCATGAATGATGTAATATGTGACATCATCAGCAGTGGATTGCGGGTGCGCGATATATAGTTAGTGCAACTAACTATATATGGAATTTCAATGGTTTTGTGTGAGTAAAATAAGGTTTTGTAAATGCTAATCCCTAACTATATATGGTCTATAACCTATGGTTTTTTCATTGAATTTCAATGGTTTTTTAAATGCAAATTTCTAACTATATATGGTCTATAACCTATGGTTTTTTCGGTGAATTTCATTGGTTTTTTAAAAGCTAACATCTGTAGCTGTAAAATGTATTATTCTTTAAATCCCAAAATATATTTAGATGTTTATTGATAATTTTTTTTTAAATATTTTTTTCTTCGCTTCTAGTTCGCGAACCGGGAAGCTTTCCGTTAGCTCATCTTGATGCCGCGATCTAGTCCGCGAACCGGTCAACGTTACGTTAGCGGAACAGTGACGCGTCGCGGAAGCGCGACGTATCACGTTATCGCGTAATGCGTCTAATGACGCGTCGCGTTAGCGCTCCCGGAAGTGCTCCGGACCGCGAACCGGAAGCGATCTGGGACGCGGCGCGCGCCGCGTAACGTAAGCGGAACAGGTCATGTGACTTGTTTATCAAACTTCTCATTGGTTCATTTCACTTTTGGTTTCCAAATGATGTATGACTAGGTCATGTGACCTAAAAATAACACTTTTCATTGGCTCAGAACTTTTGTTTTCCAAAAATCATGTAAACCCCTCCTTATTTCCTCACTCTGACTTTCATCTTGGTGAGAGAAAGACCATTTATCTGAAGTTCCACAATGGCTTCCATTCTTGCTGCAGCTGGTGCACCCCCACCACCACCTCCACCTCCTCATAAGAAGAGAGGACCACCTAGTCAAATTTTGACTAACAGAGAAGAGGAAGATGAGCAAGAAGAAGAGGACAGAGAGGAACCACAATTTGTCGAAGAGTTGCCCCGGGTTTCTAAACGAAAAACCAGTTTCATCTGGCAGTTTTTCAGCATCCCTCCTGGATCTAAGAAAGTAAATGCAAAATATGCCACCTGCCTCATCTGTGACTACAGATTGTCGAGAGGCACAGAAAAGAAGTACAGTATGGGGAACTATACAATGCATCGTCACATGAGCAGGTGGCATCCCAATAACTACAGCCGGGCTGAATTAAGGGATCTTGAAGACAATCCGACGGCAACTCCTGTGGCAAGATCTACATCCACATTGTCTTTGACGGGAAGAGAGGCACAAGAGACTGTGCCAAACATCCAACCCAACTTCCAGCACATGAAGTTAACTTGCATTTACTGTGGTGCTATGTTGTCATATGGCAACATGAGTGTCAACCTGATGAACATTGCATTTGAAAATCATAAATGCCCTAAAGCACCCAAAAAGTAATTTTTTTTTTTTGCTCCAGTTGAGCCGTTTTGAAAGCCTGTTTTTTGTTGTCTCCCCTCCATAAAAAACACAAAAAAAACATAAAACAGTTCTAAAAATACAAAAAAATCAAAAAATGTTCAAAAAATAAAAAAAAAATATAAAACAAGAAAAACAAAAAAAAACAGTTCTTTTCAGAACTACCTCCCCTTTCAAACAAAATTGCTAGAATGTTTATCACTCTGGCAAGCTCTATTTCTTTTGGTTCGCTTCAAGTTCGCTGACCGGTTCGCGAACCTTAAGCGAACTAAAAAAATATTTTTTTAAAAAAAAGAAGAGTTAGTATAAGGGAAGTAAACAGAGAATAATGTAAAAAGAAAGACAGCTAGAGAGAGTAAATGAGAGATAGTGTCAATGACATCATCAGCAGTGCATTGCAGGTAAAAAGAGTGGAAAACATTTACCTTATAATTCTTGTTACCTTTTTAAAATATTTTTTAATACTTTCAATCTGTAAAACAAAGAACAAACATTTCAAAAAATATTAAAACATGTTTTTTAAAATTAGAAAAGACAAGGGAAAAGGTTCAAAAACAAACAGTTTTTCAACAACTTTGACATTTACAGAAGTCTCTGCTTCTCTACGTCCCCTACACAATCCTAAAGATATATATTCGAAAGAAACTGTATCTTGATGTTGCTGAACTGGAGCCTATTTTGGAACATGATGTTTTTCTTGCACTGCTAATGCCTCACAGTAGTGATGCAATAGCAGCGCAAAAAAGATGTAAAGCCATCATGAAATTGTGTCTAACATTGTAAATGATTGTTTTAGGATGCAAATAAGATGTGTGCTTTCAAGAGCTTTCTTTGAGGTGAGGCCTCTTTTTTTTAAAAAAAAAAACACTACTCAGAAGTACAGCACTCTAAGCATTAAAATTGATATTTACAGAACTCAGCTTACCCATATGTACCACACATTTCTAAATGTATATCATAAGTACAAAAAGCATAACATTAATTATACATGTTAAATGGTTTATTTTTGCTGTTCTCAGAATGTATCAAATTTCACTTAAATCAGTGACTTGAAGGTATTCATCATGCAACAGCGGGGAAAAAAAAACACAATCAAAATGACTGTGTTTAAAAAACCCATACAACCTAAGAAATCTGATTTCAAAACTCCTTAAAATTAACTTACTTTCAATGACGTCGAACGATCTCCTATGAACAGCATCCACTCTGTTGTGCTTTAAATATTTTCAGCCCGCCACTTTCTGAAAGAAAACCTCCATCGATACGTGAAATATGTTACATAGAAAAAAAACTTCTCTCATTATATCACATGTTTCCACTAGGCCAAATCATGTTGCCGCGATTCGCAAGTCTTGTAATTCTTCCAATCAAATCCCGACATTTTCTATTTTCGCAACTTTCAAAAATAAAATATTTGAGATTATTTTCACAATCCTGGACTACTAATATCTTACTCTTCTTTGTCACTCATGTTCTCCTTTTCCTATGACACTGATACTGCTTACTATGAAGCAGACTTACTTGCATCAGGTTTATATAGTTGGATTTTTAATCGAGACAGCATTGCAGACTTACATTCCCTCTACTTAAAATTTTGGTTTTAAAAACACCAGGTAAGAATTTTTAAGGTCAAACGGCAATTTTTTTTTGAAAGTTACAACAGAATCATTACAGAATGACCAGCCGTTTCCAGACTTTAAGTAAGCTGTATAATGTCCTGATGTTGTTGATGGACCATCGTGATAGATAATTGCTAGTAACAAAAGTCCTCCCTGATATTGACAGTTGAGAAGCCACAAAATTTTTTATTAAAGTTGACAATTTTGATCCATCAGGCCTACATCGTTGCATCATTAAAATGACATACTGGCCATATCTACGTATAAATAATGTTGACATCATATCACATTTACATTGGCTACACTCCATGTTGTGATCCGCTGCATTTACTAGCTTATTAAAGGACACTGATTTACTGTCTGGCAAAGTTAAATATATAAATTTTTCTGAGTCTACACTAGTAGTACTTGATACCATACAGTTCTCGCAGTCATGCTGCCATTGATAAGAAAGCCCAAACAGTTGATCTACATCTACACCCTCATCTTGCAATATATCAAGCATATACATTAAAAACTCCTGACAATCTTGCTGATTATTTTCAGAGAAGTCTGTTTGACCTGAACATTCATCTAACAGATAACGAACTTCAGACACACTTTCTACTTTTCTTCGATCAGTGCTACATTTCTCTAACACAGAATTCAACAAGCAGCATAAACTTTGTTCTGAATTGAACACAATCTGTTCTTTTAAACTCTCTAGTGAAAAGAGAACATTAACCACTACATTTGCATAGCAGTTGACACCAGAACTGTTTTCAAATTGAAAACCGACAACATCTTCAACAGAATCCACTTTCTTTCTGCTAACAATTTTCGGTTCATTGACTTTTAGTCTTTTTGCAACAACCTCCCTACTATTACTGCTATTTCTACGTTTCCGGCCTAACACACGTTTCTCAAACAAAGGATATTGAGGCAAATGTGGCGCATACTCTCTTCTTAACCTATTGTATTCCTTAACACAATCTAGATCCGCACAAATATTTGTGACATCACAGTCAATTAAGTACAATCCCGATAAAGTTCTAACTCGTGACAATGCCACATATGCCATACCCTCCTTGAACACAGAACTGCCAATATTCACCAATGCACAGTCTACTCTTAAACCTTGCGATTTATGGATTGTCACCGCATATGCCAAGCAAACAGGAAACTGTTTACGGCGAACATATAAGTCTTTAACAAGCAAAAACCTAGCAGAACAACGAGCAATTCTCTGTACTTCCTCAATGCCATCAAATTTAATTCTTAAGAATTCTATTCCATCTCTATTTCTGTATTTCTCAAAATCAACAACATTACCCATTGATCCATTTACCAGACCTCTTTCTACATGTAAATTCCGTCTCAAAATGATTCGGCAATTTAAACACACATTCAGAGTCTTTTCAAAACCCGCTGTCTTAGATATAGTCTTCTCTAATGAATCCAATTTTGATTTCAAATTGTCTGACAAAATAATAGTTGATCCCATATGCTCTAATTTGTCGATAGCTTCAAGTTTCACAATCTCTTGCTTTTCTAAATTCAACATTTTGTTGTTGAAGATGGCACATTCTGCAAGAGTTGGCATGAGACATATCCCGGATTTCTTCTCAGTAATTTTCTGAAAAATATTCTCAGGCACAATCTCTTGTTTGGGATATAAATTTGACAGTAATCGTGCATTTAAAGCTTCTTTCCCATGCTCGGTCACTTTT
Source organism: Lissotriton vulgaris (assembly GCF_964263255.1). Taxonomy (NCBI): domain Eukaryota; kingdom Metazoa; phylum Chordata; class Amphibia; order Caudata; family Salamandridae; genus Lissotriton; species Lissotriton vulgaris. The sequence continues at coordinate 1,222,946,785 of NC_141691.1, read as the reverse complement.
CCAATTCTAATATCTTGTAGAATATTCTTGTAATCTTCATCCTTTGCCTGACGCATATTTTGATGCAGTTCTGCATAATTGAAGTTTAACCATATATTGACGTTGCCAATGCTCCCTAGGCACTTCCTGGTATCTTCATGCGTGAGTATTTTGAACACAGGTTGACCTTTTACTGGTGTCAGCTGTAGAAGATCTCCGAAAACAATGATGTGTTTCCCACCAAATAAGACATCATATTCAGTTTTAAGTACTTCTTGCATTCTCAAATGCACAAAGGCAAGCATGACATTGGAAACCATGCTTACTTCGTCAATGATAAGTAGTTTCATTTTCCTCAAGACTCTTGAAACTTCACAGCAAGCATCTCCAGATAACTTGTTGTATTGTAATTTGTTGTCATGCTCCACCGGCAGCATCAGTAGACGATGCAAAGTAATACCTTTAATATTATGTGCTGCCAGTCCAGTAGGAGCGGTGACAACACAAGACAGCGATGACTCAGTCCTTTCCTGCAAATAACAAGAGATTGCTTTAATGAGGAAACTTTTTCCAGTTCCCGCTTCTCCACTCACGTACAGTCGGACAGGCTTCAACGATGTACATGAGCACTCTTTCTTCTCATGACTTAATCCGTGCTCAATTTCCTTGGTAACTTCATCATATATTTTCCTCTGCTCAACGTTGAGTTGTTTTTCCAAGTCTTGTAAGTTAACTGAATCCTCCTGAGCATGTGCCATGGCTCTTTCTACTTCATTCATAGCAGTGGCAGCTTCATTTTCGATAATAGGTCCTCCAAGTGGATCTTGACTCAATGAAACAGAACTCTGACTGTCCTGAGAACTGTCTCTGGCAATCTCGGCTGCAATCGTTGCTTCCTGCTCAATTTCCAAAGTTAGCATTTCTTGATATCTAGAAAAAGCAGGACATTCTATGGACTCCTTGGCTGCATTGAAAGAGTCTTCGTAACAGAGGAAATCTCCAAGCAGTTCCTCTTCTGCACGCCAAGGCTTGAAAAGTTGCAAAAGTGCTAAATAGAAAAACTCCTTTTTTTCTGGAGATTCGCCACTCAATTTTCGATGGTTTACTAATTGGCATTTTCTTTGCTTGACCAGGCATCCCTCACTTCCAATTACAGCATACACTCCTTTCTCAATATCTTCTTTGATGTTCCTCTTGAATATATAATTTTGGAGAACCTCATATAGACAAACATTCTCAAGGTGACTGCTTCGATTTGGATAATATGTATCCAACATGTTGGTCTTCAAAATGTCGGTACTGTTTGGTTCCTTTTCTGCCAAATACTCAATTTCCCGAACAGGTTTTAGAACTCGATTTCGCGTTGCAGCAAGACCAAGACTCGCCCAAACGAGACTCCTGGATTTGGCATAGAGACTTGCTGAAGACAATCGATCAGAACATTCGTAAGCTCCGATTTCTCGATGCGACAACATCTTCAGACTGAAACTGTACAACTTCTTGCTGAGGCTCTTTTCATGGGAAATGTCCTCCCACATATCCTTCAGTTCGGTCTTTTCTTTTTTGGTGATGTAAGATGTCACATACCGAGCCACAGCCATACAGTTGTCAGCCACAAACTGTATATCCATGTTGGCATTCCACATGGACAAAATCACTGGGTTGTAGTCATTGATATACTTGGACTCTTCATTCCTTTTCAAATTGTATGTATTCTTGGGTGATTTCCTCGTCACATTATGTCGCAGCGAAGACATCAAACTGTTCACTCTTCCTTTAGAAATCACCGGTCGTGGAAAGTTGAAACGACATTTGGTGTAAAACTTGTCCTTGTTTCTGAATTTACGACGACAGTACTTTCCACAACGATGGCTTTGGAAACGTAGAACTTGTTCTCTTAGACTTTTCTTCTCCGTTGCGTTTGGAACAGCACACGTAGAATACTGTTCGATGAAATTCATCACTAAGTCATCCGGATCTGTTCCAAATTTAGGTGCATCCTTGATCCACAGCAACATATGTATATGAGGGGCACCTCTTGCTTGGTACTCCTTTCTCCAGAAGAAATCCAACACCTCTCCAAGAGGTGGATTCTTTTTATTTGTGATGAAAGACATCATAGCTTCAAATCTATGATTGAAGTACCTGCATACATTCACAGGATCCAAAGAACACAGTTCTCCAGGTGTCTTGAATTCAATGTTTTCAATATTTCCATTTGCCTCTCGTAGAAATTCAAGTAAGTCTTCCCAGCCATACTCGGCACAGCTCAGAGTGAGGAACCATGTTGGAGTTCCTAAGTTCCTCAGCATACATTTTAAATCACCATGACGACGGTACCAGTACTCATTAGTACCACGCTGACACGCCATGAGATTAATTAAGTGAGAATCCAAAATACTGTCTTGGACATTGACTTTATGCATAAAGTCACTTGCTGAGATGTTTCGCATGTGTATACCACTTTTTAAGATGTGGTTCACTGCATATGACAGTCCAGACAGATCGCTTTCAAACAGGAGATGAAACAAATAGGGAATGCATTGCCGAAACCTAGGATCTTCTGCATACAATCGTAAAGTCCGGTATTCAGACGCAGGAATTTGATGAGGTCGCTCATCATATCTTCCTCCTTGACCTGTGGGAAATAGCTGTGGGAAACACCGAGCTTCCAAACTTTCCTCCCAAACACTAATGGGACTCCCTTTGGCTTGTTTCATTTGAAACAACTCAATTGCATTCCCCATGACTTCCTTGGAATGCAAAGGATGAACACTATAATGTTCATATATTTCTTCACTTTTAGAGGCCTCTACTTTCTCAATTTGGCCTACACACAAATCGCTATCCTCTTCATCACTTACTTCCTCTTCTGCAACATATACATTCTTATAGTACTTATTATTTTTCTTCAAATACACTGTTGCCTTTTTGACTTTCCTAACATCCACTAAATCTTGCCATATTTTCTTATTCTTTGTCGGAACCCCATTAACCAAGATAACCAGAGGTTCCTCTTCCACTTTTTCTATTCCAATTGTGTTAATGTTTTTCTTCAAATCTAGAGGCAAATAAACAACTCTTCCCTTTAATCCTCTCTGTAAATCTGCTGGAGGCAACTTCCCTGTCTTTGGCTCCATTCTTACAATAGCCTGAAAGGGATGGATACTTTGAAACAAAATAGATTCATAAGTATTTAAATCCTTCAATTCAGAAGGAATCTCAACCAATTCCAGATTATTATGAACTGCCCTAGCAGGCATCTGGTTTTGGTTTAATTTATTACAACAATAAGTACACACACGTTGATCCGATCCCAAATCAAAATAATTTTCTACCATCAAGTATGTGGCTAAATCCTTCCATTCACTATTATTTTCCCTTTCACTTTTTGCATATAAATCAACTACCTTAGTCTGATTCTTATAATAAGTGCGTCGACAACATACACAAGTGAAATTAGGCCTCTCACTTGATTTCATCTGAAACGTGGCAATTTCCTTCTGAAAATTATCTGTACTGGAAACCTGTACATTATCTTCCACATTACCCTCTACTTCAGGGTCAATTTGAACATTCTCATCTTTACTACCAAAGTAACAAAACTCAATTTCTTCACAAAGATTCTTCACATCTATTTCAGAACCATGCAAAAGAGCAGCACATAACTGTTTAAGCATAATTGCTGGACTCTTAGCATAATACAACATTCTCACTAATTTTCTCACTTTATTATGATGCACTGCTAGCATCCTGAAATGATGAAAAACACTCTGGCATACTCTCCTGGAAAGACAAGCCAGCGAATGACCACGGAAACCTGTCATTTGTCTCACTCTGCAAGGATCTAAATCTTGCAACAACTTCATTTTCTGCTTCAAACTTTTCTTATTAAATGTCCGTATAAAATCACAAAGCAAATTGATGGAAACCTGTCGCACACTGCAAATAGAACTACACTTCCAAATGTACACAGGACCCTTAGGACGTCTTCCTAAAACCTCATCACTTAGCGCCTCTTCTGTCTCTGTTGTCACAAGTTGTTCTTTTTCAACTGGACAACCATCCTTCACTTCATAAGCTCGACCACTGATGTCAACTGCATGCACCAAATCATTATCCTGAAAATAAGTCTCCTCATTAAAAAATGCCTCAGAACTTGAACTATGCATCCATTCTCCGGAAAAAACTTCACAAAAGTTAGTACGATTTACTACTCTCTTCCATCTACTTTTTGTTTTGAAATCAGAAATTACCTTGCTTAGTTTCCTAATTCTATTGATTACCAAAATAAACAACTTTCGCTTAATTTCAAAAGCATGATCAATAATTTTCTCTACATTTTTCTTCTTCCTATAAAATGCCGCTTTCTGTTGGCCTTTCTTTTTAATATTTTTCAATAAATTAACTAATATCCTATTACGGAACATCCGAGTTCGAATGTCCCTAAACTGTTGTTTCCTTCTACTATCATGCACAGAGTTATCTCTTCCTCTACCAGTAACATTTGTGATGGGTCTCTCCTTTCCATTTAAATTATTTTTCTTTTTGTGAACTGAAACATTTTTTTGAGCAAAATTTTTTTTACTACAAATATTTCTTAAGAATGATTTCGTGCTCTTACCCGGACCTTTCTTGGTGTTTTGACAAGTATTTGGGGAAGAGGACTGCTGCAATAAAACATCATCCTGCTGTCTTTGACGTTTTCTAGCCTTTCGTATTCGACTTCTGGAAGGCATTTACCAAACTATGAAAGAATCTGCAGTTGAACCTGTGGAAAAATATAATATAAAATGTTATTAACCACTATTACCAAACAGTAAATAAATAACAGTCATCTAAAACTTAATGCCGTACTAATTATTTAACATAGCAAATATTTTCCACCAGCACTGCATCACAAAAATGACACTCAATGGTACAAAACAGGCATACAACACTCATAAATCACTCCCTAATATTTTAGATCATTAATTCAGGATGACGATAAGATGTAGCCTATCTAAAGATTTGTTTAGGCCCTGATCTTTAGACTGGGGTGAATGTGTGTCATTGATCCACATTCAGTCCATCACCTGTTTTGTTTATTTGAGGTGAGGCCAACACATGGTTGCAGATAAGATTTTCACTGAAAAAAACCAAGGTAAAAAAACATGTGAAGACCTACCAATGAAGTAAATCATTAAATGAAAACCAATACATTTCTAGAAATATGCACTACTAGTGCTTCATAAGATGTTTTGGGCCACATTTATAAGTTATTTGAGTATCTAGTATGCTATTTTACGTTCTTCATGGTGCAAATTTATTGTAAATACACTCCCACCTGCGGTTGGCAAATTTAGATTTTGATTATGGGAGTTAGATAGGCATGTTAATAATTTCCCAAAAATGGTGTATAACCCCAAACAACCTTTGAAGCAAATGCTTTTAGCCATGTTATCCACCTCCCATTGGATAACATGGCTAGGAAGTGCTTGCAAATGTGATAAAAAAAGGCCGCAATGCATGAATATCGCAGAAAAGTCAGCGATATTCATGCATTTTCCAGCAAATGCTCTTAGCCATGTTATCCACTTCCTATTAAATAACATGGCTAAGAACTGCTCAGGGCCCCATGAGGAACGCTTTCCATTTAAAAAGGGAAAAATAACATCAAAGACACTAAAATGCCTTCTAAATATGAACCCAAACAACCCATGAAGCAATGTGAAAAAAAACTGCCACAATGCATGAATATAGCAGAAAAGTCAGCGATATTCATGCATTTTCCAGCAAATGCTCTTAGCCATGTTATCCACTTCCAATAAAATAACATGGCTAAGAACTGCTCAGGGCCCCATGAGGAACGCTTTCCATTTAAAAATGGAAAAATAACATCAAAGACACTAAAATGCCTTCTAAATATGAACCCAAACAACCTATGAAGCAATGTGAAAAAAAACGGCCACAATGCATGAATATAGCAGAAAAATCAGCGATATTCATGCATTTTCCAGCAAATGCTCTTAGCCATGTTATCCACTTCCTATTAAATAACATGGCTAAGAACTACTCAGGGCCCCATGAGGAACGCTTTCCATTTAAAAAGGGAAAAATAACATCAAAGACACTAAAATGCCTTCTAAATATGAACCCAAACAACCCATGAAGCAATGTGAAAAAAAACTGCCGCAATGCATGAATATAACAGAAAAGTCAGCGATATTCATGCATTTTCCAGCAAATGCTCTTAGCCATGTTATCCACTTCCAATTAAATAACATGGCTAAGAACTGCTCAGGGCCCCATGAGGAACGCTTTCCATTTAAAAAGGGAAAAATAACATCAAAGACACTAAAATGCCTTCTAAATATGACCCCAAACAACCTATGAAGCTCTAACAGTACATATCCTGAAATTTAATTCATTTCAAAATTCGTTTTTAAACACAGCATATAAATCAATTGTATACCTGCATTCATGAAGAAATGACTAAAAATGTCCTTGAGACACATGAAAGTGTTTTCTGCAATTCCCTAGCACCATTTTTGGGACACTATTAATATGGCTAGGTAACTCCCATAATCAAAATCTAAATTTGCAAAGCACAAGTGGGAGCGTATTTACAAGACACTTGCCCCATGAGGAACACTTTACATTTTAAAAGGCGAACATAACATCTTAGACACTCAAATACCTTATAAATATGGCCCAAAACAACCTATGAAGCTCTAGCAGTACATATCCAGAAATGTAATTGATTTCTTAAATCGTTTTTAAATGCAACATATCTGTTTCAGCTTACATAACAGACCATGAAATGGGCTCCATGTATCACAATATCTTGTGTTACTGCATGCCAGAATGTTACACCAAATATGCAATTACAATTCCTCTATGAAACTAATTCTATTAGTATATCACTAGAGACAAAACCACATTTTGTAAACACAGCTTTTTTCATCATTTTCTCCTTAAATCATACTATTCTCTATCTAAATTAAATAAATCTTTTCTCACCTTAGCAAATATTTTTTGAGTTTTGAAAACAGTCTCAGAAATACACCAAATTGTCTTCAGCAGAAGAAAAAGGATGCACTCCAAAGGCTGCAGCTATTGAAAGCACAGAAATACAGATATTCTTTTCACATATCTCTCATATTAGCCAATCATTCCTCTTCCCTCACTTTTTTCAAATCAAAACCCTTCCCCCCTCTGCCCTGTCTGCCTTGTTTCCATAGCAACCACCTCCTGGAAGACCTCTCATGTTTGCAAATTCACACAACAATGTTTCAATTGAACTCTGAACTCTCAGTGCACCTGCGTATCCAGTGCAATCTTTCATTAAATGTTTCTTCCTTGACCATTCAAATTACATCTTTCAAGGAACACATCCATGCACCCTAACTTTCTGTTTTCAGAAATGGAAATGCACCAATCACTGCTAATGAATCATTAGCATTGTAAATCCACAATTTTTTTTCTTTAGAAACTCCTACTGTTTCAACTGCCCTTTCATTACCACACTTCATCTGACTGCAGCCCAACCTTCACCCACCATGTTTAAGGTCTGGATTCTTGGACATAGTTACATCCACTGGGCTCAAAGGTATGCTGAGAGCAGAAATTTACATAACCTCAATTTACAAGATGTGGAAATTAAGTGGTTGGGCCAAAGAGGATTAAAATGTCACCAATTGATACCATTGGTGAAAACCTTTATGCATTTGCCAAAACCTGACCTGTTAATAGTGCACTGTGGAGGTAATGATTTGGGCACTTTGACAGGGGTAGGTCTGGAAATGCTTTTAAAGGACACCTTTGAGCAATTAATGGCACTTTTTCCTAAAACTGCCTTGGTATATTCCAATATATGCCAAAGACAGAAATGGAGGTGGTCCAACCAATTTTGTCCACAAATTGAGAAAGCGAGGAAGCATGTAAACAAATCTGTTTCAGCTTACATGAGAGACCATGGAATGGGCTCTCTGTACAACAATAACTTGCGTTACTACATGCAAGATATCTACAGAGGAGATGGAGTTCACTTCTCAGATGAGGGCAACAGAATTTTCATTCTGAATTTAAGACTGTGCATTGGTACCTACTTATAAGTACCTAAATGTACCATAAACCCAAAAGCTCTTCTCAGAGCTACCCTACATCTGATCACTCACAATTATTATTTTTCTCTAACTTTTTTCACTAATTTTCCACAAAATTCGCTCCCCGGAGCGCTACCCGGTTCGCTAACCGAAAGCTAACCTCGCGGAATTTTTTTAAAAAAAGTGTTTTTTTCCGCACATATAAGCCTCCTCAGCCATGCTCAGAAAACCTAGGGGGTCAAGATAAGTCTACCATGACCCCTTCTACCCATTCTAAACATTATTTGCCCTCCATCTTGTATCTTAATGCGACCGAAACACAAAATGGTGGATTCCCGTGACGCTTAAGGTTCGCTAACCGGGCCGCTTCCCGGAAAGCGGTCCAAAAAAAAGGTGGGAAAGTAATTTACAGAAAAACGACTAGAGACACTCTCACCAAATATACATTAGCTCATACTACATAACAATCCCTTCCATTCTCACAAATTTCATTGAAATTTCATTTAGCCATTTAGCCTGTAGACCTCTCCAAATACCGTGAGGCAAATTACTTCACAAAACACATCTGAAGTGTTGGAATTGACAACCAATGAAAATGTTACTTTCATTTTCTACTTTTATTACCTGACATTTGATTGGTTATATACCTGTATATATATAAAGGGAGAGAAGGAAACACAGCCATTTTGACTACTACTTGTTGTTGTATATATCATTTAGAATATCAATAATAACATCAACTTGTTTCTAAAGGTAAGTTGTTATTTTTAAAACTGAAGTATATTGTGCACTATAAGTAAATATGGTAAACTTTTTCAGATAGTTATATACTATCCCTCTGTAAGAGTTAGACATTGAGAAAGGCTTCTTTATTATAATTATGGACTGATTTAGGTTTCTGTGGTATAATTATGAATTTACTTAGGCTTCTTCACAGGCACTTTTTAATAGTACTACTTCACGCCTGAAACCATACAGTGCCCATAGATTACTTCTCTGGTATAAACTCACAAATGCCTGTCTGAACTTAAACCCAACAGTGCCCTATCTCTACTGATATATTTATTTTTTATGCAAATTACAGCAATAAAATGGAAGGTGAGCAGAATGTTTCCTTCGAAATTGTTCTGGAGACCAACACAGAAAAAGAAATTGAGGACAATGATGACTCTGATTTCATGGATCAATCACGGGACCATGAATTAGTTCAATGTGTGGAATCAGTGGATCATTTACTTCATTATGATGACGGTCAAATGTTTGAACTTATGTTCACTGAACAAGAACACATATCAGACAGTGAAATGCTAGACGTTCTAGTAAATTTCGAAAAACAATCCGAAAAATAAAATTATATGTAATATTAAAAAATTGTTTGAGTCTTTAATCATTTTTATATGTAATTCATAAAGTAGTTAAATGTAAGAAATGTTACTACATTTTGAAACACAATCACAACAATAAAAAATTGCTGAAAAAATAAAAATATTAAAAAAAAATCAACAAAACCAACAAATAATTAACATACAGTATTAGAAAAGTCTTTCATTCTTTTATCCATAAAGTTCGCTGCCCAGAACGCTTTCCGGTTCGCGAACTTGGCGCTTACCACGCAAAAAAAAATTTTTTAATTTTTTTTTTTGGGACCCTCCTAGGCCCTTTTAAAACCTCCACATAAAACCTAGGGGGTCAACGAGGATCTACTATGCCCCCTTATGGCAATTTCCCCCTTTGTTTTGGCCTCCTCTTGTCTCTCGATCCTACCGAGAGACAAGATGGCGGCCGCTCCGGACTGTTTAGAATGTTGACAGACACCGGAGGGCCAATCAGCTTCGCATCGCAAAGTTCCGATACGCGAAAGGTTCGCTAACCGGATCGCTGCCCGGAGCGCTGTTACAGATATATATCTTGATTCAAACGTTAATTTCTCAAAATCCACTGGAGCACATATATTGAGACCTAGCAAAGGCACATCGGGCTAACAGTCCCTACAATTTTGCCAAGTTTCGTGAAAATCCATTCAGCCGTTCGGGCTAAAAGTGAGTCCAACCGCCCTATGGAAATTAACATGGGAAAAAGGCGTTTTGGGACCCCCCTTTTTTCTCGGCCCCCCCTCCACAAAACCCCCCCAAATTTTCAAGGTCTGCTCAGAAACAAAATGTTCCATTTTCCTGAAAATTTCAGCCAATTCCGTCCACAAACGCCAAAGTTATTAGGCATAGAATTTTCAGAAATCCCATAGGGAAAAAATCCTAACTATATATACCTACTGGCGACCGCCAGTAGGTAATATATATTCAGTGAAAAAACCATAGGTTATAGACCATATATAGTTAGGGATTTGCATTTACAAAACCTTATTTTACTCGCATAAAACCATTGAAATTCCATATATAGTTAGTTGCGCTAACTATATATCGCGCACCCGCAATCCACTGCTGATGATGTCACATATTACATCATTCATGACATGGTCAGTGACATCACTGATGACATCACTGATGACATCTCAAATGACATCTCAAATGACATCACTGATGAAATCACTGATGACATCTCATTTGACATGACTGATCACATCACTGATGATATCATTCATATGATAATACGATGAACCTCTTCAGACTCTAATATAACCTTAGATATACTCAGTGTAAACAGACACTTACAGACTGTCACTCATTCATGGAGTTACTCACATACCTAGTCAGTCATGCAAAGAATCAATCACACCTCCATTTCCTCAACTATACATTTATACACACCTTACTTATTCAAACATATTCGAACACATATTTACTCTCTTATACAATCACTGATACAAGTTCTCAATGATCCATACAGCCACTCACACATTCACTGGCTCTTATGCACAGTAATTTATATATGTCAACTCTCACATGTACTGTGTTTACATATGTACTTACTTTGACATGTAGCACTGAGATATCCATTCACTCACCAATACACTCATGCACACAGTCAACCGCCCATACAGCTGTTTCCACATGCACTTTTGAACCCATACATCTAGTGAATCCACTGCTCACACATCTATGCACAGAGTCATACACCTCCCAGCCACCCACACACACACTCAGTCTCCCATACAAATACCTGGGCTACCAATCAATAACCCATATAGTTACTCATATAGCTACTTATCAACACATGCAGCAGTTTACAGAACAACAGACATAATGATGCACAAATTAAGACAGTTTAGTCACTAACCCATGCACTCAGTGAGACATATTTAATCACTCACTCATACAGTCAGTCATGCACCTACTAAATCCTTCATCCAGACACTTATACATCCACTCATTCTTCAATATGTAAGACATATTTACACTTTACAGAAACATACAGTCACTGGATGTTGTCATCAGTGATGTCATCAGTGATGTCACTGACCATGTCATGAATGATGTAATATGTGACATCATCAGCAGTGGATTGCGGGTGCGCGATATATAGTTAGCGCAACTAACTATATATGGAATTTCAATGGTTTTATGCGAGTAAAATAAGGTTTTGTAAATGCAAATCCCTAACTATATATGGTCTATAACCTATGGTTTTTTCACTGAATTTTCAAGGTTTTGTAAATGCAAATTCCTAACTATATATGGTCTATAACCTATGGTTTTTTCTGTGAATTTCATTGGTTTTTTAAAAGCTAACATCTGTAACTGTAAAATGTATTCTTCTTTAAATCTTAAAATATATTTTAGATGTTTATTAATAATTTTTTTTTTAATATTTTTTTTCCTTCGCTTCTAGTTCGCGAACCGGGAAGCTTTCCGTTAGCTCATCTTGATGCCGCGACCTAGTCCGCGAACCGGTCAACGTTACGTTAGCGGAACTGTGACGCGTCGCGGAAGCGCGACGTATCACGTTGTCGCGTAATACGTCTAATGACGCGCCGCGTTAGCGCTCCCGGAAGTGCTCCGGACCGCGAACCGGAAGCGATCCAGGACGCGGCGCGCACCGCGTAACGTAAGCGGAACAGGTCATGTGACTTGTTTATCAAACTTTTCATTGGTTCATTTCACTTTTGGTTTCCAAATGATGTATGACTAGGTCATGTGACCTAAAAATAACACTTTTCATTGGTTCAGAACTTTTGCTTTTCCCAAATCATGTAAACCCCTCCTTATTTCCTCACTCTGACTTTCATCTTGGTGAGAGAAAGACCATTTACCTACAATTGAGCAATGGCTTCTGTACTTGCTGCAGCTGGTGGACCCCCACCACCACCTCAACCTCCTCATAAGAAGAGAGGACCACCCAGTCAATTTACCTCCAACAGAGAGCAGGAAGAGGAGGAAGAAGAAGAAGAGGATCCAGATCAACAACAATTTATCCCAGAGTTGCCCCGTGTTTCAAAGAGAAAAACTAGTTTCATCTGGCAGTTTTTTTCCATCCCTCCAGGGGAGAAGAAGGTGAATGCGAAATATGCCACCTGCCTCATCTGTGATTACAGATTGTCAAGAGGCACAGAGAAGAAATATAGTATGGGCAACTATACTATGCATCGACATATGACTAGGTGGCATCCCTTGAACTACAGCCGGGCTGAGTTAAGGGACCTACAAGACAATCCCCCGACAACTCCTGTGGCCAGATCTACCTCATCAATGTCTTTGTCAGGAAGAGAGGCACAGGAAACTGTGCCAAATATTCAACCAAATTTCCAACATATGAGGTTTACTTGTATATATTGCGGTGCAATGTTGTCGTATGGGAACATGAGCATCAACTTGATTAATATGGTGTTCGAAAACCATAAGTACCCTAATGCACCCAAGAAGTAATTTTTTTTTTGCTCCTGTTGAGCCGTTTTCAATGCCTGTTTTTTTGTTGTTTCCCCTCCATAAAAAACACAAAAAAAACATAAAACTGTTCTAAAAATACAAAAAAATCAAAAAATGTTCAGAAAAAAAAAAAAAAATATATAAAACAACAAAAACAAAAAAAAAAAGTTCTTTTCAGAACTACCTCCCCTTTCAAATAAAATTGCTAGAATGTTTATCACTCTGGCAAGCTCTATTTCTTTTGGTTCGCTTCAAGTTCGCTGACCGGTTCGCGAACTTTAAGCGAACTAAAAAAATATTTTTTAAAAAAAAGAAGAGTTAGTATAAGGGAAGTAAACAGAGAATAATGTAAAAAGAAAGACAGCTATAAAGAGTAAATGAGAGATAGTGTCAGTGACATCATCAGCAGTGCATTGCGGGTAAAAAGAGTAGAAAACATTTACCTTATAATTCTTGTTACCTTTTTAAAATATTTTTTCATACTTTCAATCTGTGAAACAGAGAACAAACATTTCCAAAAATATTAAAACATGTACTTAAAAATTAGAAAAGACAAGGGAAAAGGTTCAAGAACAAACAGTTTTTCAACAACTTTGACATTTACAGAAGTCTCTGCTTCTCTACGTCCCCTACACAATCCTAAATATATATATTTTACAAAAAACTGTATCTTGATGTTGAATAACTGAGGCCTATTTTGGAACATGGTGCTTTTTTTGCACTGCTAATGTCTCACAATAGTGATGCAAATGCAGCGCAAAAAAGATGTAAAGCCATCATAAAATTGTGTCTAACAATTTAAATGATTGTTTTAGGATGCAAATAAGATGTGTACTTTCAAGAGCTTTCTTTGAGGTGAGGCCTATTTCTTTTTTTTAAAAAAAAAACAGTACCCAGAAGTACAGCACTGTAAGCATTAAAATTGACACTTACAGAAAATCAGCTTCTCCATATCTACCTCACATTTCTAAATGTATATCATAAGTACAAAAAGCATAACATTAATTATACATGTTAAATGGTTTATTTTTGCTGTTCTCAGAATGTATCAAATTTCACTTAAATCAGTGACTTGAAGATATTCATCATGTAACAGCGGGGAAAAAAAAACACAATCAAAATGACTGTGTTTAAAAAACCCATACAACCTAAGAAATCTGATTTCAAAACTCCTTAAAATTAACTTACTTTCAATGACGTCGAAGGATCTCCTATGAACAGCATCCACTCTGTTGTGCTATAAATATTTTCAGCCCGCCACTTTCTGAAAGAAAACCTCCATCGATACGAAAAATATGTTACATAGAAAAAAAGACTTCTCTCATTCTATCACATGTTTCCACTAGGCCAAATCATGTTGCCGCGATTCGCAAGTCTTGTAATTCTTCCAATCAAATCCCGACATTTTCTATTTTCGCAACTTGCAAAAAGAAAACATTTGAGATTATTTTCACAATCCTGGACTACTAATATCTTACTCTTCTTTGTCACTCATGTTCTCCTTTTCCTATGACACTGATACTGCTTACTATGAAGCAGACTTACTTGCATCAGGTTTATATAGTCGGATTTTACAAAATAACATTATAATTAAAAGTTTTGGACCAATAATCTAGACAGCATTGCAGACTTACATTCCCTCAACTTGATGAACCTTTTCCAATTCTTCACAGGAAATCTTGAGATTCTTTCTTTAAAATTTTGGTTTTAAAAACACCAGGTAAGAATTTTTAAGGTCAAACGGCAATTTTTTTTTGAAACTTACAACGGAATCATTGCAGAATGACCAGCCGTTTCGAGACTTTAAATAAGCTGTATAATGTCCTGAAGATGTTGAAGGACCATCGTGATAGATAATTGCTACAGTTACAAAAGTCCTTCCTGATATTGAAAGCTGAGAAGCCACAAATTTTTTTATTAAAGTTGACAATTTTGATCCATCAGGCCTACATCGTTGCATCATTAAAATGACATACTGTCCATATCTACGTATAAGTAATGTTGACATCATTTCAGATTTACATTGGCTACACTCCATGTTGTGATCCGCTGCATTTACTAGCTTATTAAAGGAGACTGATTTACTGTCTGGCAAAGTTAAATATATAAATCTTTCTGAGTCTACACTAGTAGTACTTGATACCCTACAATTCTCGCAGTCATGCTGCCATTGATAAGAAAGCCCAAACAGGTGATCTACATCTACACCCTCAACTTGCAATATATCAAGCATATACATTAAAAACTCCTGACAATCTTGCTGATTATTTTCAGAGAAGTCTGTTTGACCTGAACATTCATCTAACAGATAACGAACTTCAGACACACTTTCTACTTTTGTTCGATCAGTGCTACATTTCTCGAAAACAGAATTCAACAAACAGCATAAAATTTGTTCAGAATTCAACAGAATCTGTTCTTTTAAACTCTCTAGTGAAAAGAGAACATTAACCACTACATTTGCATAGCAGTTGACACCAGAACTGTTTTCAAATTGAAAACCGACAACATCTTCAACAGAATCCACTTTCTTTCTGCTAACAATTTTCGGTTCATTGACTTTTAGTCTTTTTGCAACAACCTCCCTACTATTACTGCTATTTCTACGTTTGCGGCCTACCACACGTTTCTCAAACAAAGGATATTGAGGCAAATGTGGCGCATACTCTCTTCTTAACCTATTGTATTCCTTAACACAATCTAGATCCGCACAAATGTTTGTGACATCACAGTCAATCAAGTACAATCCCGATAAAGTTCTAACTCGTGACAATGCCACATATGCCATACCCTCCTTGAACACAGAACAGCCAATATTCACCAATGCACAGTCTACACTTAAACCTTGCGATTTATGGATTGTCACCGCATATGCCAAGCAAACAGGAAACTGTTTACGGCGAACATATAAATCTTTAACAAGCAAAAACCTAGCAGAACAACGACCAATTTGCTGTACTTCCTCAATGCCATCAAATTTAATTCTTAAAAATTCTATTCCATCTCTATTTCTGTATTTCTCAAAATCAACAACATTACCCATTGATCCATTTACCAGACCTCTTTCTACATGTAAATTCCTTCTCAAAATAATTCGGCAATTTAAACACACATTCAAAGTCTTTTCAAAACCCGCTGTTTTAGATATAGTCTTCTCTAATGAATCCAATTTTGATTTCAAATTGTCTGACAAAATAATTGTTGATCCCATATGCTCTAATTTGTCGATAGCTTCAAGTTTCACAATCTCTTGCTTTTCTAAATTCAACATTTTGTTGTTGAAGATGGCAGATTCTGCAAGAGTTGGCATGAGACATATCCCGGATTTCTTCTCAGTAATTTTCTGAAAAATATTCTCAGGCACAATCTCTTGTTTGGGATATAAATTTGACAGTAATCGTGCATTTAAAGCTTCTTTCCCATGCTCAGTCACTTTTCCAATTCTAATATCTTGTAGAATATTCTTGTAATCTTCATCCTTTGCCTGACGCATATTTTGATGCAGTTCTGCATAATTGAAGTTTAACCATATATTGACGTTGCCAATGCTCCCTAGGCACTTCCTGGTATCTTCATGCGTGAGTATTTTGAACACAGGTTGACCTTTTACTGGTGTCAGCTGCAGAAGATCTCCGAAAACAATGATGTGTTTCCCACCAAATAACACATCATATTCAGTTTTAAGTACTTCTTGCATTCTCAAATGCACAAAGGCAAGCATGACATTGCAAACCATGCTTACTTCGTCAATGATAAGTAGTTTCATTTTCCTCAAGACTCTTGAAACTTCACAGCAAGCATCTCCAGATAACTTGTTGTATTGTAATTTGTTGTCATGCTCCACCGGCAGCATCAGTAGACGATGCAAAGTAATACCTTTAATGTTATGTGCTGCCAGTCCAGTAGGAGCGGTGACAACACAAGACAGCGATGACTCAGTCCTTTCCTGCAAATAACAAGAGATTGCTTTAATGAGGAAACTTTTTCCAGTTCCCGCTTCTCCACTCACGTACAGTCGGACAGGCTTCAACGATGTACATGAGCACTTGTTCTTCTCATGACTTAATCCGTGCTCAATTTCCTTGGTAACTTCATCATATATTTTCCTCTGCTCAACGTTGAGTTGTTTTTCCAAGTCTTCTAAGTTAACTGAATCCTCCTGAGCATGTGCCATGGCTCTTTCCACTTCATTCATAGCAGTGGCAGCTTCATTTTCGATAATAGGTCCTCCAAGTGGATCTTGACTCAATGAAACAGAACTCTGACTGTCCTGAGAACTGTCTCTGGCAATCTCGGCTGCAATCGTTGCTTCCTGCTCAATTTCCAAAGTTAGCATTTCTTGATATTTAGAAAAAGCAGGACATTCTATGGACTCCTTGGCTGCATTGAAAGAGTCTTCGTAACAGAGGAAATCTCCAAGCAGTTCCTCTTCTGCACGCCAAGGCTTGAAAAGTTGCAAAAGTGCTAAATAAAAAAACTCCTTTTTTTCTGGAGATTCACCACTCAATTTTCGATGGTTTACTAATTGGCATTTTCTTTGCTTGACCAGGCATCCCTCACTTCCAATTACAGCATACACTCCTTTCTCAATATCTTCTTTGATGTTCCTCTTGAATATATAATTTTGGAGAACCTCATATAGACAAACATTCTCAAGGTGACTGCTTCGATTTGGATAATATGTATCCAACATGTTGGTCTTCAAAATGTCGGTACTGTTTGGTTCCTTTTCTGCCAAATACTCAATTTCCCGGACAGGTTTTAGAACTCGATTTCGCGTTGCAGCAAGACCAAGACTCGCCCAAACGAGACTCCTGGATTTGGCATAGAGACTTGCTGAAGACAATCGGTCAGAACATTCGTAAGCTCCGATTTCTCGATGCGACAACATCTTCAGACTGAAACTGTACAACTTCTTGCTGAGGCTCTTTTCATGGGAAATGTCCTCCCACATATCCTTCAGTTCGGTCTTTTCTTTTTTGGTGATGTAAGATGTCACATACCGAGCCACAGCCATACAGTTGTCAGCCACAAACTGTATATCCATGTTAGCATTCCACATGGACAAAATCACTGGGTTGTAGTCATTGATGTACTTGGACTCTTCGTTCCTTTTCAAATTGTATGTATTCTTGGGTGATTTTCTCGTCACATTATGTCGCAGCAAAGACATCAAACTGTTCACTCTTCCTTTAGAAATCACCGGTCGTGGAAAGTTGAAACGACATTTGGTGTAGAACTTGTCCTTGTTTCTGAATTTACGACGACAGTACTTTCCACAACGATGGCTTTGGAAACGTAGAACTTGTTCTCTTAGACTTTTCTTCTCCGTTGCGTTTGGAACAGCACACGTAGAATACTGTTCGATGAAATTCATCACTAACTCATCCGGATCTGTTCCAAATTTAGGTGCATCCTTGATCCACAACAACATATGTATATGAGGGGCACCTCTTGCTTGGTACTCCTTTCTCCAGAAGAAATCCAACACCTCTCCAAGAGGTGGATTCTTTTTATTTGTGATGAAAGACATCATAGCTTCAAATCTATGATTGAAGTACCTGCATACATTCACTGGATCCAAAGAACACAGTTCTCCAGGTGTCTTGAATTCAATGTTTTCAATATTTCCATTTGCCTCTCGTAGAAATTCAAGTAAGTCTTCCCAGCCATACTCGGCACAGCTCAGAGTGAGGAACCATGTTGGAGTTCCTAAGTTCCTCAGCATACATTTTAAATCACCATGACGACGGTACCAGTACTCATTAGTACCACGCTGACACGCCATGAGATTAATTAAGTGAGAATCCAAAATACTGTCTTGGACATTGACTTTATGCATAAAGTCACTTGCCGAGATGTTTCGCATCTGTATACCACTTTTCAAGATGTGGTTCACTGCATATGACAGTCCAGACAGATCGCTTTCAAACAGCGGATGAAACAAATAGGGAATGCATTGCCGAAACCTAGGATCTTCTGCATACAATCGTAAAGTCCGGTATTCAGACGCAGGAATTTGATGAGGTCGCTCATCATATCTTCCTCCTTGACCTGTGGGAAATAGCTGTGAGAAACACCGAGCTTCCAAACTTTCCTCCCAAACACTAATGGGACTCCCTTTGGCTTGTTTCATTTGAAACAACTCAATAGCATTCCCCATGACTTCCTTGGAATGCAAAGGATGAACACTATAATGTTCATATATTTCTTCACTTTTAGAGGTCTCTACTTTCTCAATTTGGCCAGCACACAAATCGCTATCCTCTTCATCACTTACTTCCTCTTCTGCAACATATACATTCTTATAGTACTTATTATTTTTCTTCAAATACACTGTTGCCTTTTTGACTTTGAACATTCTCATCTTTACTACCAAAGTAACAAAACTCAATTTCTTCACAAATATTCTTCACATCTATTTCAGAACCATGCAAAAGAGCAGCACATAATTGTTTAAGCATAATTGCTGGACTCTTAGCATAATACAACATTCTCACTAATTTTCTCACTTTATTATGATGCACTGCTAGCATCCTGAAATGATGAAAAACACTCTGGCATACTCTCCTGGAAAGACAAGCCAGTGAATGACCACGCAAACCTGTCATTTGTCTCACTCTGCAAGGATCTAAATCTTGCAACAACTTCATTTTCTGCTTCAAACTTTTCTTATTAAATGTCCGTATAAAATCAGAAAGCAAATTGATGGAAACCTGTCGCACACTGCAAATAGAACTACACTTCCAAATGTACACAGGACCCTTAGGACGTCTTCCTAAAACCTCATCACTTAGCGCCTCTTCTGTCTCTGTTGTCACAAGTTGTTCTTTTTCAACTGGACAACCATCCTTCACTTCATAAGCTCGACCACTGATGTCAACTGCATGCACCAAATCATTATCCTGAAAATAAGTCTCCTCATTAAAAAATGCCTTAGAACTTGAACTATGCATCCATTCTCCGGAAAACACCTCACAAAAGTTAGTACGATTTACTACTCTCTTCCATCTACTTTTTGTTTTTAAATCAGAAATTACCTTGCTTAGTTTCCTAATTCTATTGATTACCAAAATAAACAACTTTCGCTTAATTTCAAAAGCATGATCAATAATTTTCTCTACATTTTTCTTCTTCTTATAAAATGCCGCTTTCTGTTGGCCTTTCTTTTTAATATTTTTCAATAAATTAACTAATATCCTATTACGGAACATTCGATTTCGAATGTCCCTAAACTGTTGTTTCCTTCTACTATCATGCACAGAGTTATCTCTTCCTCTACCAGTAACATTTGTGATGGGTCTCTCCTTTCCATTTAAATTACTTTTCTTTTTGTGAACTGAAACATTTTTTTGAGCAAAACTTTTTTTACTACAAATATTTCTTAAGAATGATTTCGTGCTCTTACCCGGACCTTTCTTGGTGTTTTGACAAGCATTTGGGGAAGAGGACTGCTGCAATAAAACATCATCCTGCTGTCTTTGACGTTTTCTAGCCTTTCTTATTCTACTTTTGGAAGGCATTTTACAAACTATGAAAGAATCTGCAGTTGAATCTGTGGAAAAATATAATATAAAATGTTATTAACCACTATTACCAAACAGTAAATAAATAACAGTCATCTAAAACTTAATGCCGTACTAATTATTTAACATAGCAAATATTTTCCACCAGCACTGCATCACAAAAATGACACTCAATGGTACAAAACAGGCATACAACACTCATAAATCACTCCCTAATATTTTAAATCATTAATTCAGGATGACGATAAGATGTAGCCTATCTAAAGATTTGTTTAGGCCCAGATCTTTAGACTGGGGTGAATGTGTGTCATTGATCCACATTCAGTCCATCACCTGTTTTGTTTATTTGAGGTGAGGCCAACACATGGTTGCAGATAAGATTATCACTGAAAAAAAACCAAGGTAAAAAAACATGTGAAGGCCTACCAATGAAGTAAATCATTAAATGAAAACCAATACATTTCTGGAAATATGCACTACTAGTGCTTCATAAGATGTTTTGGGTCATATTTATAAGGCATTTGAGTGTCTAGTATGCTATTTTACGTTCTTCATGGTGCAAATTTATTGTAAATACGCTCCCACCTGCGGTTGGCAAATTTAGATTTTGATTATGGGAGTTAGACAGGCATGTTAATAATTTCCCAAAAATGGTGTATAACCCCAAACAACCTTTGAAGCAAATGCTCTTAGCCATGTTATCCACCTCCCATTGGATAACATGGCTAAGAACTGCTCGCAAATGCGAAAAAAAACGGCCGCAATACATGAATATCGCAGAAAAGTCAGCGATATTCATGCATTTTCCAGCAAATGCTCTTAGCCATGTTATCCACTTCCTATTAAATAACATGGCTAAGAACTGCTCAGGGCCCCATGAGGAACGCTTTCCATTTAAAAAGGGAAAAATAACATCAAAGACACTAAAATGCCTTCTAAATATGACCCCAAACAACCTATGAAGCTCTAACAGTACATATCCTGAAATTTAATTGATTTCAAAATTCGTTTTTAAACACAGCATATAAATCAATTGTATACCTGCATTCATGAAGAAATGACTAAAAATGTCCTTGAGACACATGAAAGTGTTTTCTGGAATGCCCTAGCACCATTTTTGAGACACTATTAACATGGCTAGGTAACTCCCATAATCAAAATCTAAATTTGCCAAGCGCAAGTGGGAGCGTATTTACAAGACACTTGCCCCAAGAGGAACGCTTTCCATTTAAAAAGGTAAACATAACATCAAAGACACTAAAATGCCTTCTAAATATGGCCCCAAACAACCTATGAAGCTCTAAAAGTACATATCAAGAAATGTAATTGTTTATCACAAATGCGATTAAAAACAGCCGCAATGCATGAATATCGCTGAAAAGTCAACGATATTCATGCATTATCCAGCAAATGCTCTTAGCCATGTTATCCACCTCCCATTGGATAACATGGCTAAGAACTGCTCGCAAATGCGAAAAAAAACGGCCGCAATACATGAATATCGCAGAAAAGTCAGCGATATTCATGCATTTTCCAGCAAATGCTCTTAGCCATGTTATCCACTTCCTATTAAATAACATGGCTAAGAACTGCTCAGGGCCCCATGAGGAACGCTTTCCATTTAAAAAGGGAAAAATAACATCAAAGACACTAAAATGCCTTCTAAATATGACCCCAAACAACCTATGAAGCTCTAACAGTACATATCCTGAAATTTAATTGATTTCAAAATTCGTTTTTAAACAAGGATATAAATCAATTGTATACCTGCATTCATGAACAAATGACTAAAAATGTCCTTGAGACACATGAAAGTGTTTTCTGGAATGCCCTAGCACCATTTTTGAGACACTATTAACATGGCTAGGTAACTCCCATAATCAAAATCTAAATTTGCCAAGCGCAAGTGGGAGCGTATTTACAAGACACTTGCCCCAAGAGGAACGCTTTCCATTTAAAAAGGTAAACATAACATCGCAGAAAAGTCAGCGATATTCATGCATTTTCCAGCAAATGCTCTTAGCCATGTTATCCACTTCCTATTAAATAACATGGCTAAGAACTGCTCAGGGCCCCATGAGGAACGCTTTCCATTTAAAAAGGGAAAAATAACATCAAAGACACTAAAATGCCTTCTAAATATGACCCCAAACAACCTATGAAGCTCTAACAGTACATATCCTGAAATGTAATTGATTTCAAAATTCGTTTTTAAACACAGCATATAAATCAATTGTATACCTGCATTCATGAACAAATGACTAAAAATGTCCTTGAGACACATGAAAGTGTTTTCTGGAATGCCCTAGCACCATTTTTGAGACACTATTAACATGGCTAGGTAACTCCCATAATCAAAATCTAAATTTGCCAAGCGCAAGTGGGAGCGTATTTACAAGACACTTGCCCCAAGAGGAACGCTTTCCATTTAAAAAGGTAAACATAACATCGCAGAAAAGTCAGCGATATTCATGCATTTTCCAGCAAATGCTCTTAGCCATGTTATCCACTTCCTATTAAATAACATGGCTAAGAACTGCTCAGGGCCCCATGAGGAACGCTTTCCATTTAAAAAGGGAAAAATAACATCAAAGACACTAAAATGCCTTCTAAATATGACCCCAAACAACCTATGAAGCTCTAACAGTACATATCCTGAAATTTAATTGATTTCAAAATTCGTTTTTAAACACAGCATATAAATCAATTGTATACCTGCATTCATGAAGAAATGACTAAAAATGTCCTTGAGACACATGAAAGTGTTTTCTGCAATTCCCTAGCACCATTTTTGGGACACTATTAACATGGCTAGGTAACTCCCATAATCAAAATCTAAATTTGCCAAGCACAAGTGGGAGCGTATTTACAAGACACTTGCCCCATGAGGAACACTTTACATTTTAAAAGGAAAACATAACATCTTAGACACTCAAATACCTTATAAATATGGCTCAAAACAACCTATGAAGCTCTAGCAGTACATATCCAGAAATGTAATTGATTTCTTAAATCGTTTTTAAAAGCAACATATCTGTTTCAGCTTACATAACAGACCATGGAATGGGCTCCATGTACCACAATAACTTGTGTTACTGCATGCCAGAATGTTACACCAAATATGCAGTTACAATTTCTCTATGAAACTAATTCTATTACTATATCACTAGAGACAAAACCACATTTTAAAAACACAGCTTTCTTCATCATTTTCTCCTTAAATCATACTATTCTCTATCTAAATTAAATACATTTTTTCTCACCTTAGCAAATATTTTTTGAGTTTTCAAAACAGTCTAAGAAATACACCAAATTGTCTTCAGCAGAAGAAAAAGGATGCACTCCAAAGGCTGCAGCTATTGAAAGCACAGAAATACAGATATTCATTTCACATATCTCTCATATTAGCCAATCATACCTCTTCCCTCACTTTTTTCAAATCAAAACCCTTCCCCCCTCTGCCCTGTCTGCCTTGTTTCCATAGCAACCACCTCCTGGAAGACCTCTTATGTTTGCAAATTCACACAACAATGTTTCAATTGAACTCTGAACTCTCAGTGCACCTGCGTATCCAGTGCAATCTTTCATTAAATGTTTCTTCCTTGACCATTCAAATTACATCTTTCAAAGAACACATCCATGCACCCTAACTTTCTGTTTTCAGAAATGGAAATGCACCAATCACTGCTAATGATTCATTAGCATTGAAAACCACAGTTTTTTTTCTTTACAAACTCCTACTGTTTCAACTGCCCTTTCATTACCACACTTCATCTGACTGCAGAACAACCTTCTCCCACCATGTTTAAGGTCTGGATTGTTGGACATAGTTACATCCACTGGGCTCAAAGGTATGCTGAAAACATAAATTTACCTAACCTCAATTTACAAGATGTGGAAATTAAGTGGTTGGGCCAAAGAGGATTAAAATGTCACCAATTGATACCATTGGTGAAAACCTTTATGCATTTGCCAAAACCTGACCTGTTAATTGTGCACTGTGGAGGTAATGATTTGGGCACTTTGACAGGGGTAGGTCTGGAAATGCTTTTAAAGGACACCTTTGAGCAATTAATGGCACTTTTTCCTCAAACTGCCTTGGTATATTCCAATATATGCCAAAGACAGAAATGGAGGTGGTCCAACCAATTTTGTCCACAAATTGAGAAAGCGAGGAAGCATGTAAACAAATCTGTTTCAGCTTTCATGAGAGACCATGGAATGGGCTCTCTGTACAACAATAACTTGCGTTACTACATGCAAGATATCTACAGAGGAGATGGAGTTCACTTCTCAGATGAGGGCAACAGAATTTTCATTCTGAATTTAAGACTGTGCATTGGTACCTACTTATAAGTACCTAAATGTACCATAAACCCAAAAGCTCTTCTCAGAGCTACCCTTCATCTGATCACTCACAATTATTATTTTTTTCTAACTTTTTTCATTAATTTTCCACAAAATTCGCTCCCCGGGGCGCTACCCGGTTCGCGAACCGAAAGCTAACCTCGCGGAATTTTTTAAAAAAATGTTTTTTTCCGCACATATAAACCTCCTCAGCCACCCTCAGAAAACCTAGAGGGTCAAGGTAAGTCTACCATGACCCCTTCTACCCATTCTAAACATTATTTGTCCTCCATCTTGTATCTTAATGCGACCGAAATACAAAATGGCGGACTCCCGTGACGCTTAAGGTTCGCGAACCGGGCCGCTTCCCGGAAAGCGGTCCAAAAAAAAGGTGGGAAAGTAATTTACAGAAAAACGACTAGAGTCACTCTCACCAAATATAGATTAGCTCATACTACATAACAATCCCTTTCATTTTCACAAATTTGATTGAAATTCCATTTAGCCATGAAGCCTGTAGACCTCTCTAAGTACCGTGAGGTAAATTACTTCACAAAACACATCTGAAGTGTTGGAATTGACAACCAATGAAAATGTTACTTTCATTTTCTACTTTTATTACCTGACATTTGATTGGTTATATACCTGAATATATATAAAGGAAGAGAAGGAAACACAGCCATTTTGACTACTACTTGTTGTTGTATATATCATTTAGAATATCAACTTGTTTCTAAAGGTAAGTTGTTATTTTTAAAACTGAAGTATATTGTGCACTATAAGTAAATATGGTAAACTTTTTCAGATAGTTATATACTATCCCTCTGTAAGAGTTAGACATTGAGAAAGGCTTCTTTATTATAATTATGGACTGATTTAGGTTTCTGTGGTATAATTATGAATTTACTTAGGCTTCTTCACAGGCACTTTTTAATAGTACTACTTCACGCCTGAAACCATACAGTGCCCATAGATTACTTCTCTGTTATAAACTCACAAGTGCCTGTCTGAACTTAAACCCAACAGTGCCCTATCTCTACTGATATATTTATTTTTTATGCAAATTACAGCAATAAAATGGAAGGTGAGCAAAATGTTTCCTTCGAAATTGTTCTGGAGAACAACACAGAAAAAGTTATTGAGGACAATGATGACTCAAATTTCATGGATGAATCACGGGACCATGAATTAGTTCAATGTGTAGAATCTGTGGATCATTTACTGCATTATGATGACGGTCAAATGTTGGAACTTATGTTCACTGAACAAGAACACATATCAGACAGTGAAATGCTAGACGTTGT
The DNA here is from genome assembly GCF_964263255.1 of Lissotriton vulgaris. Classification (NCBI taxonomy): domain Eukaryota; kingdom Metazoa; phylum Chordata; class Amphibia; order Caudata; family Salamandridae; genus Lissotriton; species Lissotriton vulgaris. The sequence continues at coordinate 1,222,920,722 of NC_141691.1, read as the reverse complement.
ATTAAATTTTGAAAAACAATCCGAAAAATAAAATTGTATGTAATATTAAAAAATTGTTTGAGTCTTTAATCATTTTTATATGTAATTCATAAACTAGTTAAATGTTAGAAATGTTATTAAATTTTGAAACACAATCACAATAATAAATAATTGCTTAAAAAATAAAAAAATAAAAAAATAATCAACAAAACCAACAAATAATTAACATACAGTATTAGAAAAGTCTTTCATTCTTTTATCCATAAAGTTCGCTGCCCAGAACGCTTTCCGGTTCGCGAACTTGGCGCTTACCACGCAAAAAAAAATTTTTTTTTTTTTTTTTTTTGGACCCTCCTAGGCCCTTTTAAAACCTCCACATACAACCTAGGGGGTCAACGAGGATCTACTATGCCCCCTTATGGTAATTTCCCCCTTTGTTTTGGCCTCCTCTTGTCTCTCGATCCTACCGAGAGACAAGATGGCGGCCGCTCCGGACTGTTTAGAATGTTGACAGACACCGGAGGGCCAATCAGCTTCACATCGCAAAGTTCCGATACGCGAAAGGTTCGCTAACCGGATCGCTGCCCGGAGCGCTGTTACAGATATATATCTTGATTTAAACGTTAATTTCTCAAAATCCACTGAAGCACATATATTGAGACCTAGCAAAGGCACATCGGGCTAACAGTCCCTACAATTTTGCCAAGTTTCGTGAAAATCCATTCAGCCGTTCGGGCTAAAAGTGAGTCCAACCGCCCTATGAAAATTAACATGGGAAAAACGCGTTTTGGGACCCCCCTTTTTTCTCGGCCCCCCCTTGACGAACCCCCCCCAAATTTCCAGGAGCTGCTCAGAAACAAAATGTGCCATTTTCCTGAAAATTTCAGCCGATTCTGTCCACAAACGCCAAAGTTATTAGACATAGAATTTTCAGAAATCCCATAGGGAAAAAATCCTAACTATATATACCTACTGGCGACCGCCAGTAGGTAATATATATATATATATATATATATATACTTTATCCCAAAGGTACACAAGGACCCTTTGAACCCCCCTGGTAGACCGATCATCTCGGCCAGAGGAAGTCTACTAGAATGAACCTCGATTTATATAGACTATTTTTTATAGGGTTATGTGCAACAATTAGACTCTTATATACGTGATACCAGTGATTTTTGGGTAAAAATTTGAGAAATTGTTTGGACTCAGGGGGATTGCATTATAGCATTGGATGTAACCTCGTTGTACACCAGTATCACACATGAACAGGGATTGATTGTGGTGAAACATTACTTGTCTAGACGTACAGAAAGATTTGATGTACACAACACCATGTTACTAGACATGTTGGATTTCTGTTTAAAAAGCAACATCTTTATGTTCAACAACTTGATCTACCGTCAACTACAGGGTGTGGCGATGGGGCCAGCTTCTCACCAAGCTTCGCATGTTTGCACATGGGGGCTTGGGAGGAGCTGGTTCTCAGAACCACGTACCTGAATGAAATGGAGAACAATATTATTGCTTGGCATCGTTTTATTGACAATTTGTTTATTATTTGGCGAGGCAGTAAGGAGTCAGCATTGATGTTTATTAATAACATCAATAACAATGAATTAAATCTTAGATTCACTGCCACACTCAGTCAGGATGCAGTAACTTTTCTGGACACGGAGGTGTACATTAACAATGATCGGTTACAAACTAGGATTTTCCGTAAATCGACTGCTGGGAACAGCAGTTTACATGCTGCCAGCGCACACCCCAAACACCTCATATCAAGCATCCCCTATGGGGAGATGCTTAGGATGAAACATGGGTGTAGCAATCCTGTTGAGTTGAAGAAGGCTCAAAAGGAAAGCATGGAGCGGGTCCTTGAGAGGGGATACTCAACTCAAATGATAGATAGGGCCATCACCAAATCTAATACAATCTCCAGGGAGGAACTCCTTGAGGGTAGCCTCCGAAATACCAAAATGGATGATGAAGATGCAAGGGGAAATCTGACTTCAGAATTATCACTGGATTCAGTAGGCAATTGCAGGACATCTACAAGATTGTCAACAAACACTGGCCCTTAGTGACCAGTGACCCCATCATTGGTGATAGTTTACCCAAAAAAGTATCCCTGACATACAGCAGGGCACCCTCCCTAAAAGACCAAATAGTGGAGACTAATCCAGAACCAGTTAAAAAGAGCACTTGGTGGCAAACAAATAAAGGATTTTACAAGTGCAAGACATGCAAGGCGTGCACTCATGGCGTCAACACCAAAACGTACAGGGATGGTTTTAGTGATATAGAACATCAAATTTCACAGGTGTTGACATGCAAAACTGAGTATGCAATCTACATCTTGCAATGTCCCTGCTCATTAAAATACGTTGGGAGCACTAAACTCCCCGTGCACCAGCGTATACTCCAACACCTTGTTTCCAAAAGAACGACAAGTTATCTGTGAAAGGAGAGAATGTGTAGTATGCTGCAGGCGCGCAAAACACACAACGGGCTAACATGGCTTCAGCTAGGATGAGATAGCTTCCTGGGCCCACACACAGTTGCACCCGCGTACTTCACAGGTCTTTTAAAGACATTTTGCTTGTTAATGAGACTTTGATGTCCCCCCCGCTTACAGCCCATGCAGCTCCACTCTTCTTTTTGCTTGAAGTTAAGCCCCCTCAAAAAATTTTCTAGCCCCCCCCCCCCCGATATTTTTCATTTTTGTGTTGCAGCAAGACCTAGACTCACCCAAATGATTCTTCTAGATTTGGAGAATAGACTTGCAGATGATAAGCGATCCAAACATTCATATGCTTCAATTTCTCGATGAGATAACATCTTCAAACTGTAACTATATCATTTCTTACTTAGGCTCTTCTCGTGGGAAATCTCTTCCCACATTTCTTTCAATTCCGTCTTTTCTGATTTTGTTATGTAGGATGTTACATATCGAGCAAGTTGAGGGTACACTCTGAAGCAGCACATCCGTTGACACAAAACGGAGGCAAAACGTGAGCTATGAGTATTTTCTCCTGTATTAACTGCTCCATTTATAACTTTCTATCACAGTTTTAATGTTGTTTTCCCTCTCTTTCTCTCTCTCACTCTCTGTGACATCATTTCTCTTTCTCTTTTAAAGTTATAGACACTGCTGTCTACTTTGACGTGTAGAAGCAGAGTTAAATTAAAGTTGTGAACTCTGGTGGCCGCAGTGTTTATACAAGGTAAGCAAAGCGGCCTATATATACAATACCTCCATTGCAATGCATTAGAAATAAATCGACGTATTTACAACCCCGTTGTGCCACTTTTGTGTCAGTAACGCAGAAGGCACTTCCATATAGACTTCTGTTAATCAAGGAGAGAGAGAGGAACTAGAGTAGCTGGTTTGTTTCCCCTGGGATATAGTGGTTAATCAAAGAGAACTAGCTATGTCTGTATGTAACCCCTACACGTCTTTGTTTTTAACCTCTGCCTGGGGCCCACCAATAAAGTAACCGTTAGGGACCCCAAGGACAACATTTTAAAATCTCACGCAACACCCCTGCACAGCACACTCACCTTCCAAAAAACCCGCTCCTCAGTAATCTGGCATTGCAGCACACCTGAGGAGCACTCAGTGCCTCGGGTGGGGCCCTATGACGAAGCATGCCACCAACTAGGTTGGTGGGTGAGGGTGTTCATACTAAACCCAATGGTTTCCCATGCAGACACATAGCATACAGACATAGCTAGTTCTCTTTGATTAACCACTTACATATAGACACCACTTGAACGCGGGACTATAACAGAAGCGAAATGTACTAGGCACACTACACACGTAAAATCGTAGTGTTACCTTCACTTGTAAAGCTTCACCTTATTTAGTCACATCTACATAACTTTAGCCTCTAATTTTCTTTTTTGTTTTGCAGATTACCTATCCTACGTCTTTTGGAGTCCACATCACAATTTGTTTATAATACTGTTTTATTAAAGTTATTTTTCTAGTTGTTTATTATATCATCTTTAAATTACGTTTACAGGTATTGTTGTTTTAATAAAAGTTAATCAAAATAACTATATACTTGTTTTTGTTTTGGGGGGTGACTGTCAACAACAAAAATAATATTTATAATTTGAAGTACTATAGCAAGATGTTTGACAGTAGGGTTGAAAAGTACTGGCTGTACAATAAGTTATATTTTCTCTGAATGGACTACAACATAGAAAACAAAACAATGTGTACCACATTTACAAACCTCTTGCAACATTTTCTCGTGCAAACCTACCCCCCTACAAAATTAACTGTGTGGCCTCAATGACGCCCCTCAAACCACGAAAAGGACCACCCCCCGGAGATTTCTATATTGTGTGAAGCCCTGGAGTCCGCCACGCCCAGACCCGGTTACTGCAGTGTCCTGGGGGGAAACAGCCATTACAACGTGATCATAACCACGCGTGACCGTCACCACAAACTCATTAGCATGCATATGGCTTTACCACGCATGCCTTTACCATGCATGCTTTTACAACTACTATACATTTACCACGTATGATAAAGACATAAGCACGGTAATGGCTATGTGTCACAGGTCACGTATTGAAATGGCTGCGCCTTGCGTGCTTCAAATTAGTTTTTAGGTATGCGTGTGACCAAGTCTGATAAGATCGGAGGCCAAGGACAAACACCGTGGTGTCTGTGGCAGGAAATCTCATGGATCACAGAGAAGATAGGCGGGGGGTAAATTGAAAGTTGCAGGTATAATAAAAATAACGGAATTAAACAACTATGGAACCTCTCTGAGTATTGGATTTAACATTTGGATTTAACTTGATGAACTATTCACAAGACATTCTGTGTCTCTTTGCGCTGTGCACCAGGGAGCCTTCTTCCAAGTGGGGGGAGCTTTGTATTAGTTTCACTGTACCACACTGTTCAGGAACAGACAGCGTTCATCCCAGGCAGCACGCCACAAATTATTACAAGTTTAATTTTGGTCTTACTCAGCTGTGCAAGTCCGCTCTTCACTATTTAAGTTTTACATACTATCATAGAAATATAGCTCTTTTTTTGACCAGTAAAGTTAGTTCTGAAAAGAACTATTTTTTATGAGCCCCAAGCCCCCAAGGTCCCAGCCGGCTCCCCGCGTCCTTCGGGAGCCAACATTGCTTTTCGTCACCTGGGGCACTAGAGAAGGCGGCACTGTAGGCACCCCGGGACACTGCAGAAGCCCTCCCTGAAAGGTGGTGGACCCCAGGGCCATCAAAGGCTCCAGGAACGCGTTTCCTTTAGGATTGCCTCTCAGGCCCTGCATTGGGCCTCTGGATCGCACTCTGCCTGTCAAAATTAATCCTATAATGTTAAAGAGCACGCAGGGAACTCGTGATTGAGCATGAAATTTCCATTTGTTCAAAAGTCTCTGAGGAAAGAGGGAGACACTGTCTGAAACGCTTCAGGCTAGAAGGATTGCAATACGGGATGGTAAGCTGGCTGTTAACATAAATAAAGGATGTTCCTTACTTGATGTGTTTTGTGGCTTCATTTGCTGGGAAACCTTGGAGGATTTGTAACACAGCGCTTTCCAGGCCGTGGGAGGATCGCACCATCCAACAGCACGAAATGGATGCTTGCAGGGGGACCCTTTCCCTTTGTGAAAAGGCACACAAGGATTACTCAAAGAAAGAGAAGAGGCCACAGTAGGGGAGTTCGTAGAGGCACTTTATTTCCATAACCCTGCACAAACGGCGAATGCATTTCGGCTTTACTAAGCCTTCCTCAGCGCTAGCAGTTGAGCAGGTAAGAGTCACATGTGCATCTTTAAAGGTGTCCCGCTACAATCCATTGGTTGCAGTCCGCTCCGCCCCCAAGCCAATGCTGAGGCTCACCTGTCGCAGATCGCCCTGTATCTGCGAACTGAAACTCCCAGCATGCTGTTCTTTCAACCAGGAAGGTGTAGCCTGGGACCTGATAGATAAGCGGAAAGCGGGACAAAAGAAAACAAATGTGACCGGTGTCCTGCATGTGGTGATGTTAGAAATGTGGTGCCTCCTTGAGTTCCTAACCGCATCAACTCCCAAATCAGGTGTCATTTCGGCGGGGGCAGAAACGGGATTCCATTCCGCCCAACGTGAAGTACAATGAATCCAACACCGCTTGTATTCCTCCTTAATCTGGAGGTGGGCTCTGGCTTTTCCATACCTGTGAACAACAAAGAAGATCCGCCGCAGCAGGAGCTCCAATGAAGCCAGGCCAATTTGACAATGCGGGGGCCTCTGAAGTGCGTCACTGGCCAACGTGCTGAAACATAGCAGTATACTCCCTCGAAGAAAGAGAAGAGGCCACAGTAGGGGAGTTTGTAGAGGCACTTTATTTCCATAACCCCGCACAAACGGCGAATGCATTTCGGCTTTACTAAGCCTTCCTCAGCGCCAGCAGTTGAGTAGTTAAGAGTCACATGTGCATCTTTAAAGGTGTCCAGCTACAATTCATTGTTTGCCGTCTGCTCAGCCCCCAAGCCAATGCAGAGGCTCACCTGTCGCAGATCGCCCTGTATCCGCGAACTGCAACTCCCAGCATGCTGTTCTTTCAACCAGGTAGGTGTAGCCCGGGACCTGATAGATGAGCGGAAAGCGGGACAAAAGAAAACAAATGTGACCGGTGTCCTGCATGTGGTGATGTTAGAAATGCGGCGCCTCCTCAAATCCCCAACCGCATCAACCCCCAGATCAGGTGTCATTTCGGTGGGGCCAGAAACGGGATTCCATTCCGCCCAACGTGGAGTACAATGAATCTCTATGGGTCATTTGATAAATACTGAGAAGATTTGTACATGCTTGATATATTCAATTTTTATTTTCAAACATAAGACATTAAAATCATCATTATAAATCATCACCTTTACATGTACATATGATAACATTACTGAGGTCATAAGCAAATAAGGAAATGTAAACTAAGTATCTAATCTCTCTTTCGACACGTAGAAAGTTAACGCACATATTTCTCATGTTGCAGCATAGCACAATTATGTTCTATCAGACTCACAGTATCCAAGCTAGGTAATGAGCTGCTAATAAAAATTACTGCTGATGTATGTCATACGACTTGTCATCTCCCTGCAAGCTAATGAACACATCCTTCACTCGCCGTTAATTATAATCAAAGGAAAACGCAATTTGCACAATAACTCACAATTCAGCCCAACTGGACATATACTACAGTTCATATAAAGTTACCCCATTCTTAACGTGATTACAGTTAGGCCCCAGTGGGCATTATATCTTGGAGACTGACCTTGTCACAGCAGCATAATGAATTCATACAAATGCTGAAATACTCAAAGAAAGAGTCCATTCAAATATGAGTTGCTCATCTCCTACTGCAAACCCAGATTTTGTGTGTCACGAGAAGAAGGTGGTAGCTGTGCATAGATGTGTGCTTCAAATGCAATATAAAGTAATTCCCAGTGAGAGGGTTCCACTTTTTATACTGGTGTGGAGCCTGTAAGACAAAAAGATAAAAGACAGAAACTTATTTTTATATCTATCACATAAATGTGAAAACGTAGGGGCATATTTCCAAGAACAGCATTAAAATTATCGCCCGTTTAGCAGCAGAAAGCTGCTGCTAAAGCGGCGATAATGGGCTTGATAATATGCCTGGAGAATTACAATAGAAGCCCATGTTCAAACATGGACTTCTATTGGAATTCTCAGGGGCATATTATCAAGCCCATTATCGCCACTTTAGCGGCAGTTTTCTATTGCTACACCGACGATAATTTTTAACTCCGTTCTCGATAATATGCCCCTTAATTACTGAGTGAAAAGAAAGAAGAGCACAAAAAATAGATGTAGTGCAGACAGTGGTTAAATTCATATGGACAATAAAATACATCTACAATGCTTTGGTCTTTGCTTTGTTTAGAATATCACATTAATACCCCTGACCATCTGAGCCGTAACATTTATATTAAGGTGATTCTTATTAAGGGCGGGTTTTTCTATGTTGAATACTGCCTAAGAAGCATTTCATAAACTTGTAATAAATCCACAAGAATTTTGCAATCCATCACAAGTGCACGTTACTCTTGTCGACTCGGCTGAGTTAAGAATTTGTGATTATGATATGAGGCAGGAGAGCCTCCCCTGAATATACAATGATGTAAAATCAGAGGACTCAGCATTTTCAGTTCGGTGAAACTGGGTGACCTAGCATCCTCACCATTCCTACATTGTTTACTGAGTTCACCTACGAGGAATTGGGTGGGGAGTGACCCGGAATTACAGGAGTCCATTCAAAACAACTTATAATCTGCAGTAAACCTTGATCTCCAGTACACAATTGAGTGCATACCGTTTGATGGACCTAGAGCCTCATGAGGGAAAAAGTGATAAGAGCGAGATCACACAGATATGGTGATCTCTCTTTAAATGAATTTTCTCACAGCAACCCAGGAATTGTGGGTGTGATTTAATATTAATATGGTACAGCATTGTCAAACATGGAGTCCAGTGAGGCAGTGAGAAGAAAGAAGTTAGAGGAACTTTTCGCAAAAACAAGCAATAGTTCAAACAAAAATGGAGAACTGAATGTCAATAATAATATAGTATGCTTAGAAGGAGAGAGAAAGTGCTTTAAAGGAACTTGAGGAATTGATATAGGAAATACAAACATTAGATTCTGAAGATCATTTTGAAAAACAAATACTAGAGATCAGCAACAGAATATGGAAACAAGAAAAAGAAATTAGGCTGAATAAACAACATAAATTCCTCAGGGATGAGAAGGATTAAGAACAAGGAAAGGTTTTAACATTCAGCGAAAGATATGATGATGTAAGGAGAAGTAAGAAGCAGACACAGAATCTACAGTCGCTCAACATTAGAAATGTACTGATCAAATGTGAAAATAATGAATATGGGGAAAGCAATATATTGGCAGATGATACCAGCAGTCCCTCCGGTATGGGAACAAGCAAGCTGACAAATTTGTGGGAGGTACTACAAATGATGAGATAAGAACCGAATCAGCAAAACTGCAAGAACGACAGGGGAAGAAAGAAAGAAGAGGAAGTAAAAGGGGAAAAGGCAAAGTAAAAAACAAAGGAGAACAAAAAGAAGTAAAAAAACAGTAAATACAACCCCCATGAGTAGAGTGACAAGGGGACAGAAGAGTGGAAAATTAAGGACACTAATATTAATATTGTCAAACTATTATCCCCCAACTTGACTGAAACTGAGGTACGGCTTCTAAAATTGCGTCTCTCCTTTTGTCCAACTAACCGCTTCAACTAAGCCCAATGTTGCATTGATCTCTTCCACTTTACCCAAAAATAAAAACTTCACAAATGCATTGCAACCAAGAATACACCAAAACCATGACTTACACAAAGAGATTAAGTAATTTAGGCATTAGTGATGTGGACACTATATTTACATTGGCTGAACCACAACGCTATTGATACCTTTGAGGCACTGGTCAGCAAGGTCCTGAAGAAATTGGCTAGGAGAAGCTTCTGGAAATCATACAATTCAAGTAGAATTAAAGGGGAAGCTCTAAGGACCCTCCAAGATGACAATACAATAGTAATAAGACAATCAGACAAAGGTGGTAACATTGTGGTTCTCAGCAAAGAAATGTACCTGGCAGAGGGGTATAGGCAACTAAACAATGTGAACTGTTATGAAATCACCAATATGCAAATTATTTGGAACTGTTGCACCTTGTACTATGAATCACTTATAGAATGGCATGAGAAGGGCTACATTGAATCGGAAAGAATACAAGTTTTTTAAATTGTGGACACTACAGATTATCTTTACTGTAACTACTCCCCAAGCTTGACAAGGATCCCTGAATCCACTGGGGAGACTGATTGTCTTTTCCATCAATTCTCTATTGGAGAATACTTTCCTGTTACATTGATTATTACATTGACTTATCATTATATATAAAGGACAGGAGGGACTTTCTGAAAATGATTGAGGGCATTCTTTGGGAAGAGGATTACTTTCTTCTTACTCTAGATCTCACTAGCCTTTACACTACCATCAGACACAAAGGTGGGATAGCTGCTTGCAAGCACTTCTTTCAGGCTATATCCATCTCCCTATTCTTTCATACTGAGATGTTGCTCCAACTGATACGCATCTGCAATGAACATGATTATTTTAGGTTTGATTATACTCTTTTTTGGCAGAAACAAGGTACTGCGATGGACACCTGCTTTGATCCCAGTTTTGCCGATCTCTTTATGGAATGGTGTGAGTATCAGGTATCTGAGTCTCTTGCAGAATTCACTACCAAGTTCATGCTGTGGGTACGTTATATAGACGACCTATTTGACATCTGGAAAGGTACTTCTACAGAGGCTTCCAGATTTGTCTGTAAACCTAATAGGAACCACCTCAATATAAATCTTATGGCTCAGATGGACAGGAAAAAAGTGTACTTCCTATATATCACTGTTGACTTTGTGAACAATAAACTAACTACACGAGACAGCAGGTAATATGTTGCTACATGCAACTAGAAGCCACCAGAAGGCCCTCATTGACAGCATTCCCTATGGAGAGTACTTACGTGCTCACAGACACTACAGCACTGATAATGCTTTCAAAGTGGAGTGTGAAATCATGACACAAAGATTCCTACAAATGGGATATAAATCTGGTATTATAAATAAAGCAAATACCAAACAGTTTTGATCAAAAGGGAAACACTGCCTATACGCTGTATAAACTCTAATACGAAACGTACAGTGGGGGAGATCAATAACTACTTATAACAACAGTGCAGGAGAAGTGAAATGGAATATGAAAAAACATTGGGCCACTTTGACTAAAGGGAGAAGTTTGGTCGAATACATTGACAAAACTCCTAAGATTACCTTTAGAACACTCACAACTTTAAAGTATTGCCTCAGCAAACGTGATGTAGGAACCACTAATATCATGGCATCTACTTTTGAGGGTTTATTTCTTTGTTCCCCCTGCAAAGCTTGCAGATATAGTTCCAAGGTGAGCGAATATAAGTAACCCCTTACAGGCCATACCACAAAAATCTGGTCACATTTCACATGTTTATCCAACTTTACTGTCTATGTCCTACTGTGCCCTTGTGACCGGTGGTATGTGGGCAGTAAGGTACATCTGACTAAGAAATGAATCCTTGAACACCACAGAAATTGTAATACCTATCACAACAGAGGCACATCTAAACTCACATTTTTCATAATACATCAAGTCCCAGTCCCAAGAGGGAGGTGATAGAATCAAGTGCTTCAGAAAGCTGGAATCTGAGTAAATAATCAGTCTTAACACTAAGACACCTACAGGTCTCAATACATATCTATTTTTTGGTGCACTTCTTTCTTTTCCTTTAGTAACTGAGTTTATCTTTTCACATTCGGGAGATAGATATATACATTATTTTCTGTCCTTCATCTTTTCGTCTTTACAGGCTTCACACCATTTTAAAAAGTGTAACCCTCTCACTGGGAATTACTTTATATTGCATTGGAAGCATGCATCTATGCACAGCATCCACCCTCTTCTCGTGATACCCAAAATCTGGGTTTCCGGTAGGAGATGATCAACTCTTATATTTGAACGGACTCTTTCTTTGAATATTTCATCATTGCTATAAACTCAATATACTGATGTGACAAGGTCAGTCTCCCAGATATAATGCCCACTGTGGTTTGTCACCACGTTAAGCATGGGGTAATTTTATCTCAACTATAGTGTATGCCCAATTGGGCTGAATTGTGCCAATTGCTTTTTCCTTTGATTATAATTAGGTGCAAGGGAAGTATGTGTTCATTTGCTTGCAGGGAGAAGACAAGGTGGATAACATACAACAGCAGTACATTTGATTAGCAGCTCATTATCTAGCTTGGATATTGTAAGTCTAATGGAATCTAATTGTACTAGGCTGCAACATGAGAAATATGTGTGCTAACTATCTGCATATCAAAAGAGACATTTGATATATGGTTTACATTTCTTTATTTGCTTACAACCTGAGTAATGTAATCATATGAATTTGTAAAGGGAATGATTCATAATGATGATTGCTGTGTCATATTTAAAAAAATATATATTGAGTATATCAGGCATGTAAAAACGCTAATATTATAAACAATCTGCACAGTATTTATCAAATGGCCCATTAGGATACATATAAATATTGAAACACACTAAGATGGCAGGGTCATATTGCAAGCCTGTTAGAACTTCTTCTATGTTGTTTAGGCTGGTTTCCACCATTTACTATGCATGAGCAAGGCTTGTGTGTTATGCTGAAATATGTATGCCTTTTCCATGGTATATGCTGCCTAAGAAGCATTTCATTAACTTGTAATAAATCCACGATGATTTTACAACCCAACACAAGTGCATGTTACTTTCGTTGATTCGGCTCAGTCAAGAAGTTGTGATTATGATATGTATATGATATATATGTATTTATATATAATTGATACATTGTTAATTTCAAAACAATGATAATATAAATAACAATTTATATTTTTTTAAATACTTTTGCATTATATATGTGTATATAAATATGAACACTTTAATATGTGTGTCTTTGTTTAAATTAGTAAATATTCATATATTCATATATATGTTTAAATTTTATTTAAAAATATTTAATATACATTACATTAATGTTATATGTTAAAATATTGAAACTTTAGTCATTTAAACTACATATATAATACAAGGCAATATTTTCGCATATATTGCAGATATAGTTCCAACGTGAGTGTAAAACGATATATTTTTAATTTTTTGTACTTATCAATATATGTATAGAAAATCCATATTTTTGTGATCAATATTTTTGACTTGATACTTTGCTATTACGATATTTACGGTTTTCGATATTGTGTCAGTAAACCATTTTTTTTCCATTTCCGCTACTTTTACTAGGGTTTGTGCTGTAACCTGTAACAATTTTTTTATTACTGACCCCTACAATTTGGACTGTTGTTGGCAAGCAGGATAGGTTTGGCACTTCCACAGATCCCACTATAGAACAGGTAACCTCTGTATCAATGTCTGGGTCACTCTTGTGTACCTCTAGGACTTCTCCAAGTAAATATTCCTACTGGCACTGTCATTGTGAATTCACCCCTGATGAAAACTAGGAAGAATAATTACACAGAATAAGTGGATTGTGCAGGTACCCTGCACTTACATTACTGTATATTTGTACTTTATATTTTATCACAACATTGGAGCTGAAGACATTGGCATGCAAAACGATTTCTGATCATCACCACCCTGCACAGAAGTTGATTGGGTCGGACCATAGACAATATGTTTTCTGTATCTGGGGTATAATTCATTCTGGATTCTATCAGAATTTTTATCTGCATTACCATTTTTAGTCCCTGATTTAAACACAAATTGATAATCGGTGTTTCTTTAAAAAATGTCTATATTTGCATGAATTCCAGAATTGTTCACCATCATTCCTTTTCCACCTCCTTGCATTTTCATTTGCCAATTTCCCATTGTCACACCTTGAATCTGAGTCGTTCCATTCAATCCAGCATATCCAGATGGAACATGTCTGCACCCATCAGGTGATTTCAGGCATTTATCTAAAATTGCTTTGTTTTAGCAACCATCAGCTTCTCCTTAACCCTCTTCTACTTGGCATCAAACCAATCAGTACTGTATTAAGCCAACATCAAAATCTCAACTATGCTCTTTGTCAGTCAGCACATTTTCCTTTGCTGTAAATGACTACTCAACTCCTACGTAAACCCATAATAAAAGCAGAACCAAAACAACTGACACCATTGTCTTGTGGCCATCAGCTTTACTGCACTCTCGTATTAAGCATGCACTGACTCTTTTGTTTCCTGTGAAGCCCTAAAAATGTTTGCCCAATTAATTACCTTTTCTGGCACCTTCTTTTTAAAATGTTTGATCAGCTTTTTCTATTTATGAACCACCTACCCAGAAGGAGTATTATTCAGGACAAATCTATCTGGCTCCTCAGTTGACCATGCAATATCACCTTTTTATTTCAGACCACAAATCACTAAGGATCACAATCTCAAACAGTGAATTTAAATCAGTCCAAATCATATGTGGAATGCTCTTCAATCTATGAACATTCTTGTACCACCTGAGGGTTCTGTTTAGGGTTTTAGCGCGTGCAGGAAGAATGGCGCCTGTGCTGGTAGCGGTAAGTAAAAAATGAAGAGCAAGATAAGAACGGTGCTACAAGGTCAGAGGAGAGCCCAAACCTCTGTAAGTGGTGGCAAGGGCCCACCCCATAGAAACAACACAAGTAATGTCCACACGTTTTGTTAAATCAATATCGAAAGTGTTTTAAAACAGCTATAAGCAAATTCGTAATAAATGAAACAAGGTAGACACATGTGAATGGTTTCTTTTTAAATGCAATGTATTAGGTCTTCCTCTTGGGAAGTGAGACATCAAATCAAAACAACCAGCCGACAAGTGTTTTGTCAAACGGGCATTAAGCCTGTGACTCTTCAGGGTTGTTGAGATTACAAAGTTAGCAGTTGGTTTAGCCGGTGATATTTCCAACCCGTCATTAATGGGTAAAAAATGAGGAGTATCTTTCATGGGTGAGAAGGTGAAAAGAAAGCGAAGGACGGGCGGGTACAGCCGTCGTCGCTGGGATCTGTTTTTTCGCCGATAGCGGAAAGAAAGCGAAGGATGGGCGGGTACATCCGTCATCGCTATGATCTGTATTGGTGCCAATAGCGGAAGACCGGTGGTGTCTTCTCTTCTGTTCTCTTTTTTTCCGCTATCAGTTTTAGGAAAATCATAGTAAAATCATTAAGGCAGCTCTCATCCATAGCACATGTACTAGACTTCCCCCATGCACTTTCCGAAATGGAAATTCCACAAATGTGGCTCATCCCACTTCTATGACATAACTGTTCCCTTCACCTTGATCACTGACTCTATCACTTTCTTTTTACTTGTCGCTCCTCTCTGCCACTTGTCCCTAAATATCCTCAAATCACTCCATCCCCTTTTCAATTAAGTCCCTAATGTGAGCTCTTAAAGTCATCAATCCCAATTCTTTTATTTCATCATGCATTAAATGCATTTTTATAATTTTGTATCACAGTCTTCCTCTTTTTGATTTCAAGTTCACATTCATAGGCTAATTCCTCTAGTTCCTCATGTGCTTCACTTTCACATCTGGATGATTCTTTGACTAAATACCTAATTTACTCAACATTATATGAAATGAAACGATTTAAACAATTGTCCCTTGTATCAGCTCCCCAGTTTAAAGTTTTAAAACACCAACATTGTGTTGTGCCTTATTATCTCTTGTGCCCCGTTTTGCTCTGCCCTTTTCCTGCCGCTGCTACCCCATGTCCCGTTCCCCCTGACGCTCCCCGCTCCCTCCTCCCAGCTGCTCTTTCCCCCACACATCCCATATTTAACCTATTTATTATCGGGCACTGAAGGTGCACCAAAGGCACGTCATCTGCGCCCATCCATGACCCGCCCACTCCAGCAGTAGGAACCCTGGATCTCCATCCATCCTCTGCTACGACTCAGCTACCCTCCTCTCCTCTCCTCGCACTCAACCCCACGAGGAAAAACAACTACAAGCTAGCTACCCGTATAGCCCAGGAGTCAAATGACAACTATTTAGAAGTCCTGAGGTGCATCCTCCTCAATATAGGATCCTTGCACAGACACGCCATTGAAATCAGGGACCTCCTCAACACCCTCTCACAAGACATCAACTTCTTTACAAAAACCTGGAACCAACATCTCCTCCGCCCCCGCCATCCACAACGGATACAAGATCCTGAGGAAAGACCACCCCAACCACCCAGGGGGAGGACTCGCCATCGCACACAAGAGCTCCCTCCGACTCTCCACTCCCACCTCAAAGGACTCCATGTTCACCACCGAACACCTACACTTCCATATCCAGATAGAATGTCTGACAAAATATTGAAAGACATAATATTGAGGTATAAAAATATCGGAGCATTAATATCAATGTCAACATTATCAACATTCTATCTACAACAAGGTAAGTGCAAACATATCGAGAGAAAAAAATATCGATGTCAAAAATATAGTTAAAAAAATATTGTTTTTTTTTAATAAAAGAAAATATGTAAAAAAAAATTAATAATACTTGCAAATATAATAAACATAGTTAAAAATATTTTATAACATTTAAAATTAATAAGTAACATACATAATTTAATTAAAAAAATATTACCGATACACATATAATATATAATTATATACACTTACTTAATAATCAGTTTTAATAATTATTTTAATAAGTTATAAATAATAAAAAAATATATAAATTACAAATTCATCTATACACATAAAGGGGTCGATTCTGAATCGGGGAAAACCGCTCCGAATAGCCGTTCGGAGCGTTTTCCCGTACGAATCATACCCTGCGATGTCTCCCGTACGTAAAACGAAGAACCATTTGTACCAGGAGCTGGACTCCGTACAAATCGTACTGAGACCGTACTAATCAAATCCCCGTACAAATCTCCCTCGGAACCCGCTGTACGCGACATCTGTACGGTTCGCTGCTGCTTTTTCTGACCCGGCAAGTACGATTCGTGTCGGGGACGCACCGTATGACCCTTTTTCTACAGGAGCTGAAAACAGTCGTAAAAGATGAGTTCGTCCCGAAACAGGTGCGGAACGGGCCCCCTCGGGTACGGTGCGTACACCCCATGATCGCAGGGTATGGTGCGTACCCCTGTGACCACGGGGTGTATGCACCGTACCCCGCGATCTTGGGGTGTATGCACTGTACCCCATGTTCGCTGGGTGCACGGTATGTTCACCCTGCGATCGCGGGGTATGGTGCGTTCACCCCAAGATCGCAGGGGTACGCACCGTACCCCTGCTATCATGGGGTGTACACACCGTACGGTGTGTAAGTTATTGTGCTTTTCCATACGAATCGCCCTTACCTGACTTGGACCGTACGAATCGCGTCTTCATACCCCGGTCGTACGGCATGTGTACGAGTTGTACGGTTCACTGTTTCAGCCTTGCAATACATACGGATCACAACGATTCTGACGGATTGACGGAATATGGATCGTACTATGCGACTCGGACGGACCGGTACGAATCGTACGGCGATGGCTCCAGAAGAAAATCGTACAGACGTTTTTTTCAAGGATCTGGATCGCCCCCAAAATATTATTATAAATGAAAATTAAATAATTATGCAAAACAAATAAAAAAAAATTAACATTTACTTTTCTTTTTTTAAATTAATTATATACTACATTAGCTAAACCATACAAAATATATCAAATAACAGAGGGAATAAAATACTATTTACTATTCCTACTCCGAAGAGGGCAACAGTAGGGAAAGTGTTGGATAGCGTTTTGGTATAAATTACTACTCACAGTCCAGAGAGTGGAACAGTAGGGAAAGTGTTGAATAGCGTAGGGGTAAAAATTACTATTCCCACTCCAAGGAGTGCAACAGTAGGGAAAGTGTTGGATAGCGTTTTGGTATAAATTACTACTCACAGTCCAGAGACTGGAACAGTAGGGAAAGTGTTGGATAGCGTAGGAGTAAAAATTACTATTCCCACTCCAAGGAGTGCAATAGTAGATAAAGTGTTGGATAGTGTAGGGGAAAAAAATTACTATTCCCACTCCAGAGAGTGCAACAGTAGGGAAAGTGTTGGATAGCGTAGGGGTAAAAATTATTATTCCAAATCCAGAGAGTAAAACAGTAGGGAAAGTGTTGGATAGCGTAGGGGTAAAAATTACTATTCCCACTCAAAAGAGTGCAATAGTAGGGAAAGTGTTGGGAAGTGTAGGGGTAAAAATTACTACTCCCACTCCAGAGAGTGCATCAGTAGGGAAAGTGTTGGATAGCATAGGGGTAAAAATTACTATTCCCACTCCAGAGAGTGCAACAGCAGGAAAATTGTTGGATAGCGTAGGGGTAAAAATTACTATTCACAGTCCAGAGAGTGAAACAGTAGGGAAAATGTTGGATAGCATAGGGGTAAAAATCACTGTTCCCACTCCAAAGAGTGCAACAGTAGGGAAAGTGTTGGATGGCGTAGGGGTAAAAATTACTATTTCCACACAAGAGAGTGCAACAGTAGGGAAAAAGTTGGATAGCGTAGGGGTAAAAATTACTATTCCCACTCCAGAGAGTGCAAAAGGAGGGAAAGTGTTGGATAGCGTGGGGGTAAAAATGACTATTCTAACTCCAGAGAGTGCAGCAGTAGGGAAAGTGTTGGATAGGGTGGGGGTAACAATTACTATTCTAACTCCAGAGTGCAACAGTAGGGAAAGTGTTGGATAGTGTAGGGGTAAAAATTACTATTCCCACTCCAGAGAGCGCAACAGTAGGGAAAGTGTTGGATAGCGTTTTGCTATAAATTACTACTTATAGTCCGGAGAGTAGAACAGTAGGGAAAATGTTGGATAGCGTAGGTTTAAAAATTACTATTCCCACTCCAAGGAGTGCAACAGTAGGGAAAGTGTTGGATAGCGTAGGGGTAAAAATCACTGTTCCCACTCCAAAGAGTGCAACCGTAGGGAAAGTGTTGGATGGTGGAGGGGTAAAAATTACTATTCGCACTCCAGAGAGTGCAACAGTAGGGAAAGTGTTGGATCGCGTAGGGGTAAAAATTACTATTCCAAATCCAGAGAGTAAAACAGTAGGGAAAGTGTTGGATAGCGTAGGGGTTAACATTACTATTCCCACTCCAAAGAGTGCAACAGTAGGGAAAGTGTTGGGTAGCCTAGGGGTAAAATTTACTATTCCCACTCCAGAGAGTGCAACAGTAGGGAAAGTGTTGGATAGCGTAGGGGTTAACATTACTATTCCCACTCCAAAGAGTGCAACAGTAGGGAAAGTGTTGGGTAGCCTAGGGGTAAAATTTACTATTCCCACTCCAGAGAGTGCAACAGTAGGGAAAGTGTTGGATAGCGTAGGGGTAAAAATTACTATTCCAAATCCAGAGAGTAAAACAGTAGGGAAAGTGTTGGATAGCGTAGGGGTTAACATTACTATTCCCACTCCAAAGAGGGCAACAGTAGGGAAAGTGTTGGGTAGCCTAGGGGTAAAATTTACTATTCCCACTCCAGAGAGTGCAACAGTAGGGAAAGTGTTGGATAGCGTAGGGGTAAAAATTACTATTCCCACTCCAGAGAGTGCAACAGCCGGGAAAGTGTTGGATAGCATAGGGGTAAAAATTACTATTCACAGTCCAGAGAGTGAAACAGTAGGGAAAATGTTGGATAGCGTAGGGGTAAAAATCACTGTTCCCACTCCAAAGAGTGCAACAGTAGGGAAAGTGTTGGATGGCGTAGGGGTAAAAATTACTATTTCCACTCCAGAGAGTGCAACAGTAGTGAAAGTGTTGGATAGCCTAGGGGTAAAAATTACTATTCCAAATCCAGAGAGTAAAACAGTAGGGAAAAGTGGTTGATAGCGTAGGTGTAAAAATTACTATTCCCTCTCCAGAGAGTGCAAAAGTAGGGAAAGTGTTGGATAGCGTGGGGGTAAAAATTACTATTCTAACTCCAGAGAGTGCAACAGTAGGGAAAGTGTTGGATGGCGTAGGGGTAAAAATTACTATTCCCACTCCGGAGAGTGCAACAGTAGGGAAAGTGTTGGATAGCGTAGGGGTAAAAATTACTATTCCAAATCCAGAGAGTGAAACAGTAGGAAAAGTGTTGGGTAGCGTAGGGGTAAAAATTACTATTCTAACTCCAGAGTGGGAATAGTAAAAATTGCTAAAAATACTATTGCCACTCCAGAGAGTGCAACAGTAGGGAAAGTGTTGGATAGCGTTTTGGTATAAATTACTACTCACAGTCCAGAGAGTGGTACAGTAGGGAAAGTGTTGGATAGCGTAGGGGTAAAAATTACTATTCCCACTCCAAGGAGTGCAACAGTAGAGAAAGTGTTGGATAGCGTAGGGGTAAAAATTACTATTCCCACTCCAGAGAGTGCAACAGCAGGGAAAGTGTTGGATAGCGTAGGGGTAAAAATTACTATTCACAGTCCAGAGAGTGAAACAGTAGGCAAAATGTTGGATAGCGTAGGGGTAAAAATCACTGTTCCCACTCCAAAGAGTGCAACCGTAGGGAAAGTGTTGGATGGTGTAGGGGTAAAAATTACTATTCGCACTCCAGAGAGTGCAACAGTAGGGAAAGTGTTGGATAGCGTAGGGGTAAAAATTACTATTCCAAATCCAGAGAGTAAAACAGTAGGGAAAGTGTTGGATAGCGTAGGGGTTAACATTACTATTCCCACTCCAAAGAGTGCAACAGTAGGGAAAGTGTTGGGTAGCCTAGGGGTAAAAATTACTATTCCCACTCCAGAGAGTGCAACAGTAGGGAAAGTGTTGGATAGCGTAGGGGTAAAAATTACTATTCCCACTCCAGAGAGTGCAACAGTAGGGAAAAAATTGGATAGCGTAGGGGTAAAAATTACCATTCCCACTCCTGTGAGTGCAACAGTAGGGAAAACATTGGATAGCGTAGGGGTAAAAATTACTATTCCCATTCCAGAGAATGCAACAGTAGGGAAAACGTTGGATAGCGTAGGGGTAAAAATTACTATTCCCACTCCAGAGTCTACAACAGTAGGGAAAGCGTTGGATAGTGGGAGGTTAAAAAATACTATTCCCACTCCAGAGAGTGCAACAAGAGGGAAAGCGTTGGATAGCGAAGGGGTAAAAATTACTATTCCCACTCTAGAGTGTGCAACAGTAGGGAAAGCGTTGGATAGCGTAGGGGTAAAAATTACTATTCCCACTCCAGAGAATGCAACAGTAGGGAAAACGTTGGATAGCGTAGGGGTAAAAATTACTATTCACAGTCCAGAGAGTGAAACAGTAGGGAAAATGTTGGATAGCATAGGGGTAAAAATCACTGTTCCCACTCCAAAGAGTGCAACAGTAGGGTTACTATTTCCACTCCAGAGAGTGCAACAGTAGTGAAAGTGTTGGATAGCGTAGGGGTAAAAATTACTATTCCAAATCCAGAGAGTAAAACAGTAGGGAAAAGTGGTTGATAGCGTAGGTGCAAAAATTACTATTCCCACTCCAGAGAGTGCAAAAGTAGGGAAAGTGTTGGATAGCGTGGGGGTAAAAATTACTATTCTAACTCCAGAGAGTGCAACAGTAGGAAAAGTGTTGGATGGCGTAGGGGTAAAAATTACTATTCCCACTCCGGAGAGTGCAACAGTAGGGAAAGTGTTGGATAGCGTAGGGGTAAAAATTACTATTCCAAATCCAGAGAGTGAAACAGTAGGAAAAGTGTTGGATAGCGTAGGGGTAAAAATTACTATTTCCACTCCAGAGAGTGCAACAGTAGGGAAAGTGTTGGATAGCGTAGAAGTTAAAAATAACATACCTATCAATAAATAATATTTTAAAATACTTAAAAATGTAATTATTAAATAAATCTAAACTATTTACAAATACCAATACATAATTATTTAAAACATTATTACCAATTATTCATAATTAATTACCAATTAATAATTAATCACCAATAATATAATTAACAAAAACAATTAAGTAAAATAAATTATTACTTAATTACATTTAAATTACTTCCCACCCTACTCCCCTATAAACTCATAACCCGCTACAGAACATAATTATCAGTTAATCGATTAATAAAAAGTAATTACCAATTAATAATTAATTACCAATAATATTATTACCAAAAACAATTAATTAAAATAAATTATTACTTAATTACATTTAAATTTCTTCCCACCCTATTCCGCTATAAACACATAACCCGCTACAGAACATAATTATCAATTAATCAATTCATTTAAATGAATTACCAATTAATACAAATGAATTACCAATTAAATACAATTAATTTATAATTCATAAAAACTAAAAATTAATTTAGTGTAATGAATTACTTCCCACCATATTCTCCTATAAACCCGCAACAGAACATAATTTCTAATTAATCAATTAATTTAATTTAATTGACAACTGTTAACAATGTATCACCAATTAATTAAAATTAATTTATGATTCCTAAAAATAATAAATAATTTAGTACAATTACATTACTTCCCATCCTATTCCCCTATAAACCCACAACCCGCTCCGGTACTAAAATACCAAAATTTACATAAAAAAATACATATTAAATACATAATAATATACATAAAAGTCATATATAAAAATCGATATTAGTAACATCGATATTAGTAACATCGATATTAACAAAATAGATATTACTTACCTGCAAAATTCTGTCCCATCGATGTTAAAAATATCAATATTACTTATCTTCTATATTCTGTCCCTTCGATATTCAAACATCTACATCATTGTATGTCGATATTTAAAAAACGATATTTTGTCCAGCCCTAAAACCACACTTCGCGCCACCCTTGCCTACAGACCTCCTGGACTCCGTGCCCCATTCGCCACAACCATTGTTGACCTCATCGCACCCCACGCCATCGCCTCCATGGATTACATACTCATCGGAGACCTGAACTTCCACCTCGACAACCCCATTGACCCCAACTCCACCACCCTCCTGGACAACCTCGCCAACATCGGCCTGAAACAGATTGTCAACATGCCTACCCACAAGGCAGGACACACCCTCAACCCATTTTAGCAGAAGGTAACAGCACCCACTTCAGCTACCCCAATCAACCACCCTGGACTTACCACCACTGCGTACCCTTCAACGTTGACAAACCCACTGCCCCCAAACCTGCACCGCTCCCTCCAAGAAGAAACTGGAGCAAAAGCACAGAGGAGCAGATCAGCTCTGCCCTCAACCACACAACCCCCACCACATTGACTGACGCAAACTTTGCAGCCATAAAACTCCACAGATGGAGCTCCAACTGTGCAGATGAGCTTGCACCCTTGTGCATCTCCGACAGACAGCGCCCCAGGAAGGTCACCTGGTTTACCACTGACCTCCAAGAATCAAGACTCACCTGCAGACGTCTCAAGAAGAACTAGAGAAACAACAAAATGCCAGAAGACCGCACCACCTAAAAAAACGCCATGACTGAATACCACCAACAAATCAAATCCACCAAGAGGACCTTCATCCAAAACAAGATCCTGGCCAACTCTAGCAAATCTAAGAAACTCTTCAGCGTCATCCAGGAATTCACCAAACTCCCCAGCGAAAACACGGACATCACCCCCTCCCACGATTTGGGTCCTACTTCCATCTGAAAAACAAGGGCCTCTATGACCACTTCAGTGACCAGACACATGACTTTGAGATGCCTCCCTCTCCATCCAGCCTACTGTCTCCACCTGGACCACTGTCACCACCGAAGACACCACTTCGACCATGAAAGGCATCCACTCAGGGGTCCCCACGTACCCCTGCCCGCCGCACATCTACCACAGAGCTGCCATTGCTCCAGAACTACAATGCACCATCAACACCACTCTCACGACCGTCACTTTTCCTGATGACTGGAAACGTGCAGAAGTCAGAACCCTGCTCAAGAAGCCCTCAGCAGACCCTACGGACCTCGAGAACTACCAACCCATTTCCCTCCTCCCCTTCATGGCCAAAGTCACCAAAAATATTGTCAATGTCCAGCTAAGAAAATTAATCACAGAAAACTCTATCCTCTACCCCTCGGAATCTGGATTCCGCAGCAACCACAGCACGAGACTGCGCTACTCGCCGCCATGGATGACATCTGCACCCTACTCAGCAAGGACAAACAGGGTCCCTGATTCTGCTCAACC
Organism: Lissotriton vulgaris; assembly: GCF_964263255.1. Taxonomy (NCBI): domain Eukaryota; kingdom Metazoa; phylum Chordata; class Amphibia; order Caudata; family Salamandridae; genus Lissotriton; species Lissotriton vulgaris. The sequence goes on along the minus strand of NC_141691.1, from coordinate 1,222,896,988 downwards.
TCTCTGTAGCACTCGAAATGTTCTCCCAAAGCACAATCACCACCAGATTCCAGAACGCCGGCATACAGTGAACCGCCTTCACCTGGATTCACTCCTTCCTCACCGGCAGAACCCAAAGGATCAGACTGCACCCTTCCTCTCTAAACCCTTGCAAATCAACTGCGGAGTACCCCAAGGATAATTGCTCAGCTCAAGGCTCTTCAACATCTACATGGCCTCCCTCACCCCCATCGTCAGAGAGCACTTACTCAGCATAGTATCCTATGCCGACAACACCCAGCTCATCCTCTCCCCCACCAAGAACCCTGCAACCACCAGACTTAACTTCCAGGAAGGATTGAAGATCATCACATCCTGGATGAGCAGCAGCTGCCTGAATCTCAACTCAAAGAAGACAGAGGTCCTCCTTCTGGGACTCTACCCCTCTGCATGGGACAACACCTGGTGGCCCACTGCCCTCAGCAACCCTCCCACCCCCACGAACCATGCTGAGAACCTCAGCATCATACTTGACTCCTCCCTCTCCATGACCCAACAAGTCAATGCCATTGCATCCAGTGCCTCAACACCCTCCACATCCTCTGAAAGACATTCAAGTGGAACACCCCCAAATCATGGAAGACAGTCACACATGCACTCATTATCAGCAGCGGCATCAGCAGATTGGACTCACCCTTGATGCCGGAATCAACAAGTCTCTGCTCCACAAACTCCAGACCATTCAGAACATCGCAGTCAGACTCGTCCTTGGCATCCCTTGACTCAAATTCATCACCCAACACCTGTGCAACCTCCACTGGCTCCCCATCGGGAAGAGAATAACCTTCAAGATATCACCCATGCCTACAAATGCCTGCACAACACAGGCCCCCAATACCTCAATGAGAGAATCTTGGTCCACTCACCCGAGAGAAACCTCTGATCTGCTGACCTCACCGAAACCCCACGCATCCGCAGAGCCAGACCAGGTGGGAAAGCCTTCTCCTACATTGCGAGCAAGACCTGGAACGAGTTCCTGACCAACATCAGACGCACCCCCTCCCTGAACATCTTCAGAAAGACGCTCAAGATCTGGCTCTTCAACTGAACGAAGCTGCTTACCCCTCCAGCCTCTTGGGACCCTCACAGGTGAGTAGCGCACTTACAATTCCCCTGATTGATTGATTGATTGAACAGTAATATTTCTCTCTTTGGGAGTGTCTTCTATCACTATTGTAGCAATAGTAACTTCAAGTATTGAAAAAAGCATGGGCATCTCCACTCATTCTCGGCACTGCTGTCATTGCAATTTCATTAGAGGCACTCACCATTAACCACTTCTGTGGATGACCTCTGTTTCTGTATATTTGTGCTATTCCTTGCTGTGCCCATATCAAGTACTTTACCAGGTACTCTACTGGAAACACCTGCTATTCCATGTACATTGTTAGTGCATGGAGGAGGCATAGAATTCAAAAGGTCATTATTAAAATCATCATTCTCATCTCTATCATCATTCTCCTGTTTCCATTCTTTCTTTTCTTCTTGTCCTCAATGTCGCAAAGTATTGCAGTAAAACCCTCACACCTACCATCATATACTCCCTCCAACACTTATCCTGTCAATCCTACTTGTTCTCCAACCATTGTCTAATTGAACCCTACACTTGCTTTGCCATTTTCTTTCTTTCCTTCTCAGTGGTAATTCAATACCAATTGTTTAATGCATCAAATAGTGTGGGTCTGAGCAATGGCTTTCTCTCACTCTTTGCTTCTCTCATATTAAAGGTACATTCTAAAGGAAACTGTTAGTTTTTATCAGAAGTAGTGTAATACTGCCATTCAGAAATCTGGGTACATGTATAGAACCCACTGTCTGTTAAAATTTTATACGCAGGCAATCCCTCAGCAGGTAATTTGATCTTCAGTAGAAGTTACAACAGAAATTGTAGTTTTTTCAATACAGCACATAATATTTGAACTCAAGCCCTCCTCACAAATCTCACAAAACTATTAGCAAATAATGACCAATACCAGCATGGATCTGTCAATCTATCATAGCTTGGCTCTGTCAGTAACACAATGACAGCAGTGGTTTGTGGAGTTGTCTTGCAATCTCAACATGGCAACTCCTCCTCTTCTGTCCAAGCCTCTAAGTAGTTTAACTGTTTTATTGAGTAGTAATCACAAATAAAATATCAAAAGTGGAAGCCCATCAGGCTGCTGGGTTTAATACTGCCACCAAGCCTCTCTCAATGCAGAGCGAAGTGCAATAAAGTTCTAATATGAGCCAGTATATCTAGGGGCATATTTATCAGCCCTTTGTGTCGCTGGAGCATCACTTCTTGCTATTCCCGGTGATGCAAACTACAAAACCCTCGTTATGAGGTCATGGAAAGTCACTTTGCATGGGTATGAATGGCCTCATAGGTATGAAGTAAGGCAAGGCAGTGTAAATCACTGCGCTTGTTTCTTTACTCTGCACTAGGGAGGAGTTCCATGGGTGTTTCGGTGGGTGTTCCCATGCAATGCCCATGGATTTTGATACTTCCCCAGATTTACAAAACCATCTGGGATGCAACAAAACCTCACACCTCCCCAGGGGAGGCACAACAAAGAGAAAGAACTTTATTTCTCCTCAAATTTTTCTCTTTCCATCTGTGCTGAATCCTGCAGCACAGAAAGAAAGAGGAAAACTCTCTCGGGATTGTTTTTGTGCAGGAAGGTGCCCCTCCCTGCAAAAAAACAATTCTGCTGACAACACAGGCACCCTTGCACCATAGTGTAGGGGTGCCTGCATTGGCGTTAGGCCGCCAAAACAGCACCAGCACAGGGGGAAAGGACAGAAATGCACTATATTGCATAAATACAGTGGTGTACTGCTTTTTCACTTTGGCATAGGGCAGCGCAGCAAGGTGACCTTCACAAGTAGCCTTTAAAAGCTGTCTCCAATCTACCATTGCAGGGCCTATTTGTGTAGACTATTGCCACCTTAACTTGGCATTTAAAGCCTCCTACCAAACATTAACCTTTCCTTTTATAACAAATAAGTTACCCCTAAGGTAGGACCTAAGTGACACCAAGGGCAGAGTGCTGTGTAACTAAAAAGGCAGGACATGTACTTTTAAGTTTTACATGTCCGGGCAATGACGAACTGGAAAATTAGTTTTTCACCGCTCTGAGGCCTACTCCTTCCATAGGCTGGCACTGGGTTTCATTTCTTTTTCAAAATCTGTATATTATCCAGCTTGTAGCAGAAAGATACATAACCCTTAGAAGGGACCAATCAATTCAGTTGGTACAAATGGGTACTACAAGCATTTTGCAGATGAAACAGTTCCCAAACAGAACAAACCCAGTAGGCAGACATCAGGCGCACATACTACAATTTCCAGCAGCACCTCCGTGAGCACTTTTGTGACCTGAATCCAGAATGCATCTATACCAGCACAGTGTCATGCAAGGTGCATAATCCTGCCCACACCGCAGACAGCATGCACTCTCCTGTAGTCCAAATCTACGCAATGGAGAAGTGTGTAATATAGCGGATGCAAGTATTTGAAGTGAATAATGCAGAAGTTACAAATCGCCTTGAAGCACCCGTCAGTGTACAGCAAGGCGTTCCTTACAGCACCTTATAAAGTCAAATTCCTGTTTGGAAAATAGTAGCTTCTTCATGTGTAAAATCTTTGGAATAGTGGTGATAAATCCTCTTTAATGGTAAAGTTGGACTTGACATTACCATTTTAGAAATGCCACTTTTAAAAAGTGCAAATTTCTCTGCTCTCTGGGCCTGGTGAGAGCTACACTTATTGCATTCCCTTTAGACAGCCACCACACAGGAAGAGATGGCTGTGACAGGCAATACATCTGCATTAATCTGCATACTGATAGCTTTACTAGGCAGGTAGGGGAGAAGTGGCTCAAACTGAATAGGTTGTGTCCAGCAGAAGGCACTTTTGGGTAAAACTGACAGGGCTCTGGTTCTATCAAATCAATACACTACTGGAACTGGAACGAACTCTGCTAGAGTAAAGACTGCTGTGCTGAAAGGTTTGCCACTTTGCTGTGACTGATTGTTCTGGAAAACTGCTTCTCTGCTTTGCTGATCTGCCCTGCCACTTGTTGATCTCTGCCCTGCTAAGAACAAGGACGGAACCCTCTCACTTGAACCCAGTGTGACTCCAAAGGCTTGCTGGCTTACATCCTGTTTTCTGAAGTCACATGGACAGAAAAGACTTTCTGCAATTATGCTGGTGCTGCTGGACTCTGCCATCTGTGAGTCCTACCCTTGCCTGAAATGATCCCTTCAGTCCTGGACCTCAGAAGCGGGTTCTGCAGTCGATTTTTGCAAAAACCAATGCATTGCCTCGAATGCATGAGAATTTCCACCGCAGTGTCCCTTTGCCGCTGACTCAGAGACTGTTCAACAACAAAAAATCTGCAGTCTGCAGGGCTTGATGATGACACAGAAGCAACTCGAGGACTGAGCTTCCCATTCACTTTAATGGAGCTCGACAGCAACGCAGGACCCTCTCGGCACGGCTCGACGATGATTCAGTAGACTCTCAACATCGACCAAAGCTCCCTTCAAAGTATTTTTTCAGCTGGACCTGTCTGGGCCCTGTAGCTGGCCTGCACTCCATCTAAACTTTGACTTAACCTGGCCCCTCACAACCTCAAGTAACTTTGACCGGTAGAGAGAATCTCTAAAAATTCATGCCTCAACTTCCACGTATTGGAGTTTTGTCATTTTGGTCTTGTTACTTTGATAAAAATTCTTTATTTTTCTAAACCTGTGTGGAGTCTATTTGTGGTGTTTTTGTTGAGTTAATGTATATTAAGTGTTACACAAATACTTTACACATTGCCTCTTAAGTTAAGCCTGACTACTCTGTGCAAGCTCACAATGAAAAACAAATTCCTAGGTAAAATATTTAAACGGCATTCCTCATTTTAAGTGTTCTAAAAATAGAGACAGTGTAACGACCAAACTATAAAAAATGCAAAATTTAAAGACAATTCTTTTAAATTTGGATCATATCATTATAGATTAAAAACACAAAATGTTGCTAAGTTAAAATGCAAAATAAAAACACAATTCTGTGAAAAAAATGAATAATAAATCTTCAATGCATGTTTCAGCGTAAAACACGCCATCGTAAGGAATAACCACACAACACATGAAAATAATAAAAAATGCACTGAATAACGGTACATATATTGATAATTTTGCATTTAATTAAAAAGAATTGTGGTGCGTTACACTATAAAAAGGACATCAAAAAGCATTTACTGCATGCTCAAGGCTAGATTTCTATTCATGCCTGTTTTTACATTAGAAAAACTTGTGTTCCAAGCGTACTACATTCGCGTCTGCTTGGGTGTGGCCAGGCTATAAATAGCCACACCCAAGTTCCACAAGGCGCTTTGCCTTCCACCGTTGGCGGAAGAGGAAACCCACTTACCTGCTTATCGTTGGCTCCCGCTTGACTTCTTCCTGTTTTCCTGCTTTGGTAGCTGACAGCTTGAACAATTGGCACAATTTTAGAAGTGCTTGATGTTTGACAAGAAGTATTGTTTGCCAGCACCACAGCACCATAGAACTTGAGACAATATCTCGAACATTAAAAGTAGTAGCAAGGAAACATTGCCAAAGTACAAAAAATAAACTTTTAAAGCAAACTTTGATAACAAGCTAATTGTAAAAGTAGTATTTGCATTATTATTATTATTTTAAGAACCTTCTTTTCAGAGTGCGTGATGGACAAGTCTGTTGGGGTAAAATGCAAGTAAGTGGCTATAAAGTAGTAGGATAGAGATAGTTATTCAATTTGTATTTTAACACAAGGAATTTAGTAACATATTCTTGTCCATTCTGATTGCCTCACTGAATAGAAGCTGTGAACATCGCATCTTGATACTGCACCAGTAGCCAACACTTCTTACCTTGACTGAACGCAATCAAAAGACTACAAGGACGCAAAGCAACAATTTTTAGATCGCAGGTAGGCCACTTTTGTTTAAAAGAAAAGAACAACACTTTTAACAGATTTCACAGAAATTAGTATTGGTGTTAACCTTAGCTTGTTGCCTCGCAGGTCGACAACAAGAAGACGACAGCATCCTGAATCTGGCTCTCCTCCCTAAACCTTACCTCGTAACCTTAGTGGAACATTGTAATCACAGGCTATAAGGTAGGGTACAGCTCATAGCATCTCTGCGAACAACTATCAAGCTTCTCACAGGTAAGAGTGCTTGTTTAGTACCTTGACAATACCTTGCAAAGGGAATGGGTAGTGATGAGAGATAACTTATGCTGTCATACTTCATTATTTGACATATAAATAATATATATTACCATCCTCTCCAACGCTTGATCAGATAGTTTCATTGTAGCTTCATCTTGTGATGACCTTAATATGTTTTTAACAATCAAACTGCCAGAAGGCTGTGCACATCTGGGGACTAGCCAATCAATAGGGGTTTGGGCTCAGGGCCTGGAGTCTGTGAGTGCATAAGAAGTTCATGGTGGCCGGACAAGTTATAGTTTGCTCAGTAAACTATATGTTGTATATTTCAGTGTTTATTTTATTTCTAAACATTAGTTTTAATCCTATTACACACCAAATTTTAAGGTTGTTTTGTTTTTATTTAGGCATTAAAAGTATTTGTCTCTGAACTCTAAAAACATAGGACAATCCCAGAAAAACAATGCATTCCTTACCATCCTAAAAAACTACCTACCCCTGAACTCTAAAATCGCCTTTGCCCCCTAAAAACTAACTAACCTTCAATCCTAAAACCCTTTATTACCCCTGAAAATGACGTATTCCTAAAGCAGGGATTGAATCTGTCTGCAGAGGGATGTCTGGGAGGTCATGAGGGCAAACAGTCAAAATATCGAATTTTTAATTTCGACTTACACTTATATCGAGTTGCTAATATCGATGGGACAGAATATCGATGTCCAGAATATCGATGGCCAGAATATCGACCCTAAGGTAAGTAATATCGAAATTACTTATATCGATAGCATATATATCGATGTAAGTAATTTCGATTTACTAATATGTGTTAGAAATTTTAGTTAAGTATTTAAATTAATTGTTATAATATGTGTTTAATATGTTTTTATAAATAAAAAATATATAAATGTAAATAATATGTTTTTAAGTAAATTATATGTTTTACTACTGGAGCGGTTTGTGGGTTTTTAGGGGAATAGGGTGGGAAGTAATTTATTTGTAATTAAATAATTATTTTTTAATGATTAATTTATTTTGCAATTAAATATTAATTGGCAATGAATTATTTTGATTGATTAATTGATTAATTAATTGATAATTTATGTATATTTTTAAGTAAATTATATGTTTTACTACTGGAGCGGGTTGTGGGTTTATAGGGGAATAGGGTGGGAAGTAATTTATTTGTAATTAAATAATTATTTTTTAATGATTAATTTATTTTGCAATTAAATATTAATTGGCAATGAATTATTTTGATTGATTAATTGATTAATTAATTGATAATTTATGTATATTTTTAACTAAATTATATGTTTTACTACTGGAGCGGGTTGTGGGTTTATAGGGGAATAGGGTGGGAAGTAATTTATTTGTAATATTAATTAATTTTGGGTAAAGGAGTATTTTTAGGGTTCAGGGTCAGTTTTCAGTTCTTGGGTAAAGGGGTATTTTTTGGGTTCAGGGTCAGTTTTCAGTTTTTGGGTAAAGGGGGATTTTTAGGGTTCAGGGTCAGTTTTCAGTTTTTGGGTAAAGGGGTATTTTTAGGATTCAGGGTCAGTTTTCAGTTTTTGGGTAAAGGGGTATTTTTAGGGTTCAGGGTCAGTTTTCAGTTTTTGGGTAAAGGGGTATTTTTTGGGTTCAGGGTCAGTTTTCAGTTTTTGGATAAAGGGGTATTTTCAGGGTTCAGGGTCAGTTTTTAGTTTTTGGGTAAAGGGGTATTTTTAGGGCTCAGGGTCAGTTTTCAGTTTTGGGTAAAGGGGTATTTTTAGTGGTTCAGGGTCAGTTTTCAGTTTTTGGGTAAAGGGGTATTTTTAGGGTTCAGGGTCAGTTTTCAGTTTTTGGGTAAAGGGGTATTTTTTGGGTTCAGGGTCAGTTTTCAGTTTTGGGTAAAGGGGTATTTTTTGGGTTCAGGGTCAGTTTTCAGTTTTTGGGTAAAGGGGGATTTTTAGGGTTCAGGGTCAGTTATAGGTTTTTGGGTAAAGGGGTATTTTTAGGATTCAGGGTCAGTTTTCCCTACTGTTGCACCCACTGGAGTGGGAATAGTAATTATTGTTAAGTAAGTATATATTATATATTATTTTTAAATGTTATTTTTTTAATTAAATATGTATTATTATTTTTTTTTACCATTATTACATATATTTAAATATGTTTAAGTAATTAATAAGTATTATTTATAGTATTTTTTATGTTATTTTAAATCCCCAAAAAATCGATATATTTGACAACGATATTTTTAACATCGATATTATTTTTTCGATATTTTGGTACTTACCATGTTGTACATAGGGCGTCGATATTTTTGCTATCGATATAATTACGCCGATATTTGTGTAGGTCGAAATTCTGTCTGTCGAAATTCTGTCATAGATCCGGTCATGAGGCCCCCTTTCACCCCTACAGAGGGCTGCCCTCAGGTGGAACACTGTCAGTGCTCCACCTTTTATGTGGCGTACTGCCAGTGCACTTTATAAGGGCATGCTTGCCTCTGCGTCCACATCCATAATACAGCATGGGCACAGAGGTAAAGTGATCCCTTCATGTTAGAAATGGGGGTCTCCAGTTGGCAGAGGTAGGCACCTTGTCCAAGTAGGAACCCTTCCTTCGAGTCAGGGTATGGGGATTGCAGATCTAAAATAACCCCTGCTCACCCAGTTGGTAGCTTGGCATGAGCAGTCAGGCTTAGCTCAGAGGGAATGTGTAAAGCATGTGCACATAACACACAGTAATTCAGTCAAAACTCTAAAAAAAGCCAATATTTATCTGTGCAAAACAAGATCAAAATGATAAAAATCCAACATAATGTAATACAAATAGGAATATTGCCAAAATAGACTTAATATACAGCTCCTTAACCCCTTGCGTGCGGGGTGTATTCCCCGCCTGTGCTGACTCCGCCTTGCGCGGGCGGAGTCATGACGGAACGGTTCCGTCATCAGCACAGCTCAACCGACGCTGATGACGGAACCGTTCCGTCATCAGCATGGAAGGGGTTAAAGTTGATAGCTCCATCCGGGGCTATCATGGTGTCATGAACAAACTAATCCAACAGTTCAGGCCGGTTGCAGCATCGCGGGCCAGGTACAGTGTAGGAAAGACCTGCAAACAGTACTGTGGAAATGCATGGCATTGTAGACCTTTGCATGCACTCCGAAGAGGCATTGTCATAGTTGTTAGTTCCGACGGTTGGTGCAGGAGTCGCCAGCCCCTTTAAGTCAAACGTGTTGCAGATCAAACGTTGTGATGTTGAAGTCAGGAGCGTTGGCAGGTGTCGGACTGTGGTGTGAAGTGGAATGGAGCAGGTTGCTTTTCCTCTGTGGCAGCTGATACACACAGTTCCATATGCGACTACCCAGAGGATGTGCCTGTAACTTCCAACAGGAGGCACGCTCTATTCCAAGCCCTTGGAGAAATTTTAACAGTAAGATTCAAGATAGTTCAGTACAGTCCTTTCACTGCCCAAGACAGAAGCAGTTCTAAAGATCTGGGGTCGGGTCACAATATTTATACCACTTTATACTTTGAAGTTTTCGGCAGCAAGTTTCACTTGCCCAGTAGAAACCAGTTCTGTCCTCTCTAGTCCACCTTCACTACACTAGATGGAGACAGCATTGTGCAAAGCAGACACAGCCTATTCAGGAGGGGAGACAACCATCTCAACGCATTCGTTGACATCGCGTGCACTTACAACACACGCAATGTTACGGTATGTGCGTTGTCTACGCACGTCATTACGTTGCATGTGCTTTCAGAACCCATGCATTCCCAACGCATGGTATGCAATGGAGGTGGGCTACGGGGGGCGTCAAGACGGGCTCTGGGAGACACAGACGACAGGGAGACAATGCTGGAACAACGACAAAGAGACAGGTAAGGAGGCCGCTGGTATTGGGCTTAGGGCTAATTGCAGTATAGGTACTGTTTTAGGCTTGGGAATTTGGGCTTAGGGCTACTAGTAGAATAGTTGCTTTTTTTGGGGTTGCATTAGGGCAAATAGGGCTACTAGGAGAATAGGTGCTGTTTTGGAGTTGTGTTAGGGCTACTAGGGCTACTAGGAGAATAGGTGCTGTTTTTGGGTTGCGTTAGGGCTACTGGGGCTACTAGTAGAATAGGTGCTGTTTTGGGGTTGCGTTAGGGCTACTAGGAGAATAGGTGCTGTTTTGGGAAACGTTAGGGCTTCTTGTAGTATAGGTGCTGTTTTGAGGTGGCATTGGGGCTTAGGGCTAAATGCAGTACAGGTACTGTTTTGGCTTTTAGGGATTAGGACTTAGGGCTGAGGCCGTAGTGTTGCCTTGCTTTACTGTTTAGGGCTTAGGGTTTAGGGAAGTTTTAGCGTGCCATATTGTAGGGTACTGTTTTATGTTTAAAGTATTAGGGTTTAGGGTCGGGTGGAGGGAAATGCGCATACAGGTAAAAATTGCAATGTTAAAGCATGCGGGGTGCCTGTATGCGATGTGAATGTTTTGCGCATGCATTACTATACAAATGCGACATAATGGTATGCGTTGTGATTACTCACAATCTAAGGGGACATGCGATGTAACAATTACGATGTTATGGCATATAATGTAAGTGTTTGCAATATACCATCATACATCCATTCAGGAGCTAGTAAAAACTCCTCCCTCCACTCTAAATGCAGAAAGACCTATTCAGCCTGGCTATGAGTGAGCCAGGAAAGGCAGGACACATCTCAACCCCCGTGGGACTGTCGACTGTGAATACACATCCCCAGCTCCTGTCCCTCCAAACCCAGGCAGTGAATACACAAACAGGCCGAGTTGCACAGGTCATTTGAACAACAAAATACCCCCTTTCTAAAAGTGGCATTTTCAAACAAGCAATTAAAAAAACACCTTTACTAAAGATGTGTTATTAAATTCTGAACTCAAGGAATCTAAACTCAATTTCTCTATCTTGCCCAAATTGAAAGTTACACTTGTAAAATGTTACAAGGCTGCTTCAATTATTACCTATGGGAAAGACAGCCTTTCAATAGTGAAAAACGAAATGCACAGTATTTGACTACCAGGACATGTTGCATACACTACTCCAAGTCCTACCTTTAACATACACTGCACCCTACCCATGTGGATACCTTAGTCCTCTCTTAGGAGTGACTTACATATAAAAAAAATGGTAAGGATAGGGCCTGACAAGGGGGTGCACTTGCCAGTTCCACAGGGCTGTAACGACTGCGTGCAGACACTGCAGTGGCCGCCCTGAGACACCTTTGAAAGGCTTCTTGCGTGGGTGGCGAAAGCAATGCTGCAGGTCCACTAGTAGCATTTGATTTACAGGCCCTGGGCACACACAGTGCACTGTACTAGGGAATTATTAGTAAATCAAATATACCAATCATGGAAAACCAATCATAACACAATTTGCAGTTGGAGTACTTACACTTAATCACTGAATAGCAGTACAAATGTGTGCAGAGACACTAAACCAACAAAAATGAAGTCCAGCATACCATCAAAACAGTAGATCAGAAAGCAAAAAGCCAGGGGAAACAAGCCAAAAGATGCCAGGTCTAACACTTCATTTGGATGGGGCCATACCCTTAACCAGATGGGAGATTCCACTAAAGATAGTGCTGGGACTACATGTACACCAGCACTTTCAGTATTACAGAAGGGACAGCACAAGCATCTCCACCCCTTTTGTAATGCCATAGTGCCCCAAGGTGCAAAAAGCTGGCACACATGCCTTTTGTGCCCCCAAAGCACTATCTGTAATATGGCCCCAAGTTCCTTATTGGTCCCTCTTCCTATTTGTCCAGCATGTGTCAAATGCTCGCAATCAGCTTTACTTGTGTGAAAATGATGTATACAAGTTTGGCCAATAATTGTGATGAAACTTGATGGAAACAATCTACTTCTTCTCAGGAACTTCGATAGAGAACCTATAAATGACACTTCTGATGCTGAGTTCCCTTTCAAAAATTGTTACACCAATTGAGAGTTTAGCTAGTTATGGTCCAAACTCTGTATAATATTGTATATAGGAGGTGAAAGAATTGGGGTATTACTTGAAAGTAGTGAAAGCACCATTCAAATTCTAAACACAATCCTTGTCAGGGTGAACTACAACAGTCCATAATTAAACCTGTGCTTAACCCTCTGCTAGCTTGGCACACTGCAGTCAGGATTAACTTAGAGAAAATGAGCAAAGTATTTGTGCAGCACTTAAACAAGTGAAAAATCAACACAGCAATAATCCCAAACAAAAGTAGGAAGATTGTGGATATTGAAATAAATAAATAAATACCAACACAGTAAAAATCCAAACAGTAGAACTGAAGTTATGAGTTTTAAAATTTTGGGTAGAAATAGTGCCTATTGGCACAAAGTGCCAACTACGGGTATCTAGTAATGCTGGTACAAAGTCACAAGTTCAGGCCAACTGAAATGGAGCATGGGCCTGGACAGGATAGAGCTTGACCTGCTGGAAGTTGTACCTTTTTGTCCTCAACGCGAGATCTACGCTGTACAACTTTGCTAACCTCTTTATTGCTCAGTGTCAGGTCCAGTAAAATTCTTAGATGCACAGTGCAGCTTCGGCAAGTTCTGAATCTCTCGGAATTGGATCTGTAGTTGAGCTTATATAGCGCACAGCTACCCGCAGTGGGTGTCCCGGCGCTTGCTTAGGGAACCCGTCCTGATATTCCCCTGTGTGATAGCCCCAGCGGGTATCCACAAGGTGAAAGTCAGGCATCCCACCGCGAGGGGCCGTTGTGGAGATTAAGCAAGCTATTGCCCAGAGTCGCAGCGTGTGAGCACGTGAGTCGAGAAGGCACCGGAGCGAGAATTATCGAGTCCGTGGAATTTTTAGCCCAAGACCCGCCGAGGCGGGGAATTGAACCCTGGTCCAGGGCCGATCTCAGCTTCCGGGTCTGCCGCCTCTAACCCCTGAGCCACACTTCTCCACAGGATCTGCTGATCTCCACAGGATCTGCTGATACCTTCATCAATTAATCAATCAATCAATCAATTAATCAATCAATCAATTAATCAATCAACCAGGTATTTGTGAACAGTGCTACTCGCCCATGAGGGTCTCAAGGTGCTGGGGAGGGAGGGGGGTGTGCAGCTCTGTCTCACTCAAAGAGCTAGGTCTTGAGGCTCTTCATGAAGGCTTGCAGAGATGGGTGAATGTATGATGCCTAGTAGGAGTTCATTCCAGGCCTTTGCCGCGATGTAGGAGTAGGCTCTTTCACCTGTTCTGGCTCTGTGGATGCAAGGGTTTTAACAAGGGCGAGGTAGGGGGAGCAGAGGTTTCTCTTGGGTGCCATTGAAGGAGATTCTTTTGTTGAGGTATTGGGGTCTGGTGTTGTGGAAGGATTTGTAGGCGTGAGTGAGTAGCTTGGAGGTCACTGTCTTCTCGATGGGGAGCCAGTGGGGGTCTCGTAGGTGCTGTGTGATATGGTCTTGTCGTGGGATGTCGAGACTGGCAGCAGTGTACTGGATGGTCTGGAGTTTTCGGAGCAGGGAATTGTTGACTCTGGCGTAGAGGGTATTTCTGTAGTCCAATCTTGGGGTTATGAGTGTGTGAGAGACAATCTTGCTGGATTCAGGTGGGATCCAGTTGAAGGTCTTCCGGAGGATCCGGAAAGGGGTTGAAGCACGTGGAGGAGACAGTGTTGATCTGTCAGGTCATGGTGAGGGAGGAGTCGAGTATGATGCCGAGGTTGTGGGTGTAGTCTATGGGTGTGGGGTCATTGCTGAGGGTGGTGGGTCACCAAGTGCTATTCCATGCAGAGGGGGTGGGTCCGAACACTTCTGTCTTCCCCGAGTTGAGCTTGAGGCAGTTGCTGCTCATCTAGGATGCAACATCTTTCTTTCCTTTATGGAAGCTGAGTCTGGTGTAGTTGCATTCCTTTGTGAGGGAGAGGATGAGCTGGGTGTCATCGGCAAGGATACAATGCTGAGTCCATGCTGTCTGACGATGGCAGCAAGGGGGGCCATTTAGATGTTGAAGAGCAAGGGGCTGAGAGAGGATTCTTGCGGTGCCTCACAGCTGATCTCACTGGGTTCGGTGAGCGAGGGCGGGAGTCTGATTCTTTGGGTGCGGCCTGTGAGGAAAGAGAGGATCAATTCGAGAGTGGTCCCCTGTATGCTGCAATTGTGGACTCTGGAGGTGAGTGTGTGGTGGGAGACGGTGTCGCAGGCTGCTGAGAGGTCTAGTAGGATGAGAGCAGCCGTGAGGCTCCTGGTCGAGGAGAGTGTGGATGTTGTCTCTGGCTGCTAGGAGGACAGTCTCTGTGCTGTGGTTGCTGCGGAATCTGGATTGGGAGGAGTCCAGGACGGAGTTAACTTCGATGAAGTTCATGAGATGGATGTTGATGATCTTCTCAGTGACTCATGAAGGAGCTACATGGAGCTACATGACTATGTGTTGCTCTGCACTGGATGTGATGCAGATTTCAGACAGGTTGCATGGTGTGGCTCTGTGAGGCTATGTGTCGCTTGGTCGGTTTGAAGACTAAGGTTCATAGCAGCACAGCTTAATGAGGTCCCATGTCGCTTAACAGTGGATCTGATGAAACCTTCAGTTAGACAAGGAGAAGTACACTTTGACTCCAGCCAAGGGCCTTATGACCTAAAGTACAACACTTCTAGAGTCAGCACTCACTCACACAGAGGCCAGCAGAGGGAATCAGGCAGGTCCAAAGAGTCTGTTCATCTGGAAAGCAGAAATGGCCTCTAGAACCTTGGTTGTGTCACTGTAGCGCAAACAAGAGGTCAGCCAAATGATCATTGGAGTCACCTCTGGGAAGTCTGTGTTCCAGGCAAGCATTTCCAGACAACAGGGCAGTTCTTCTTTTAAATCTTCCACAGGTCCAGGAGTGTTCTCATGAGAGGTTCTGAAGGTGTCACTGTTATCCCAAATGTCGGACTGTCTGTGGGTGGTGGATGCGCCCATTTCCTCTGTTTGTCTCCAGACTGTCTACAGTAAAAAAGGGAAGGCAGACTTACGTGTGAGCAGCATTTGTCAGTGGTAAAGCAGGCAGCCCTTAAAAGTCAGGAAGGGGTGGGAAAACACTGAGGCTACCCTTTGAAGCTCGTGAAGGCTGAATGAAACAGGCCTGGACATCTTGCTAAGGAGAGAAACACCCTGCCCTAAACCAAAGCCCCATTTGCCCGAAATTTTGGAATGAATATGCAAACTACTAGAATAGACAGTGTTGTGACCCTAGACACAAGCACAAAAGCACATTTGAATTATGCAGGAAATTGACAACTTTCTAAAAGTGGCATTTTAAGAATAGCAACTTAAAATCCAACATTACCATTAAAGAGGATTTTAAATAACAATTTATTTGAGTGGTAGAAGCATTTTTCGATCTGTACCCAAACTGAAGTCATCACTAATTAAGTGTAATAATGTTAACCAGTATTAGCCTTTGGGAGAGATAGCCGTACAACAATGAAAATTTGCTTTAATAGTGTTAAACTGCCAGGCTATGTAAAATGTAACTACACATGTCCTTCTTTTAAATCCCATTTTTAAATCATTGTGATGGTGACATTCCTTTATGAGCTTGATTAATACTGATGTGTTGATGAAATTGTATTTTTTATGGAAATAATTTATATGCTAAAGATTATTATATATATATTTTAAATCCCATGCACCTTGTGCTAGAAGTGATAAGGACCTACTTTGGGTGTACCTTAGTAAGGAATGCTTAGGTCTAGAAAAAGGTTTACTTTGCCAAGTTAAAAGGCAGTTTAACACTGCACTACAGGCTGCAGTGGCAGGGATGATACATGTTTTACAGTGCTACATTAGTGGGTGGAACTTTGAGTGCTGCAACCCATTTGCAGCGTTCAATTTAGAGTGCCAAGTACATGTGGTACTATATTAGGTACTTATAAGTAAATTAAATGTGTAAATTGGGAGAATTGCTAGTAAAGTACCATCTGTAAAGGAGCAAGCACAAACACTTTACCACTGGTTATCAGGGAAGAAGTGCATAGAACTCTAAAAGTCAACCAAAACAGGTTCAACAAGGGAGCAACGGAAAGCAAAAATCTTGAATGACCCTGCAGAGAGGACCAGGTCCAACACGGGCTCCCTCCAAGCAAAAGCAAGACTAGACTGATCAATACCTTGATGGGCTTTCTTGCTTAGATGAAAACATGTGGACAATGGCCACTTTATGCAGGGGCACTTGTTTATTTTATGCCCCTATGAATCTAGATGGATCCCTCTAGCAATGCTCCACTGAGTCACTAGGTTGACCTATGGGTAACCTTTCTCCTGATCTGTGGATCCCATTTGTGAGACTCTTGACCTTAGTTTGCTAACAGATGCTATCTCAGTAGGCAGTCAGTAATTATATGGCTAACAAGGTGATATGGTCCATTCGCCCTTGGATCAGTCTTTTACCACCAACCAATGGAAAGCTCTGCCCAAGACAGCAACCAACAGAGGCCACTAACAGCTATCAGTGTCAAGAGCCAGCCCACTGGCTATACATTGCCAGGTGGAAGCTCTAAGCAAGGGCCTTGGGTAGACTTCACTTCCAGCCTTGGGACTGGCAAGGAGTCCCCAACTTGCTCCCAGGGTTTCCTTGACAGCTTAGGTTTCTCAGAGTGAGGGACATCATCGGTGTTAGACACCCTACTTCTGCTCTCTCTCCCAGCATCTCAGGGTAATATCCTGAGACAGACCTCTCGGCCTAGAATCTGTACCCTGATGCTTGAACAGATGCCCGGCTAGTCAGGACATCAGGGGGAACCACCACCACCTAAAGAGTGACATACTTTGTGTAATTCAGAGGTCTGCCTGGTGTAGGCCTTCTGTGTTCTGTCTCTGGAACAGCATAGGCAGCACCTCCAGGTTACATGTGGTCTCACCAGGATCAGTAATGGAATGCTATCCTATGAGAGCTAAACATCCCTGAACCACTGGTCCTTCCACTGTGGCTATCTCTACCTCTTACCCCTTGCTCTCCATCTGGATCCTGATACTCTCTCTCTGGAAGTAGTACCCCCAGAAACCTGAGCTTTCACCACAAATCAATCTTGACCCTGTTCCTCATGGGTTCCCCAAGCTAGGCCCTCCCTGGACTGGAAACAAGCATCCTGGGACTGGTTTCGGGGCATCACTTCTCATCAGCCAGGCATTTCAGGCTGGACTGTTACCATGAGGAACAGGGTCAAGACTGATTTGCATATGGCTGGGTCCAAACTGGGGTGGTGTGGCAAGCAAAACAAATGATGGATTAAACCCAGATCCTTGTAACTGGGGGTGAATGTTTACATTGTTCAGCATTCTGTCCATCACTTGTTCCTTCTGCATGTGTCGCACTGTGTGGCAAGGATATGCTCAGACATGGGTCCCGTGCTCACTGCACCACTGGATTGAAGCCAGCTTGGCTGATGAAGGGTGATGCCCCAAAAACGATCCAAGGATACTTGTTTCTGGTGCAGGGAGGACCTGGCTTGGCAGTTCAGCCTGGACTGTTCCCACGAGGAACAGGGTCAAGACTGATTTGCATATGACTGGTCCAAACTGGTGTGGTGAGTAAAAGAACCATGGATTAAACCCAGATCCTTGTGACTGAGGGTGAAAGTTTGCATTGTTCAGCATTCTGTCCATCATTTGTTCCTTTTGCATTTGTCACCCTAAGTGGGAAGGATATGCCTAGGTGTAGGTCCCATGCTCACTGAGCCACCAGATTCAAGCTAGCCTGGATGATGAAGGGTGATGGCCCGAATCCGGTCCCAGGATACTTGTTTCTGGTCTAGGGAGGACCTGGCTTGGCAGTTCAGGCTGGACTGCTCCTGTTAAGAACAGGCTCAAGACTGATTTGCATATGGCTGGGACCAAACTGGGGTGGTGTGGTGAGCATAAGAACTATGGATTAAACCCATATCCTTGTGACTGGGGGTGAATGTTTCCGTTGTTCAGCATTCCAACAATCATTTGTTCCTTGTGCATTTGTCACCCTAAGTGGGAAGGATATGCCCAGACATAGGTCCCATGCTCACTGCACCACTGGATTCAAGCTAGCCTGGTTTATGAAGGCTGATGTCCCGTAACCAGTCCTAGGATACTTGTTTCCGGTACTAGGAAGACCTGGCTTGGCAGTTGAGGCTGGACTGTTCAAATGAGGAACAGGGTCAAGACTGATTTGCATCTGGCTGGGTCCAAATTGGGGTGGTGTGTTGCGTATGAGAACGATCGATTAAACCCATATCCTTGTAACTGGGGGCGAATGTTTGCATTGTTCAGCATTCGGTCCATCATTTGTTCCTTTTACTTTTTAAAAGTGGCATTTTCAGAGTAGCAACTTTATTTCTAACTTTACAATTAAAGAGGATTTTAAATACCAGTTCATTTGAGTCGAAGAAGCATTTCTCTATCTGTTACCAAATGAAAGTTATCACTTATTAAATTTAATAAAGTAATCCAGTGTTAGTCTATGAAAGAAGTAGATTTTAGGACATTTTCCCCGTCAGGAGACATAAAGCATAAATACAAATGTGCTACTTTTTAAATACCAGGTACTCTGTCCTAGGAATGTTTAGGGTCTACCTACTTATGACACATTAGTACCAAAAAGGAAGGTTTAAGCCTGGCAAAAGTTTTACTGCGCTACAGGCTGTGAGGCAGGGCTGAGACATGTTTAACAGTACTCCTTTAGTGGGTGGAACAATGGGTGCTGCAGCCCACTTGTTGCATTTTATTTATAGGCCTCAGTACAGGTGGCACTATTTACTTGGTATTTCCCAGTAAATTAAATGTGCCAATTTGGTGTATTCCATGTAAACACCTTACCACAGTTAAAAGGGAAAAAGCAAACATAATCCAAATGTCAATATAAGTGGTTTCCACAAAGGCAGGCAAACGTCAGGGATGACCCTACAGAGAGGGCCAGGCCCAATAGGAGGTAGGTATATACACTAATTCGTATACAGCACCCAAAGTGTGTTAAAAGAATGTTTCTGGTGGGCTCCACTAAATCAAATTTTTTGATTGTCAGTTCATGGTAAAAATGAGTTATGACATTTGTTATGTACACTTACGCAGATTGTCCAAACGATCAATGTTGTAATTAACTTTGAAACCCAAAGAAGCTCATAGTGTATTATTTTCAGAACAAATTTAAGAAATATTAGCCGAAACCACAATTATTCTGCATCTCTCGTCCCAAAGTATTACCCTTATTTATGCCATAAGGGGTCCCTTGGTTCCTTGGAAGTTTATGTGTCCAAGGTGTTTGTTAGGTAGTATCATAGACAGCCATTAAATGTATATTTTATTATATGTGCCTCACCAGGTTGCCATAATCTGTGGCAGCAGTCTGCATTTAAAGTTTGTCCAACCTTTTGGGGGTGGCAGCCCACCCCCGCTCTGTCTCAAAGTAACAAAGACAGGATTCTCCAAGAACCTCCATGCTCTTACACCCGCTGCAGGTGGCAAAAGCAGGGACTGCCATGGATGGCAAAAAGTCTAGCTATGCCAATGCTGAGGGTCGATATTTAGTAGTACAACTCACTTAAGGATATTGTCAGGTCAGAAATGTACATCTAGTGAGATGTTGTGAGCAGTATTGAGTTTGTTCCATAAACAATCTCAAAATCTATCAAAGAGAAATGTTTTTGACATGCTCCTCACACCAGGTTCTGCAATTAACTTGTTCCGTATGCAAGTACAATTGTGGAACCTAATGCCAAAGGAGTAATTTTGGGGCTGTCAGCAATCAAGTCTCAGACGAGAACTGTGCCCCTTTGTCTCCCTGGACAACTTGACTGTGAAGAGGCAGAAATCAGTAGCTTTGGTCGAAAGCGAAAGTCAATTAATTAATTAAGCCAAAATAAGGTGTCGGAAGCAGTCATGCAGCTCACTAAGTGATTCCCTTTAGATACTTAAATGCTAGGAATGGCATCCAATAAACTAGAGTGCTCAAACAAAACAGATCTGATTCCCACAATACTTAAAACTAAAAATCAGCCTTGGGTACAATAGTAAAAACTGAAGTTTGTTTCAAGACCTTTATGTTACTAAAAGAGTTAATGGACAGTGATAATTCACTGCAGTTTTATTCTAAATAGGATCCCGCAGATGGGTATTCCAGCTTAACATAAATTCCAGAAAATGTGCTACCAGAATATCGTGTACGAAATTTTGAGGAGCAAAATGTTGTGTGGAAACGTTTATATAGATAAGTATAGGTTTACTTTACTTATCTCAACATATATGTACTTTTTGCAATGTACATACTTTCAAGGTACTTAGAAGTGGATTTTAGAATAGTAAATCTATTCTTACATATATGCAATTATTCTCTCAATATTTTAGTCTTTGATATTTTGGCCACAATATTTTCGGAGCACGATCCTTCTGTTGTTGATATTTTCACTCACAACTCTGTGGTGAGTGCACCACAGTTGACAACTGAAGAAAAATGTGTCCATGGGATGCTGGTTCTTGGCTTTCTTGTTATAGCATTGAAATGTTGAAAGGTCCATTGAAGACAATGGAGTAGCTGAGGGCCCATATTGGCTGGTACAGGCCTTCTGCTCCTGGTCCTTCTTTTTTCCCTTTTTAGTTTGGAACATTCTTCTCCCAATGGACAAACTGTTCTTATTGCTTTATTTCCCTTCTACTTTGGGCTGTAGGTATTACTAAAGATGCTCACCCTTGTTATAGGCCCTTGGCTATGGTTCGAGACTGTAACTCGGGTTCGGGCCTTTAACAACCATTATTGCCCCTGAGCAGAGGTCTATAATTGTCAACTACTTTATTAAGATTGCAATATATATAAATAAGTCACCTTTACCACCAAAGTAAGAGGAGAAATTAGAAATAATAATAGTGTCATTTAACCAACGTAATTGATTACAAATGATAATATTTTGCTAATATACTTGAGAGATCTGTAAAGCAGATTCACAACCGAAGGACTTTCTCTTTTCTGAAAATAAAGAATGTGTTCTATGTTCTAGGCAATCAGAGGCTGTTGCTCTCATCACTTTGTTATGTCATTACTGGTCTCATGCTAGGATATAAGTGTAGTAACCCAAGACAGTCATCTCTATGTTATTCTGCAGTAGACAGACAGTTTTCTAGTGCATCTCCTGAGTTTTCTTCCTCTCTGTCTCTCCTTACATGGACCCTTCACACTAGACACAGGCATCAGTAGGTCTAGTCCAATCATGTCTTGTCTATGAACATGGGTGCTACATTAGACTCTCTAGACAGGTAATCAGCAAGCTAGAGTACATTCGGTTTGCCTAATCCTGGCCTGTCCTAAATATGAGAAGATGGGAATGCATCACTTATGTCCCCAATGCTGGTCAGTTGCAAGATAAGCCTTTTTCAAAACCTCCTGCATTGCTCAAAGAGTGATTCAAGAGAAGGGACCTATTTTCTTACAAACTAAACTCAGACAGTACAATCAAAGGAGAAACCTCAGATCCAGAATTGCCCCTTTTTTTTAACCATCTCCTCATTTTAAAATAAAGGCATTTTTTATATTTTATTTTTAAGTACAGTTTTAGATACAATAAACATGTGCTTTTTGGTCACAGAGTGCTTTACATAAGAAGTGCAAAAGCACAGTTTCCTTTTGTTTTTATAAAAGCAGTTACACACATAAGGAAGTGCTGCATTTCATTACATACACATGCTGTGCTGCCCTATGGCAAAACCCCATAAATGAGACCCAAGGGCCATTGAACGCCACCTTTCACGCTGTTTTCTGCATGAATGGGGCACATATTTATAAGGCCATGAAAAGCCACATAACATGACTTTATGTGACCTTATAAATATCAAAACACACAAGATGATGGACGGAATGTTGCACATTGGAAAAACATTGGCAGATGTGGGCCCCTTGCTCACTACACCACTGGAGTCAAGCTATCTTGGCTGATGACGGCTGATAGCCAGAAAGCGGTCCTAGAATGCTTGATTTCGGTCCAGGGAAGACATGGCTTGGCATTTCGGGCTGGACTTTTCCCATGAGGCACATGATCGAGACTGATTTGCATATGGCCATGTCTGAACTGGGGTGGCGTGATGTGCAAAATAACGATGGATTAAACCCATATCTGTGACTGGAGGTAAATGTTTTGCCAATGTGCAACATTTCGTCCATCACCTTGTGTGTTTTACCTTATAAATATGCCAGTGGCACATTGCGCCCCATGAACGTAAAAAAAGTGACAGTCTGGCTGGCCTCATTGAATTTAGGAAAGCAAGAAGCCTCAAAGGCATCTCAAATCATGCTTAAATTTATTTCAGGCCAAATGTTCTTATTGCTATGGGCATTCTACAAATCTACTTCTCACACTATTTGCATATTGCTACATGCGTAAGATGACAAACATGGGCCCGATTCACAGAACTTACTTAAGACAAAATCCTAAACTTACTACCATTTTGGTATTCACAGAAGGCACTTACTTATTTTGGTATTCACAGAAGGTACTTACTCATTTCGGTATTCACAGAAGTTAGGAGTCCTACCTGTAGGGCTCCTAAATGCCTACTGTGAATACTGAAAGTCTTGAAGTTATGATTTTTCTCAGTATAGGAGTAGTAAAGTTAGGATTCCTCACTTTAAGACTCCTAAACTGAGAAAAATCCTAACTTTAAGCCTTTCGGTATTCACAGAAGGTATTTAGGAGTCCTTAAGTTAGGAGTCCTAACTTTACTACTCCCAAACTGAGAAAAATCCTAACTTTAAGACTTTCGGTATTCACAGAAGGCATTTCCGAAATGAGTAAGTGCCTTCTGTGAATACCAAAATGAGTAAGCGCCTTCTGTAAATACCAAAATGGTAGTAAGGTTAGGATTTTTTCTTAAGTTAGTTCTGTGAATCCGGCCCCCTGGGTCGAGAATAGGGCTTGTCCTAATGCTAGTGGGGGGTTCATTCAAGACTAGTATGAAATACAATGATAAAATTACATTATAACGGCAAGTAACTGTGAAAATGTTAAGACTGGATGAAGGTAGGAGGGGATTAGAGGAAGGATGAACTCAACTATGGTAAAAAAGACAAAGATATAGTTCAATGTGGACACAGACCCATATGTTTATAAAAGCAAAGATAAAAACTGCAAAAACTCATTGTATTGCCCACCACCACAAGACGCTACATTTGGAAATCACTCACACATGCACCAAGGTTTACCACTTAACCGATTTAAAAAGGACTAAGTAGTAAGAGCTACTCTTGGTAGCTCATTGGTTCATTGGGTAAATATTATTTCATAGATGTCGTTACAGAAGGTCAATCTTTTCTACTGGAAGCTCTGCCGCTTATTTTTCTTTATTAAACATTGAAAATGTGTGACTTTGAGGACCCAACTAAATAAAAAATGTTCCTTTTTTTGCAATAGGTTTGCCCAGGTGATTATTCCAACAACGTCTTAACAAAAAAAAGTCAACCATCAATTTTATTTGTACAATACTTTAAGACAATGAAATATTGTTTAGTTGTTCATTAGGACAGTATTTCATGATCTTAGTCCATAAGTAGAAGGGGACCTGGTTGCAATATGCTCTTTGCTGCTGGCAGAGCTGTATATGCTTGATTTGCCACTGCCCCACAATCTTGAGAATACTGGGGGCTTTTTTTTTCAGGAGCTCTTGGTTTCTGCATCAATGTTTCTTTACCATCTATATAGATGGAAATGACGTTATCAAAGCAGGACAGCAAACTCTTTTGATCACTGTTCAAATATGGTATGACATTACGACTTTGTCAAAGATTATAATGGTCTTGGCTTCTTGTTGAGCCTACATGGCTTAAAAAAGATAAATCGTTGTAAAAGCTGAATTTAAAATTTTATGGGGGATTTGCATTTGCTTGGAGTGGGCCATGGGCTATGGGCCAAGACAGTGGCAACTGATAAAAATAGGAAATACAATTTCTATAGAGAAGGAAATCATAGTCATGTAATTTTGTTAGTTGTCTATGACCATTTTCCTGCCTTAGTTGCTCATTTATAGGTCTCGCCTTGGCAGCGCATGCAGCTCAAAGAGACATGCTGTATCCAGGATATTTACTTCAAGGAACGCCCATCTTTTTCATTGGCTCCTCTTACTGTCCTTTAGAAGTGCTAGCTTTTCATTAGTGAAAACACTTAGTATTTCCTCCTTTTGGAATTTTGTATCCTCACATGAGGACTCGTCAGGGTTATTTAGAGATCGTTGAGAGCACTATTCTTGTCATTGGCTTGCCTCTGCTCCTTAAGTGTTCTGTTTACTTTGCTTCTGGTAGCTACATTTGCCGTGCCACCCCTGCTCCTTCCCCAACACTGCTTGCCTGTCCTTTCAAGATCGCTTTTTTAATTTAAATTTAAATTCAAACATGACAACTTTCTAAAAGTGGCATTTTAAGAATAGCAACTTAAAATCCAACATTACCATTAAAGAGGATTTTAAATAACAATTTATTTGAGTGGTAGAAGCATTTTTCGATCTGTACCCAAACTGAAGTCATCACTAATTAAGTGTAATAATGTTAACCAGTATTAGCCTTTGGGAGAGATAGCCGTACAACAATGAAAATTTGCTTTAATAGTGTTAAACTGCCAGGCTATGTAAAATGTAACTACACATGTCCTTCTTTTAAATCCCATTTTTAAATCATTGTGATGGTGACATTCCTTTATGAGCTTGATTAATACTGATGTGTTGATGAAATTGTATTTTTTATGGAAATAATTTATATGCTAAAGATTATTATATATATATATTTTAAATCCCATGCACCTTGTGCTAGAAGTGATAAGGACCTACTTTGGGTGTACCTTAGTAAGGAATGCTTAGGTCTAGAAAAAGGTTTACTTTGCCAAGTTAAAAGGCAGTTTAACACTGCACTACAGGCTGCAGTGGCAGGGATGATACATGTTTTACAGTGCTACATTAGTGGGTGGAACTTTGAGTGCTGCAACCCATTTGCAGCGTTCAATTTAGAGTGCCAAGTACATGTGGTACTATATTAGGTACTTATAAGTAAATTAAATGTGTAAATTGGGAGAATTGCTAGTAAAGTACCATCTGTAAAGGAGCAAGCACAAACACTTTACCACTGGTTATCAGGGAAGAAGTGCATAGAACTCTAAAAGTCAACCAAAACAGGTTCAACAAGGGAGCAACGGAAAGCAAAAATCTTGGATGACCCTGCAGAGAGGACCAGGTCCAACACGGGCTCCCTCCAAGCAAAAGCAAGACTAGACTGATCAATACCTTGATGGGCTTTCTTGCTTAGATGAAAACATGTGGACAATGGCCACTTTATGCAGGGGCACTTGTTTATTTTATGCCCCTATGAATCTAGATGGATCCCTCTAGCAATGCTCCACTGAGTCACTAGGTTGACCTATGGGTAACCTTTCTCCTGATCTGTGGATCCCATTTGTGAGACTCTTGACCTTAGTTTGCTAACAGATGCTATCTCAGTAGGCAGTCAGTAATTATATGGCTAACAAGGTGATATGGTCCATTCGCCCTTGGATCAGTCTTTTACCACCAACCAATGGAAAGCTCTGCCCAAGACAGCAACCAACAGAGGCCACTAACAGCTATCAGTGTCAAGAGCCAGCCCACTGGCTATACATTGCCAGGTGGAAGCTCTAAGCAAGGGCCTTGGGTAGACTTCACTTCCAGCCTTGGGACTGGCAAGGAGTCCCCAACTTGCTCCCAGGGTTTCCTTGACAGCTTAGGTTTCTCAGAGTGAGGGACATCATCGGTGTTAGACACCCTACTTCTGCTCTCTCTCCCAGCATCTCAGGGTAATATCCTGAGACAGACCTCTCGGCCTAGAATCTGTACCCTGATGCTTGAACAGATGCCCGGCTAGTCAGGACATCAGGGAGAACCACCACCACCTAAAGAGTGACATACTTTGTGTAATTCAGAGGTCTGCCTGGTGTAGGCCTTCTGTGTTCTGTCTCTGGAACAGCATAGGCAGCACCTCCAGGTTACATGTGGTCTCACCAGGATCAGTAATGGAATGCTATCCTATGAGAGCTAAACATCCCTGAACCACTGGTCCTTCCACTGTGGCTATCTCTACCTCTTACCCCTTGCTCTCCATCTGGATCCTGATACTCTCTCTCTGGAAGTAGTACCCCCAGAAACCTGAGCTTTCACCACAAATCAATCTTGACCCTGTTCCTCATGGGTTCCCCAAGCTAGGCCCTCCCTGGACTGGAAACAAGCATCCTGGGACTGGTTTCGGGGCATCACTTCTCATCAGCCAGGCATTTCAGGCTGGACTGTTACCATGAGGAACAGGGTCAAGACTGATTTGCATATGGCTGGGTCCAAACTGGGGTGGTGTGGCAAGCAAAACAAATGATGGATTAAACCCAGATCCTTGTAACTGGGGGTGAATGTTTACATTGTTCAGCATTCTGTCCATCACTTGTTCCTTCTGCATGTGTCGCACTGTGTGGCAAGGATATGCTCAGACATGGGTCCCGTGCTCACTGCACCACTGGATTGAAGCCAGCTTGGCTGATGAAGGGTGATGCCCCAAAAACGATCCAAGGATACTTGTTTCTGGTGCAGGGAGGACCTGGCTTGGCAGTTCAGCCTGGACTGTTCCCACGAGGAACAGGGTCAAGACTGATTTGCATATGACTGGTCCAAACTGGTGTGGTGAGTAAAAGAACCATGGATTAAACCCAGATCCTTGTGACTGAGGGTGAAAGTTTGCATTGTTCAGCATTCTGTCCATCATTTGTTCCTTTTGCATTTGTCACCCTAAGTGGGAAGGATATGCCTAGGTGTAGGTCCCATGCTCACTGAGCCACCAGATTCAAGCTAGCCTGGATGATGAAGGGTGATGGCCCGAATCCGGTCCCAGGATACTTGTTTCTGGTCTAGGGAGGACCTGGCTTGGCAGTTCAGGCTGGACTGCTCCTGTTAAGAACAGGCTCAAGACTGATTTGCATATGGCTGGGACCAAACTGGGGTGGTGTGGTGAGCATAAGAACTATGGATTAAACCCATATCCTTGTGACTGGGGGTGAATGTTTCCGTTGTTCAGCATTCCAACAATCATTTGTTCCTTGTGCATTTGTCACCCTAAGTGGGAAGGATATGCCCAGACATAGGTCCCATGCTCACTGCACCACTGGATTCAAGCTAGCCTGGTTTATGAAGGCTGATGTCCCGTAACCAGTCCTAGGATACTTGTTTCCGGTACTAGGAAGACCTGGCTTGGCAGTTGAGGCTGGACTGTTCAAATGAGGAACAGGGTCAAGACTGATTTGCATCTGGCTGGGTCCAAATTGGGGTGGTGTGTTGCGTATGAGAACGATCGATTAAACCCATATCCTTGTAACTGGGGGCGAATGTTTGCATTGTTCAGCATTCGGTCCATCATTTGTTCCTTTTACTTTTTAAAAGTGGCATTTTCAGAGTAGCAACTTTATTTCTAACTTTACAATTAAAGAGGATTTTAAATACCAGTTCATTTGAGTCGAAGAAGCATTTCTCTATCTGTTACCAAATGAAAGTTATCACTTATTAAATTTAATAAAGTAATCCAGTGTTAGTCTATGAAAGAAGTAGATTTTAGGACATTTTCCCCGTCAGGAGACATAAAGCATAAATACAAATGTGCTACTTTTTAAATACCAGGTACTCTGTCCTAGGAATGTTTAGGGTCTACCTACTTATGACACATTAGTACCAAAAAGGAAGGTTTAAGCCTGGCAAAAGTTTTACTGCGCTACAGGCTGTGAGGCAGGGCTGAGACATGTTTAACAGTACTCCTTTAGTGGGTGGAACAATGGGTGCTGCAGCCCACTTGTTGCATTTTATTTATAGGCCTCAGTACAGGTGGCACTATTTACTTGGTATTTCCCAGTAAATTAAATGTGCCAATTTGGTGTATTCCATGTAAACACCTTACCACAGTTAAAAGGGAAAAAGCAAACATAATCCAAATGTCAATATAAGTGGTTTCCACAAAGGCAGGCAAACGTCAGGGATGACCCTACAGAGAGGGCCAGGCCCAATAGGAGGTAGGTATATACACTAATTCGTATACAGCACCCAAAGTGTGTTAAAAGAATGTTTCTGGTGGGCTCCACTAAATCAAATTTTTTGATTGTCAGTTCATGGTAAAAATGAGTTATGACATTTGTTATGTACACTTACGCAGATTGTCCAAACGATCAATGTTGTAATTAACTTTGAAACCCAAAGAAGCTCATAGTGTATTATTTTCAGAACAAATTTAAGAAATATTAGCCGAAACCACAATTATTCTGCATCTCTCGTCCCAAAGTATTACCCTTATTTATGCCATAAGGGGTCCCTTGGTTCCTTGGAAGTTTATGTGTCCAAGGTGTTTGTTAGGTAGTATCATAGACAGCCATTAAATGTATATTTTATTATATGTGCCTCACCAGGTTGCCATAATCTGTGGCAGCAGTCTGCATTTAAAGTTTGTCCAACCTTTTGGGGGTGGCAGCCCACCCCCGCTCTGTCTCAAAGTAACAAAGACAGGATTCTCCAAGAACCTCCATGCTCTTACACCCGCTGCAGGTGGCAAAAGCAGGGACTGCCATGGATGGCAAAAAGTCTAGCTATGCCAATGCTGAGGGTCGATATTTAGTAGTACAACTCACTTAAGGATATTGTCAGGTCAGAAATGTACATCTAGTGAGATGTTGTGAGCAGTATTGAGTTTGTTCCATAAACAATCTCAAAATCTATCAAAGAGAAATGTTTTTGACATGCTCCTCACACCAGGTTCTGCAATTAACTTGTTCCGTATGCAAGTACAATTGTGGAACCTAATGCCAAAGGAGTAATTTTGGGGCTGTCAGCAATCAAGTCTCAGACGAGAACTGTGCAACTTGACTGTGAAGAGGCAGAAATCAGTAGCTTTGGTCGAAAGCGAAAGTCAATTAATTAATTAAGCCAAAATAAGGTGTCGGAAGCAGTCATGCAGCTCACTAAGTGATTCCCTTTAGATACTTAAATGCTAGGAATGGCATCCAATAAACTAGAGTGCTCAAACAAAACAGATCTGATTCCCACAATACTTAAAACTAAAACTCAGCCTTGGGTACAATAGTAAAAACTGAAGTTTGTTTCAAGACCTTTATGTTACTAAAAGAGTTAATGGACAGTGATAATTCACTGCAGTTTTATTCTAAATAGGATCCCGCAGATGGGTATTCCAGCTTAACATAAATTCCAGAAAATGTGCTACCAGAATATCGTGTACGAAATTTTGAGGAGCAAAATGTTGTGTGGAAACGTTTATATAGATAAGTATAGGTTTACTTTACTTATCTCAACATATATGTACTTTTTGCAATGTACATACTTTCAAGGTACTTAGAAGTGGATTTTAGAATAGTAAATCTATTCTTACATATATGCAATTATTCTCTCAATATTTTAGTCTTTGATATTTTGGCCACAATATTTTCGGAGCACGATCCTTCTGTTGTTGATATTTTCACTCACAACTCTGTGGTGAGTGCACCACAGTTGACAACTGAAGAAAAATGTGTCCATGGGATGCTGGTTCTTGGCTTTCTTGTTATAGCATTGAAATGTTGAAAGGTCCATTGAAGACAATGGAGTAGCTGAGGGCCCATATTGGCTGGTACAGGCCTTCTGCTCCTGGTCCTTCTTTTTTCCCTTTTTAGTTTGGAACATTCTTCTCCCAATGGACAAACTGTTCTTATTGCTTTATTTCCCTTCTACTTTGGGCTGTAGGTATTACTAAAGATGCTCACCCTTGTTATAGGCCCTTGGCTATGGTTCGAGACTGTAACTCGGGTTCGGGGCCTTTAACAACCATTATTGCCCCTGAGCAGAGGTCTATAATTGTCAACTACTTTATTAAGATTGCAATATATATAAATAAGTCACCTTTACCACCAAAGTAAGAGGAGAAATTAGAAATAATAATAGTGTCATTTAACCAACGTAATTGATTACAAATGATAATATTTTGCTAATATACTTGAGAGATCTGTAAAGCAGATTCACAACCGAAGGACTTTCTCTTTTCTGAAAATAAAGAATGTGTTCTATGTTCTAGGCAATCAGAGGCTGTTGCTCTCATCACTTTGTTATGTCATTACTGGTCTCATGCTAGGATATAAGTGTAGTAACCCAAGACAGTCATCTCTATGTTATTCTGCAGTAGACAGACAGTTTTCTATTGCATCTCCTGAGTTTTCTTCCTCTCTGTCTCTCCTTACATGGACCCTTCACACTAGACACAGGCATCAGTAGGTCTAGTCCAATCATGTCTTGTCTATGAACATGGGTGCTACATTAGACTCTCTAGACAGGTAATCAGCAAGCTAGAGTACATTCAGTTTGCCTAATCCTGGCCTGTCCTAAATATGAGAAGATGGGAATGCATCACTTATGTCCCCAATGCTGGTCAGTTGCAAGATAAGCCTTTTTCAAAACCTCCTGCATTGCTCAAAGAGTGATTCAAGAGAAGGGACCTATTTTCTTACAAACTAAACTCAGACAGTACAATCAAAGGAGAAACCTCAGATCCAGAATTGCCCCTTTTTTTTAACCATCTCCTCATTTTAAAATAAAGGCATTTTTTATATTTTATTTTTAAGTACAGTTTTAGATACAATAAACATGTGCTTTTTGGTCACAGGGTGCTTTACATAAGAAGTGCAAAAGCACAGTTTCCTTTTGTTTTTATAAAAGCAGTTACACACATAAGGAAGTGCTGCATTTCATTACATACACATGCTGTGCTGCCCTATGGCAAAACCCCATAAATGAGACCCAAGGGCCATTGAACGCCACCTTTCACGCTGTTTTCTGCATGAATGGGGCACATATTTATAAGGCCATGAAAAGCCACATAACATGACTTTATGTGACCTTATAAATATCAAAACACACAAGATGATGGACGGAATGTTGCACATTGGAAAAACATTGGCAGATGTGGGCCCCTTGCTCACTACACCACTGGAGTCAAGCTATCTTGGCTGATGACGGCTGATAGCCAGAAAGCGGTCCTAGAATGCTTGATTTCGGTCCAGGGAAGACATGGCTTGGCATTTCGGGCTGGACTTTTCCCATGAGGCACATGATCGAGACTGATTTGCATATGGCCATGTCTGAACTGGGGTGGCGTGATGTGCAAAATAACGATGGATTAAACCCATATCTGTGACTGGAGGTAAATGTTTTGCCAATGTGCAACATTTCGTCCATCACCTTGTGTGTTTTACCTTATAAATATGCCAGTGGCACATTGCGCCCCATGAACGTAAAAAAAGTGACAGTCTGGCTGGCCTCATTGAATTTAGGAAAGCAAGAAGCCTCAAAGGCATCTCAAATCATGCTTAAATTTATTTCAGGCCAAATGTTCTTATTGCTATGGGCATTCTACAAATCTACTTCTCACACTATTTGCATATTGCTACATGTGTAAGATGACAAACATGGGCCCGATTCACAGAACTTACTTAAGACAAAATCCTAAACTTACTACCATTTTGGTATTCACAGAAGGCACTTACTTATTTTGGTATTCACAGAAGGTACTTACTCATTTCGGTATTCACAGAAGTTAGGAGTCCTACCTGTAGGGCTCCTAAATGCCTACTGTGAATACTGAAAGTCTTGAAGTTATGATTTTTCTCAGTATAGGAGTAGTAAAGTTAGGATTCCTCACTTTAAGACTCCTAAACTGAGAAAAATCCTAACTTTAAGCCTTTCGGTATTCACAGAAGGTATTTAGGAGTCCTTAAGTTAGGAGTCCTAACTTTACTACTCCCAAACTGAGAAAAATCCTAACTTTAAGACTTTCGGTATTCACAGAAGGCATTTCCGAAATGAGTAAGTGCCTTCTGTGAATACCAAAATGAGTAAGCGCCTTCTGTAAATACCAAAATGGTAGTAAGTTTAGGATTTTTTCTTAAGTTAGTTCTGTGAATCCGGCCCCCTGGGTCGAGAATAGGGCTTGTCCTAATGCTAGTGGGGGGTTCATTCAAGACTAGTATGAAATACAATGATAAAATTACATTATAACGGCAAGTAACTGTGAAAATGTTAAGACTGGATGAAGGTAGGAGGGGATTAGAGGAAGGATGAACTCAACTATGGTAAAAAAGACAAAGATATAGTTCAATGTGGACACAGACCCATATGTTTATAAAAGCAAAGATAAAAACTGCAAAAACTCATTGTATTGCCCACCACCACAAGACGCTACATTTGGAAATCACTCACACATGCACCAAGGTTTACCACTTAACCGATTTAAAAAGGACTAAGTAGTAAGAGCTACTCTTGGTAGCTCATTGGTTCATTGGGTAAATATTATTTCATAGATGTCGTTACAGAAGGTCAATCTTTTCTACTGGAAGCTCTGCCGCTTATTTTTCTTTATTAAACATTGAAAATGTGTGACTTTGAGGACCCAACTAAATAAAAAATGTTCCTTTTTTTGCAATAGGTTTGCCCAGGTGATTATTCCAACAACGTCTTAACAAAAAAAAGTCAACCATCAATTTTCTTTGTACAATACTTTAAGACAATGAAATATTGTTTAGTTGTTCATTAGGACAGTATTTCATGATCTTAGTCCATAAGTAGAAGGGGACCTGGTTGCAATATGCTCTTTGCTGCTGGCAGAGCTGTATATGCTTGATTTGCCACTGCCCCACAATCTTGAGAATACTGGGGGCTTTTTTTTTCAGGAGCTCTTGGTTTCTGCATCAATGTTTCTTTACCATCTATATAGATGGAAATGACGTTATCAAAGCAGGACAGCAAACTCTTTTGATCACTGTTCAAATATGGTATGACATTACGACTTTGTCAAAGATTATAATGGTCTTGGCTTCTTGTTGAGCCTACATGGCTTAAAAAAGATAAATCGTTGTAAAAGCTGAATTTAAAATTTTATGGGGGATTTGCATTTGCTTGGAGTGGGCCATGGGCTATGGGCCAAGACAGTGGCAACTGATAAAAATAGGAAATACAATTTCTATAGAGAAGGAAATCATAGTCATGTAATTTTGTTAGTTGTCTATGACCATTTTCCTGCCTTAGTTGCTCATTTATAGGTCTCGCCTTGGCAGCGCATGCAGCTCAAAGAGACATGCTGTATCCAGGATATTTACTTCAAGGAACGCCCATCTTTTTCATTGGCTCCTCTTACTGTCCTTTAGAAGTGCTAGCTTTTCATTAGTGAAAACACTTAGTATTTCCTCCTTTTGGAATTTTGTATCCTCACATGAGGACTCGTCAGGGTTATTTAGAGATCGTTGAGAGCACTATTCTTGTCATTGGCTTGCCTCTGCTCCTTAAGTGTTCTGTTTACTTTGCTTCTGGTAGCTACATTTGCCGTGCCACCCCTGCTCCTTCCCCAACACTGCTTGCCTGTCCTTTCAAGATCGCTTTTTTAATTTAAATTTAAATTCAAACAGTGCGGGAACAGGGGAAAATTAAATGATTTGCCAAAAATCACAGATATCTGGAAGTTGAGCTGAGACCCCGGCTCAAACACAGATCCCCAACTTCTGAGATGGCATCACTGACTGCATTATCTCCCTCTGGAGATAGCATGCTACAAAATACAGCATTTCTTTCTCATTGCCATTACATAGCTGCCAAGTTTCATTTTTTTATGTGTGACTTTTCCATATTATGTGTAAAATATCTTTTTTTTGGTCCAACTACACTATTGTCCTTACACACGAGGGGCCCGATTTATAGAATGAACTTAAGACTAAATCCTAAACTTACTACTATTTGGTATTCATAGAATTCACTTACTACTTTTGGCATTCACAGAATGAAATAACTACTATCTGGATTCACAGAATGAACTTACTACTTTCGATATTCACAGAATGGACTTACAACTACTAACTTTACGTCCGCACCCGGGCTGTAATTTCCGCCACCGGGCCGTAATTTTCAGCTCTGTGGCGGGATTTACGATTTCGGCCTGCAATTTATGGCATAGCGCCGTAATTTCCGATTCTGGGCCGTAATTTACGATTCCGGGCCGGAAGATACGATTTTTGGCAGTTCGTCATGTTATCCAAGGGTAAACACCTGCCCAAGTGCATACCATCCCCCACCGTGGATCAGCTGACACACGGCAGCCAATCCCAGTCCTGCAACATGTATAAATGCAGAGCAGACACAAACAAACGCTTTCAGGGTGTCACTGAATGTGTTTGTAGCACTGCCCCTTGCCATGCGACAAAACTACTTGAGGAGGAGGAGGAGAGCAGTGAGGATCTTGAGACAGAGGATCAACCTATTTGGAATGACCAGCCAAGATGTAAGGGCCAGGTACCATTTCCCTCCTGAGGTCATCCTGGATATGGTATGTGAGTGGGAGCAGAAACTTGACTCTGTGACCTGCTGCTCACATGCAATACCAGCATATCTCAAGATCCTTTCTGCTCTCCACTTCTTTGCCACTGGGTCTTTCCAAAGGGTCTCCAGCGACCATGTGGGCATATCTCAGGCGAGCCAGTTGCAGTGCCTGCATCAGGTACTGAGATGCAACACTGCTAGAGCCCCCAACCACATACAAATGCCACATACACTGGCCATGAGACAAAGGGCAGAAAGAGAATGTTATCTCCTTGCACAATTCCCACGTCTGCTGGGTTCAATTGATTGCACCCATGTGGCCCTTCAGCCACCTGCCACATTGCACACATCTTTTGCAACAGACACAGATGGTATTCCATCAATGTCAGTGGAGGTTCATCAATGTGCATGCAGTGTTCCCAAGCAGTACCCATGACAGCTTCATATTCCGCATGCCACCTCTTGCCCGGCATATGGCTGCTGGAGAATTTGGCAACATGTGGTTACTGGGTAAGTACCAAGCACTAAAAATGAGCGATATGTGTCATTGAAATGTCTGAATGCCCCCCAATATTAACCATTGTACAATAAGAATCATGGCCCAACAGACACTGCATGTACGAAAGTATAGATCATGTTCTGTGCAAGTCAAAGTGGGAAATGTTAACAACTGCCCTTTCTTCCCTCCTCAGGCGATGCTGGGTATGCACTCTCCCCACATCTCCTCACCCCTTACAGGCGTGCAAACACTGTACCTCAGCATAGGTACAATAGGGCACACATACGGACTCAGGCCATCAAAGAGCGCACTTTTGGTCTGTTGAAGTTGTGATTCAGATGTCTCAACCGTACAGGGGATGTGCTGATATACTCCCGA
Organism: Lissotriton vulgaris; assembly: GCF_964263255.1. Taxonomy (NCBI): domain Eukaryota; kingdom Metazoa; phylum Chordata; class Amphibia; order Caudata; family Salamandridae; genus Lissotriton; species Lissotriton vulgaris. The sequence continues at coordinate 1,222,861,547 of NC_141691.1, read as the reverse complement.
GAAGTTGTGTGCAAGATTATATTAGCCTGTTGTGTTTTGCACAACATTGCTTTATTGCATGGCTTACACATGACTCTGGAACCTCAGCTATCTCTGAATCTGGGAAACCGGGTCATTGCACATGACCGACGGCTGGGCATGCAAGTCCGTGATCAGCTCGTTGTCACGTTTTTAACATGAACACCTTGATGTCATGGACAAAATGTGGTTTGCTGTCTGTTGTCAATGATGACACTGGGATAGACACGAATGTGTCAATAAATCCCACGCAGAGACGACTTTGCAAGCCACACTAACTGCATGTGAATCACAGCCGCTGACAGTAGTCAAAAGGTGGAGTGTGCCTCAGGTAATGTGCCCATGTCAGAGATCAGTGTGGTGGACGTCCCTAAAAACAACTATTCACGCTAATGACAAACAATACATGTCCTGAGAGACATACCTGGACCTCATGAGGAAGGGTCACCTAAACACAAAAGGCCATAACCCTTGCATACTCAGACCTGTGACCTCAACAGTTTTGACTCCCCCACAAATGATGGGCCCAGAATGTGAATGATGATGTCATGGGAGAATCAGGCACCATGGGGCAGATTTACAATAACTGGTGTATCCCTGCATATCAGCAGGGATGCCCCAGTTATTGTGCGTCACGGCAGACACCCCTTGCGCCATCATGGATACGCCGCATTTACAATACGGCGCACCATGGGGCAAGAATAGACAGATGCGTGACGCATCTGCTGCCATAAAGGTGAAGCACTGCTGGATTTGCATCGCAAGTGCAAGCAGCTCCAGCAAGGCTTGTGGTGACCCTATGCCTAACATGCTGTGTCAATCCTTACGCCTGCTTCAAGCAGGCGCAGGGTTTTGACGCAGCATGGCCATTAAAGTGACTGAGTAAAATTTTGTAGATTTCACTCATCCAATTTTAGGAGGCGTTCCTGTGCCGGAATGCCCCCCAAGCGCTGGAACGCCCAACTGTGGCGCAGGGCTTTACAACGTGAAACATCTCTCAGATGCGTCACGTTGAAAATATCCCACAGCATGGCGGTGGCTTTGCGCTGCCGCTGCGTCACAAAAGTAACGCAACTGTGGCACAAATGTGGCATACAGGGCTTGTAAATCTGCCCCCATGTGTCTGTGATATATCCACAATGCTCCACACCAATGTTACTTAACACATCACACAACTCTGATAATGAACACTCAATATGGACTTCATGTCCCATAATGCAAAGTAGGAGAAAATGAAACTGTGGTTTGATGTTGTGTCAGACCCCCCCCCTGTGCAGAAATGTCATGAAATGGTCTGTTCCCCCTTTTGTTACATATTCATGATTCAGCAGGATGGTAGTGGATTTGATTACTGTTTGTGGATGGATCAGGATTAATACAAAATGGCTGCCAACTACATCCTGTGATGTATTTCCTGTCTCCCACTACCTGTATGAAATAATGTGTTCCGGGTCATTTTCGGAGGTTACGGCCCAAAAACTTAATTTTCGATTTTGCGGCGTAATACGTTTGCACGTAAATGACGCTCCGGAACCGTAAACTACATTTTCGGGCCGCAATTTCCGGAAATAAACTGGAACACATCATTTCATACAGATAATGTTATACGGGAAGTGGAGGAGAGGAAATACATCACAGGAAGTAGTTGGCAGCCATTTTGTGTTCATTCTGAGTCATCCTCTATCCCTGATCAGATCCTCAGGCATCCTGCTGCTCTCATCAAACTTATTTTCCCAAAATGGCTGAGGAGTATGAAGAGAGAGCACCCCCTTTCTCAGAAAGGGAATTGGACATCTTGGTTGAGGGGGTGCTGGAGAAATTTCCTCAGCTATATGGGGACCCTGAGTACCAGCAGAGCACTGCAACCCGGGCCAGGCTATGGGCCAATATCGCGCAGCGCTGCAGTACAGTGGGAGTGTACACCGAGAGTGCTAGGACGTGCCGCAAGCGCTGGGAGGACCTAAAGCGCTGGTCCCTCCACAAGGCCACAGAGCTGGTGGGCCTGCCTCCCGGCACCATGTGCATCGTCCTTGCCTCTCCCCACTGTACAGGAGGGTCCTGCGAGCAGATTGGCCAACCCTCCATGCCCAGCTGGAGAAGCATGAGCAGCAGGGACCTAGTAAGTACATCATATGCAATATGTGTCTAGGTGTATGTTGTGAGTGAAACAGTGCTGTACCATTGTGTGTCCCATGCCTCCATCCACCAATCCTGTGTCCATGCAGCAGTCACCAAGTTTAACAAGCATTTACAATGCAATGGTCTCGTCTTTTCTAAAGTTAGAGCTATTGGCATTGCTCATGACATTATTTTTGTTTTTAAAACATATAAATAAATGGCATTGTCATTTACAATGCCAATAGCTTGATCTCTCGCAAATGCGAGACTTATTGCATTTGCACCCACCCACACACACAGAGCCACTCACACCCACACACACAGCCCAACACATACACACAGAGCCCAACACAAATGGGGCCACACACACAGAGCCCAACACACACACAGAGAGCCACACACACACACACACACACACAGAGCCACACACACAAACAGAGAGCCACACACACACATAGCCACACACAGAGCCCAACACACACACAGAGCCCAACACACACACACACAGAGCCCAACACACACACACAGAGCCCGACACACACAGATCCACACACACAGAGCCACACAAAGCCAAACACATACACAGAGAACCACACACACAGCACCACACACACAGAGAGCCACACACACAGAGCCACACACAGCGCCACACACATAGAGCCATACACACAGCACCACACACACAGCGCCACACACACAGCGCCACACACAGAGCCACACACACAGACCTACACACACAGAGAGCCACACACACAGAGAGTCACACACATAGAAAGCCACACACACACAGGCACGGAGAGCCACACAGAGAGCCATACACAGAGCCACACACACAGAGAGCTACACACACACACAGAGCCACAGAGCCACACAAAGCCACAGAGACACACACACACCCTCACCCCGGGGAGTCTCTTTATTTACAAATGGGTTATTTGAGGCCCCCACCAACTCCCAGAGCTCACCCGTTGCTTCCCTCAGTGTAGGTCAGCCACACGCCCATCTCTGCCCAGTAACGCCCCAGGGAACAGAGGCAAGAAAAAAAAACAATCACAAGCAGGGAACAGAGGCAAGGGAGAAAAACGATCACAAGCAGGGAATAAAGGCAAGGAAAAAAAATGATCACAAGCAAGGAACAGAGGCAAGGAAAAAACGATCACAAGCAAGGAACAGAAGCCAGGAAAAAAATAAAAACGATCACAAGCAGGGAACAGATCCAAGAAAAAAAAACGATCACAAGCAGGGAACAGCGGTAAGAAAAAAACAACGATCACAAGCAGGGAACAGAGCAAGAAAAAACGAGCACAGTCAGGGAACAGAGCAAGAAAAACGATCACAAGCAGGTAACAGAGGCAAGAAAATCGAGCATAAGCAGGGAACAGAGGCCAGAAAAGCGAACTTACCGTAGCTGTGAGTGGTGCGCCTTCTTCACCTCCTTGTCTGGGACATCACACACACAGAGCCCAGCAGCAGGTAGGGAGCACACGGTCCGGGACGGGAGGGGGAGAGCCGAGGAGGAGAGAGTTGAGAAGAGGGGTGGGGGGAGAGGAGCAGATAATTATCACCTCGGCCGCCCGAGAGGAATCAATTAACAAGCCCCCCTAGAAAGCAGGGAATGACTTAAGTCCTTCAGTTAACAAATAGAGATAGAAAGTGAACCCCAGAAAAGTATGGGGTGAGGGAAGCCCACTTAGGAACACAGGAAAAGCACCCAAAGAAGAGGAAGTTGGGCAACGTTCCCTCCAAAAGAGTAGGGAAGCAGAGCTACAAAAGACCTTCAGAAGATAGTCAAAGTCCCACCAGGAGTGGGATGCAAAATCCCCAGGAAACACACAGAGCTAGTTCACAACACCCTTCCCTTCCAGAAGAGAAAGGAGCGAGCAAAGTCCCATGTAAAAAGAGCTCCCCTCACATGAAAATAAACATAGGGGGTTAGACAAAGTCTCCAGTCCACGCTGATGCCTACACGACGTCAGAATCGTGAAAATGCCTCTAGAAGAAGATTAAACATGACAAAGACCATCAAAGAAGTAATGAATGAGGCAAACCCCCAGTAAAGCAGGGAGCGAGGGAGGAAAACAAATGTGAATGGTAAATTAGAGTTCTGGAACTTTTGCCATAAACATTAGAGGTTTGGATATGTACTTAATGACTTCATTGCCAGGGTGACAAGTGAAGAACCTATGGAAGATCAGAAGGCCAATAATCATGTTCACCTAAGCGCTAACACTCACCTCCTGAGAGCAGTTGAAGGGAGGCGACTCCAGGATCTAGATGGCCGCAGTGCCCGGGCAGATGATCCCCAGGAGGAGGACGCCTATCCGGGGCACGAGGGAGGACCTCAAAGAGGCCATTGGGACACGCACTTTAGATACGATTCCCAAGAGTCCTAACTGAAGCAAAAGTTCCAATCCGAGTTTGTCCGAACCTGAAAGCAGTGGAAAGAGTAGAAAAACAAACAAAAAGTGCAGGAACTGTGAAAAACTCACTGAACATGCTACATGCGGTTAATCTAAATAGCCATTCCAAGATGAAAGTAAAGTTTTCAAAAAAGTAAACCCAGGGGTTGTAAGGAAGTACGCTTACGGGGAACCGAGCCCCGCGCTAAAGGGCTCAACATTACAGAAAGCCATCGCTCAGGTGTAGCTGGCTATTTCCCTGGGCAACTCAGACAGCTGCTGCTTTCTGTTGTACACTGCAGACTGGAAATCGTATGCAAAACAGGAGGACGAGGGCCACCAATCACCACCCTCTGCGTCGCTGGAAGATAAAACTCAGCATTTTTTTCTCACAGCAGAGGCGACTACAGGAAACGGAGGCAGGCGTATTTAATTTAATAACTGAAGTTTGGCAGCTGATCTTGAGGCAAAAATTAGTCACAAACCAACTGGGAGGGGGAGAGCCGAGGAGAGGAGAGGTGAGAAGAGTGGTGAGGGGAGAGGAGGCGACGAGAGGCGCAGATAATTAGCGCCCCGGCCGCCCGAGAGGAATCAATTAACCAGCCCCGCTTCAGCAGCTTCCCTCTGAGGGGGAGAGGGGGTGAAGGGGAGGAGGGGGGGTGAAGGGGAGACGGCGGAAATGGCATGGCTCCTCACCGCCCGCCCAGCAGTGCAGAGAGGAGAACGCGGGCAGGGTGGAACACACTCTACAGTGTGTCTGCTCACACTGCCTGCATGCGCCAGTTGTCCCTCTGATTGGTTAATAAGGAAGTCGAATGTAGAGCCGACTTGGGCCTGCAGGCAGCATGATGGGGGGCGTGTTTTTTCCTGACACGGAGAGAAAGGACAGCAAAAAACACGCCCGAATCCCAAAATGACAGGGCTTAAACTGAAAGTCGCCACTCTTCTCCAATGGCTGGCCTTCATTTAGGAAGCCTGCCAATGGAGAAGAGGGGCAGGTTCAGGCCCCACACTAAGAGACATAAGATCTCGCCGGCGAGACTGCGCAAGCGCAGCCTACGCAGGCCGAGACCTAAAAAGGCACACTGTGGCATATGGACTGTACAGGGCAGAGTGCATTTTGGGAGTTGTAGTTTCCTCATGACAACTGGGTAAATGATCCACACTTGTGCATTTGTATTGAATTCTGCCCTGCCAGCACCACTACCATTGAACCAAGGAAATCATAACCGATGTGTGCATTGGATGAGCAATGGTACAGAGACTGTCCAGTGTGCGCATGGCAGGCCATAGGGTATTGGATGCTGTTATTTGCATTGCACCTGTAGAGTTTGGGTTCCAATTGAGACAGATCATCATGTGCCATGGAGTCAAGACAGACTTTAAGATCCTTGCATCACTTTAAGTCATCCTAAATTTGCAAGGTGTGTCCACTGACAGACGTCTCACCCTCAGTGGCCTGTATGACATTTTACACGTACAAGTAGCTGTCACAACCACCCACCACTGTTCACCGGTGTACTGCACTACCTTTTAAGTCAACAAAGCCAATATGTGGCACTGGATTGTCCGATGATGTGTGGGTACGGCAAAAGGCTAGACTCACAATATAGCTAGAGGAGTAGCACAGACCCTATGTGGATGTGTGACCCACATTCGGCATTCGGCTTGTCTCATACAATGTTACAAAGCAGATGACACTCGTCCATACATTAAATAGCTGCAACTCCATATCAATGGACAACATCTATTAAATCTGCACTCTTCATGTTCTCATTTGGTGGACTGGTTTTGGAACTGGCACAAGTAGCAGTGACAGGACACAGTTCACAAGAATGCCAAGGTTGAGGTTTGGCCAATACAGTTGTATAAGCCACAATAATACACATGAGATGTCCATGTCAAACTCAATTCAGTATATGACAGTGAACATACATGGAATGTAAGTTCATAAACACTGAGGGGCAGATTTACAAGGCCCTTGCGCCTCTTTTACACCACCATTGGGTCACTTTTGTGACGCAATGGCGGAGCAAACCAAGCGCCATGCTGCTGGGTAATTACAACGTGATGCATCTGGGAGATGCGTCACATTGGACAGCCCTGCACCACATGTAGGCGTTCTGGCAATGGGGGGGGGGCGTTCGGGTACAGGAACACCTCATAAAAGTGGCTGAGTGAAATCTACAAGATTTCACTGAGTCACTTTTAGGGCCATGTTGCGTCAAAACCCTGCGCCTGCTTGAAGCAGGCGTAAGGATTGATACAGCATGTTGGAGATCGGGCACCCTGAGCCTTGCAGGAGCAGCGTTGCACTTGCGACGCCACTCCAGCAAAGCACCGCTTTACCACCGGGGATGCGTCACGCATCTGCCCACCCAAGCGCCATGGTGTGCCGCATTGTGAAGCTGGCACATCAGGGGTGGCGCATGGGTGGGCAGATGCGTCGCAACTCTTCTGGCACATCTCTGCTGATTAGCAGAGATGCGCCAGAAGTCGTAAATCGGCCCCTGACAACTGTAGAGCGTGATCAAAGGAGAACAAAATCTGACCTTGGCTCACCTATGTATGTGTCCCGTCCTGCATTAAACAACCACCACATCAGGATTTTGCTTAAATTTCTGCAGGCACAGCTGGTGAGACAGACAAACAGCAGGGACAGGTCTGGAGCAGGAGGACATCAGTTCGCCAGCGGCTACACCCTCTTACCACCAGCAAGGAAGAAGAGGAGGAAGAGGCGAGCTCAACATAAGGAGGCCAGGGGATTGTCCCACCCGGGATGAGGAAGAACACGACTCTGGTGCTACGTCCCAGGTGGAGGCTGTGGACATTGTAGGTGGGGGGAAGGACCAGACACCTCGGACCATATTGTGGTGCAGAGCCACTCTTCCAAACACTCTTCACGAGTGACTCACAAAGAGGTGTCCCCAGCGCAGGCCAACATTCAATCTGGGTCTGTCATCTGCCCCTCCCTACCTCTAGAGTCCCCCATGCCATCGGGGGCTCCAGATCCATCCCTTTAAACCTGTCCCCCTCCTCATAGCCGCCAAGCCGAACACATTAGCTCCAGAACTGAGGCACCACATCCTTCCTGTTTCCCCCAGGCCCCTCCCGGTGTTATTCCTCCTGCGGCTGTGCCAGGGGACTTGAATTGGATGATCGAGGGTCAACCAGACATGTCTGCTCGCATCATGCTACGAGTGTGTCTCGAGATACGCACAATGCAAGCTGACCTTGTCCGATCTATGGACAACCTTGCCACCGACATCCAGTCCCTGACCACAGCCATGTCGTCTGTTGTCTACAAAATCCTTTCCCATACCACCGTCAATGTGTCCCCCTGTCCGTTGCCCCACACTGTATCCCCCTGTACTCTTCGTGTGTCACGTACCCGTGTGGTGCCTGTTCCTGCACCAGCCAGCCGTGTGCCTGCGTCGGACCCCGAGGATCTAGACATTGTGGTCCTGGAGGATGACCAGAAGGACACTTGACTTTTGCACTGAGACATTGTTCTGGACAAAGATTTCTTTTTCCCCTTGCTAATAGACAGTTTTCCCTGACGCTCCCTGACGTATTATATTTATTTTGCCCCACCCCAATCCAAGTTCCCTCCTCCTTCTGCATTAAGATCATTTGTTTTCCTTCCTCCCTTCCAAATGGATGGTTTGTTTTTGTTTCTCCATAAACATCTTTGAGGAATTCTACTTAGTTTAACTTGTTTGACTTCATTTTGAATGTCTGTTTCCAAATATGGACACATATTTTGTGTGTCATATGCTATGCACATAATGGCGTGTTTTAATGATGGGTTATACTTGTCACTATGTCTCACACACACACATCCCTAAGTCGTTAGACAGGACATAATACACAACAGGATATTACATTTGTAGATCTTTATTTTCACCATACACCTAAGGACCCCAAGGCAAATTGACCACGTGAATGTCACTGGCGATCTGGTTTGCGTCTCCGAAATTTGGGGATGATGAATGCTGTGAGGGGTCGGGTTGAGCTTGTCGCCTATGTGTATGTGGGTGTTGTACAGGGTGATCTACAGGTGCAGGTGGAGAGGGTGTCTGCACATTTGGTGTCTGTGCCTGGACAAGGGCTGGTTGTGCATGTGGTGGGGTGGTGGGAGTGACTGTACAGGGTTTGGTGGTGGTTGTGCAGGTGGTGGGGGTGCCTGTTCAGGATGCCGGTGTGTTTGTGCACCTTGGCTGTTGGTATTACAGCTGTGTGGATGTGTTGTCCTGCAGGCCGATATGATTGTTCCCCTCCCTGCGTTGTCCTTGAAGGGAGACTTTGGATCACTCTCACCATGCCCTCCATCATCTTCATGTCCAAGGAATGGTATCTTGTACTCTCTTCCCTTTGGATGGATATCAGGTCTGTCATATTTCTGGACATGGCCTTCCAAGTACTATCCATCCTATCCAAAGCTTGGCTCACCTTGTCCACCACCTGAGGGAATTGGACCATTTCCTGCAGGGACCCACACATGTCTGACTGGGTAGCCCCTATGGCACGAATGTCCTGCCTCACATCTGCCTGCCGTTGGAAGAAGCCCTGCTCCCACTGGCCAACATCGCCAGGTTCAGGCCCCCTCTGCAGGTGTCTGCCCGGGATGAGATGAGCAGGTCCAACACCAGGGGGGGTGGCAGGTGGAAGACTGTGGGCAGGAGAAGGGTGCCCAGGGGATACCTGCACCACAACAGGGCTGGTCCTTCCCACAGTTGGTGGAGAAAATGGCAGGGATACACTGCATAGGGAAGAGCGGGTAGGGGAACCACCATGTTGGCCCAGGACGTGAGGGCTGTGACGGAGTGATGTCTGTGATTGGATGTGTGGGAGCGGTGACTGGTTTGATCTATGCTGAGGACATGGTATTGCTTGTTTGGGAGGAGGCTGACAAACGTTGCTTGGTGGAGGATGTGATGCCGTGACATCAGAATCATCATCTGCGGAGTGGATGGATGTGTGGTCATCATCATCCTCAAAGTCAACGTCCTCGTGATCTTCCTCCTCCTCTTGAGCATGACTTGCTGCCAACATCACTGCCTGGAGGATCAGGGGATTCTCCCCTCTGATTCCCCGTCGGCCAGCACTGGTCGTCGGCCTGTCATCCTCTCCCTCAGCATCATCTGAAACACAGAGGTTGCAACCGTACTAGTGATTGACCTGGTATTACATATGGCGCAACACCAGGGTTGTATTAACTGTACTTTGCATCAGCAGATGAGAATCATGTGACCTGGTTAGGGTACCACCACAAATGACCGCTCACACCATAGCACTGAGGTGTTACACGGAGATGTACATAATACTGGCAAGCTCACCAGCTCCAGCCACAACTCGCTGTCCCTTCGTGTATCCTGCTGAACCTATCTCCTCATAGATGTTGTAGACATAGCTGTAGAGGGAAGAGACAACATTCTCAATCATCTGCATCACCGACAGACATGCACATGTGACACTCCTGATTTGTATTACACTTTGTTAACAACAACTGTTGATTCCATGCAAAAGGGGATCTTGATCTCTGTCATGGCCTAGTAATCAAAGCTAGTGACACACCTCAGGCCAGATTTACCTGAGGGACAGGTCTGTGAGGGTTTCACTGCTGCAGCCAGGATGTCAGTCATCCCCCGGGATGTTGTCCGCTGCAGTGGTATCATCCTGCCAGCACCTGTGATGAGATATACATGTCCATATTTTAGTACAACAGATTGTAGCTATGACCAACATGTCATTCTCAATAACCATTTGCAGATAATCCAGGACAATGTGCAGCAATTTTACCTCATGGACTTTACATGTGGGCACCTGCTCACATGCAGCACTTGCCAGCTGTTACATCCATACAGCACTGACATCAATAAGATGACACATCAACTGACAAAGTTGTATGAGAAGGTTACTGATATTTCAAGGAAGGGAATAAATGACCCAGACTCCTCCGCATCACACGGATTTCACCTTTACCATTGAGACTGACATTTTTAATGAGTGTAATGTTGTCTGTTGACAAGTCAGAAAGGAGTTCATGTGAGAGATGTGCAGTAGTCAGGGACATGATGTTGTACATTTGTTCTTCCCTACCCATGAGGTCACACAGCTAATTTTTAATGTGAAAACACAGATTTCTAATGCCCATCCTTTGAGTGTCCTCTGTTACCATACTCTATTTCGAACATCACAGGACTTCCTACCTGACAACGGATGGTGTCTTGTGCAGCAGACATCCAAACCTCATATGTCAAACACTCACCTATACATGTGAATACGATAGAAGGGAGGCAAGCAGAAAACAACATTTGATTTTGAACACACATTGCAGATGATGTGAGAAGCTTTGAGGCTGGATTATCGTGTTGCTCTTCAGCCAATTCATTTTGCAGGTGTAACTGCATGTTGAGTCACCTTAGCAGCCCCTACACCCATCTCTGAGGTACACAACTGGCATCAGTGTGTGCCTCAGCCATACCAATTTCATTTTGATTTGACCATGTATAATTTTGCTACGGATGTATCCTATCATTGAATTGCAAGCCTGTTGTGTTTTGGTCAGTTCATGACAGATTGTTCTATCGTATGTCCATTCTGTACTCACTTAGAATACATTTTGTGTCAGCCTCTCATTTGCCACCAGAGTCTGATCTGCCATGTGTTCAAATGTCACATGTGAGCATATTGTGATACAGGACAACAGTGTTGTACAATACATACAACTTACGGTGGAGGTGAAAGACCCAATAAATGAGCATTAAACCAGGTTGACTTACCCTGGCACAGCACCGGAGCAGTATGTGGTCCCTGACCAGATGTCACGTCCAACCTAGTAGCAGAAGTCAGTGTGTGTCTTCGATTCTGGGAGGACCGCATTGTACCTACAATGATAAGTGTGTTTTGCAACATTACATTTCTGCTGCCACATGTTATTCACTCAATTTCTGGCACAAAGGACGAGCACAAGCAGAAGTTTTGCACTGTTGCAGAAGTGTGTCAGACATGATGTCATGAGTGATCCCACATATAACTTAGAATGGGCACACTACCTTGATGCTACCTATATCACAATTACATGCCTACGAATCCAGAGGTAAGGTCGACTATTGGTGAGATACATGTTGTGTACCACAATTATAAAGGTATGATGAGCCAAGCCATGTTATCTTTTGTCTTTTGCTGTTCACTAATGTCATATGGTAAAGGTGAATGTTCATTGACAACTCCTATTGTAATGACGCAATTTTTGCATCTCTGAGTGAGTTTCATAGGTGGGCACTATTTGTCCCTCTGTCGTCTCCTGACAATATATGCATTTTGACCATTTCCTGGCCAGTTTGACTTACCAGTTAGTGAGGTAGTCATGCCTTCCTCTGTACGTTGTTGGTTCCTCCCAGTAGATGCGGTGACCTCTGCTACTGCAGTTGTCTGTGCTCTGGTTGGATGTGTCAATGGGTGAGAAGAGAGAAATGTAACCAAATGGGAAATGTGCTTGTGGAACTTTTCAGGGATTTCCCCATATCTTCTGCAGTCTAACAGTGTTGTGAAGTACTGCCGCAGACGGGGCAGGTAGGAGCCGTGGTGTGTTTGGGATGTAATGGTGTGGCAGAGTGGAAATGAGCAACAGGATATGTGTATGACATATTTAGATCTGATGATGCTCTCACCTTCTTTGTGAATTAGGCTGGCACAGGGTGATGTACTTCTTGGAGAATTTGTGGCAGGTTTACACGCCCCTTGAATAAGATTTACACTGCAGTTGCACCCCTTCTGTGACACAGTGGTGGTGTACAACAGACGACACATTTAGAATTATTCGCAACGTGACACGTCTATGGTGAAGCGTCACGTTGTTCGGCCCTGCGCAACATTGAACCTGCATCAGTTTTGCCGTAGGCAGGGTGTGCATTCCTTTGGGATTTGCTGCGTATAAGTAATTCAGTGAAATCTACAAGATTTCACAGGTTCACAGGTTCACTTTTCAGAGGTCGCTGCAATGCAAATTTACGCCTGCTTGAGGCAGACGTGAGGAGTGGCGCAGCACGTTAGGTATGGGCAGTTCATGGACATTATTGGAGTTGCATTGCTCTTGCGACAAAGCAAAGCCCCCCCTAAACACCATCAGATTCGACACACAGGTGTCTATCCCTGCGCCACAGTGCACCACCATGTAATTGCAATGCATCCGTGGTTGCACAAGCGTTGAATTGCATGCCACATTGGTACTGTCGCTTCTCTGCTTATATTTGTCAATTGCTACTTAGCAGGTTTGTGTATGTATGGCAGCAGTACTGTGCCCATGTTTTCAAAAGGGGGAGGGATTAACCTTTTCTAATGCAAAGGATTCTGGGACTTGTGGTGCTACATAGAGGGTGACACATGAGTCCCTGACTGACTATATTTTTATATACACTTTGGACAAGTTCTTACTCACAATGACACTGTGACACAGACAAACTTTTCATGCACTTTTTCTTTTGATTCCATACACCTGGTACCACATTGTGGATGTCACTGACAGGCAGCCCATGGACCAAGTGGGGGTGTATTGTTGTGAGGATATCCTCCTCCAGTGGTGTGAGGTTGATGCGGGGTCCAGGGTATGCAGCAGGGAGGATCCTGCTTAATTCAATCCTGGAGTATTTCTCCGTCATACTCTGCCTTTCATCCTGCCACTTTTTCTTTATGTCCTGTACTCTGCACCTCTCCTCCCCCAAGGCTGATACATCAGTGGCTAACTGCTGCCATAGGGCTGCCTTCTGTGTCCCACTGGTGCTTTAGGGTTGTAGTCCATATAGGCGTTTTTGGTGCCTGACTATGAAGTCTACATGCATGGTGGTCTCCTCTGTAGAAATGTTCCTCTTACTCCTCATTTCCATTTTCACAGGCGATGTGGACACGATCTCTCTGTGGCCAAACCTGTTCCTTCAATGTGTGCTGCTTTTATGTGTTTTGTGGTGCTGGTCAATTGGTGTTAATTGGCTTCAGCTGGAGCATGGTGGGGGATGGAAGGCACTGGCAACATTCATCATGAAAAAATGGAGCTATTGGCTGCGATTGGCTGCAGCTTGTCAGCTGATCCCTGGTGGGGGATGGGAGGACCTTGGACAGGTGTTTACCCTTGGCTAACATTACCAACTGCCAAAATTAGTATCTTTTGGCCCGGAATCGGAAATTACGGGCCGGATTTGGAAATTACAGGCCGGAATCGGAAATGAAGGCACATTGGCGGAAATAGTGGGCCGAAGTCGTAACTCCTGCCGGAGAGACGTAAATTACGGCCCGGCGGCGGACGTAAAGTTAGTAGTCGTAAGTCTATTCTTTGAATACCGAAAGTAATAAGTTCATTCTGTGAATGCCAAAAGTAGTAAGTGCATTCTGTGAATACCAAAAGGTAGTACATTTAGGATTTAGTCTTAAGATCATTCTGTGAATCGGGCAGCACGTAATTGAATTATTTTAAATAATCTTTCATCCATATTACATTTGCATATTTTACTGCATAACTTGCACTTTCACTACTGATTTCACTGTGCGTTGCCTTTGTCTTTATGCTCTATTTTATAATGCCTGTACTGCGTTCCAGGATATATCTGCTGTTTCCACATAAAATAAAATGATCCTAAAAATAAAACATGCGTCTGGTAGCAGATCTATCAACACCAAATCGAAACTGCCTCATTGCTGACACTCCCTGCACCTGAAGTAAAAAGAACCAGACAAATATTGGGTATTTAAAATAGCACTACACCCACGTGATTATCTAGAACCCTGCAGCTTGTTCACTCTTTTCCCACCCAGGCCGAACAGTCTATGCTTTCCCGCTCATCGCGCCCAGAACAGTCATAACTGCTGCAGTGCTTACACACTTATTGAGAGTGAAGAGGATCGTTTCCGATCCTATGACAAGAATTGAACGAATGAGGGAGATGCTACAATGGTTTAAAACACAAGTATATTCAGATCCGATATTGAATCAAGCAGAAAGTCGTTGCTAACTCATATCCAGGGAAAAGTCACTGAACTTCAAAGATAAACCCACACAAGATTGTAAAACTGTGTTGTTCAAATTTTCCACAATGAGAGGTATGTAGAAGAAGATTATTAAAAATCATTGTCCAATACTGAAGCTCGAACCGGATTTTAACCATACATTTGATCAAGAGGCTGTTTTCGCATACACACGAGGAAAAAACATAGGAGAAATCACTCAATCAATCAATCACTGACATTTATAAAGCGCACTACATACCCGTAGGGTCTCAAGGCGCTGGGGGTGGGGGGGGGTGCCGCTACTGCTCGAACAGCCAGGTCTTCAGTTTCTTCCTGAAGTAGAGGTGGTCTTGGGTCAGGCGCAGGTCGGTCGGGAGGGAGTTCCAGGTCTTGGCGGCCAGGTAGGAGAAGGACCTTCCTCCTGTGGTCGCTCTTCGGATGCGGGGGACGGCGGCGAGGGCGTGGTTGGCTGATCGGAGGTGGCGTTTGGGAGCGTAGAAGTTGATTCGGCTGTTGAGGTAGCTTGGGCCTTGGTCGTGTAGGGCTTTGTGTGCGTGGGTGAGGAGGCGGAAGGTGATTCTTTTGTTGACGGGGAGCCAGTGAAGGTCTCTCAGATGTCCGGAGATGTGGCTGGTTCGTGGGATGTCAAGGATGAGTCTGGCTGAGGCGTTCTGGATCCGCTGGAGTCTCTTCTGGAGCTTGGCGGTGGTACCGGCGTAGAGGGCGTTGCCGTAGTCCAGTCGGCTGGTGACAAGGGCCTGGGTGACGGTCTTCCTGGTCTCGGTGGGGATCCACTGGAAGATCTTCCGTAGCATGCGTAGGATGTTGAAGCACGCCGAGGAGACGTTGTTGACTTGCCTGGTCATGGAGAGGGAGGAGTCCAGGATGAAGCCCAGGTTGCGTGCATGGTCTGTCGGTTTGGGTGCGGTGCCCAGGGCGGGAGGCCACCAGGAGTCGTCCCAGGCGGAGGGTGAAGAGTCCAGGATGAGGACCTCCGTCTTGTCCGAGTTCAGTTTCAGGCGGCTGGTCGTCATCCACTCGGCTAACTCTTTCATTCCTTCGTGCAGGTTGGCTCTGGCGGCGGCGGGGTCATTGGTCAGGGAGAGGATCAGCTGGGTGTCGTCGTCGTAGGAGATTATGCTGAGGTTGTGTTGGCGTGTGATGGCCGCGAGGGGGCTCATGTAGACGTTGAAGAGGGTGGGGCTCAGTGAGGATCCTTGGGGGACGCCGTAGATGACTTCGGTGGCCTCTGACTTGTACGGTGGTAGGCGGAATCTCTGTGTTCTTCCGTCGAGGAAGGAGATGATCCATTCCAGCGCCTTGTCCTGGATTCCGACGTTGCTGAGGCGCTGTACTAGGGTGCGGTGGCAGACAGTGTTGAATGCCGCGGAGAGGTCTAGGAGGATGAGGGCCACTGTTTCTCCGTTGTCCATCAGGGCTCGGATGTCATCGGTGGCGGCGATGAGGGCGGTCTCGGTGCTGTGATTGGCTCGGAAGCCGGACTGTGAGGGGTCGAGGGATCCATTCGTCTCGAGGAAGGCGGCCATCTGCTTGTTGACGGTCTTCTCGATGACTTTGGCTGGAAACGGGAGGAGCGAGATGGGGCGGTAATTCTTGAGTTCGGTGGGGTCCGCTGTGGGTTTCTTGAGTAGAGCGCTGAGTTCGGCGTGCTTCCAGCTCTCAGGGAAGGTGGCGGTGTCGAAGGATGTGTTGATGATGTCTCGCAGGTGGGGTGCGATGACAGCGTCGGCCTTGTTGAAGACGTGGTGAGGGCAGGGGTCGGTCGGTGATCCGGAGTGGATGGAGTTCATCGTGCGGATGGTGTCTTCGGTGCTGATCGGAGTCCAGGCGTGGAGGGTGGTGGTGGGGGGTGGTTGTTCGGTCTTGGTGTGCGTTGGTTGGTTGTTGAAGCTGTTGTGTATGTCCGCGATCTTGTTGTGGAAGTATGAAGCGAGGGAGTTGCAGAGGTCTTGCGATGGGGTGATGTCATTGTTTCCTGCGCTGGGGTTGGATAGCTCTTTCACGATGTTGAAGAGTTCCTTGCAGTTGTGTGCGTTGTTGTCCAGCCGGTCCTTGAATGCAGTTTTCTTGGCGGCGCGGATCAGCTGGTGGTGCTTCCGGGTGGCCAGCTTGAAGGTGGTCCTGTTGTCCGGTGTGGGTTCCCTTCTCCAGACTTTCTCGAGGGCTCGGCAGTTCTTCTTGGAGCTCTTGAGTTCGTCGGTGAACCATGGGGCTTTCTTGCTGCCGGGTCTGCTGGGCGGGGTCCTCAGCGGGGCGAGCTCGTCCGCGCAGATGCTGATCCACTTCGTGAGGTTGTCGGCGGCCTGGCTGGGGTTCGCTGAGCTGGCAGGAGGGTGCTGGCTCAGGGAGGTGGCGAGCTGGTCTGCTGTGATCTTGTTCCAGCTTCTGCGGGCGGGCTGTTGCTGGTGGTGGTGGGTCGTCGTTCTCTTGAAGGTGAAGTGGACGCAGCTGTGGTCCGTCCATTGAAGCTCTGTGGTGTGGCTGAAGTCGATGTCTGTGCTGGAAGAGAAGACTGCGTCGAGTGTGTGTCCGGCGAGGTTGGTGGGGGTGGACACCAGCTGCTTGAGTCCAAGATTGGCGAGGTTGTCGAGCAGGGTGCTGGTGTTGCGGTTGTTGTTGTTCTCCAGGTGGAAGTTGAGGTCCCCCAGGAGGATGTAGTCAGCGGAGGGGAGGGCATGCGGGCTGACGAAGTCGGCGATGTCCTCGCTGAATTGTGTGCGTGGTCCCGGGGGTCAGTAGATCAGGGTGCCTCTGATGGTGGTGTTCGGGTTGGTGTGGATCTGGAAATGCAGGTGTTCCGCAGTGGTCAGGGAGTTGTCGGTGCTGGTCGTGAGACGGATGGTGTTCCTGTGGATGATGGTGATGCCTCCTCCCATCTGGTTGGCGTTGCCGTCCCTCCGGACGATCTTGTAGCCCTCTGGGATAGCGATGGCGATGTCGGGAGCTGAAGAGGCGTTCATCCAGGTCTCTGTGAGGAAGGCAACGTCAGGGGCTGTGGCATCTAGGAGGTTCCAGAGTTCGATGGCGTGTCTGTGGACGGAGCGGGTGTTGAGTAGGATGCACTTGAGGTGGGTGCTTCTGGAGTTCGACTTGGCGGGTGCTGGTGCGAGGCAGCTCCGGATTCAGGTGAATTTGCAGGCGTGGCAGCTGAAGGGTCAGTGGGTGCGTCGTGGTGCGGCTTGGTGGCATTCTGGGAGTCGGCCGGTGTTGATTGCGATGAGGGCGGCGGCGGAGTACGTCAGGCGGGTCGGTCGGGGTCTTCGGGGGCCAGGGGTCCTGGCGCTGGTCGCGATCCGGTCGCGGACGGGCGCAGACGGGCTTACCTTTGGCGCGCCTTCGGCGCACAAACGGCGCACCCGCTGCGCGTGACCGCTGCACGTTCGCACGGTCTCCATATAAGGCGAAGTGCGCGGGTGGTCGGAGCAGCTGGGAGGCGGGAGCGGGGAGGGTACAGAAGAGAAAAAGGGGCGGGGCAATCGGCGGTGGCGGGAAGCGGGGAGGGAGAGGGGAGAGCGGCGAGGTAGGCGGCCAAACAGGAAGGAAAAACGTTAACACGGGCACAGATTACGAAATACAATTATACAAGCACAAATTGATGGCAAAAACAGGACAAACACTAAAAAAAAGCAAAGGCAGCCGGCAGCCGAGCACGGACCACGCCGCTCGGAGGAGGGGGCGTGGTCAGCGGCAGCAAGGCAGGCAGCGAGGCAGTATAGGCAGGGCAAGGGGCGCACGCAGCGGCTGGTGGCCGTGCGGCGCGGGGGTGTCCCACAAGTGGGTCACACTCACCTGCGTCGCACGGTGTCATTCTGTTCAAAGAGAATATAAAGGAATGGTTCCCTTGCAACAATTGTCACAATATTATTACAGGACCGAATATATCACACCCCATGAAAGGACAAAACATCAAATGAAAAGTAAATGCTACACGTGACTCAGCTAACGTCATTTACCTATTGAAATGTCTTTGCAGGAAGGTAGATGTTGGCCAAACTAAAGACTCGAGTAAACAAACATAACAGTAACATAAGAACAAAACAAGTGACCAACCCACTTTATTGAAGCAAATCATTAAATTTGGCAATTAAAATGTTGTGTGCTGGAAAGTATTGAGAAATGCGAAGGTAGAGACAACCACATCTACCGCCTGCAACGTGAGAACTATTGGATACGATTCTTGAACGCACTCAAACCCAACAGGTTAAACAACCGGATGGAGTTTTAATGTTATTTATAAATTAATATAGCTGAAACAAGTATTGACAGTATCAGTCTTGCATTTTTTAAATCCATACTCTCTGATTCAGTGTTTCCTACTTCATGTAAATACACTCACTTAAACATATCAACCCAGTCTATCTTTGGGTGAACCAGCCCTTTTTCCTTTTTCTTCCTTTGCTTTCAAACACCCACATTTTAATTCGCATTGACACTCATAAATCAGACTAGAATAAGAACATCACGATTAGTCAGTAAGTCTGTTCTTCATGTTTAACATTTATGGGGCAGAGCATGGGCTAAGTACATTATCTATTTCATATGGATTTGCGCGTAATCCACATAGTTCATTAGCCGGAGGGGCACTACACGCGTCGTGACCTTTGAGACTCAGCCGTGCTAACTAACCAGCAAATGTATTACCAAAATATATTGGCGCACAACAAACTTGTTTGAACACAGCAAATGTGATTACACCATACTCACACATTAATGCATTGTTAAACACGGTGTTCTTTGGCAACTACAGTTAGGTTAGCATAATGGGCACATGTCATGCCAATAAACACAGTTCTGAAAACCTCGCGATCGACACACGTTTTTAACCTATCTCGGTTTTCAGCTGGTGGAGCACACTTGATTACTTGCACGTTCTATCCGGCACATTTTCCACACTTTATGATCTTCAGCACCAATTATTTTAAGAGAATGGTATAGCACTACATCTTGTCTCTGTTATAATATGTGGTTTCTAGAGGTGGTTTTCTTCTAGTGTATTAAGCAGTGGCTCTTTTCATTATTTTCAGATTGTCCCCAGACAAAAGCCAGGACGGACGAAATGTACTGGGACCAGTGAAGTGCTTGATAATGCATGCTGGGATATATGGTTCTTAAACTACCAACATAAATGAATTCATGTTGTGATGTAACAATACTAAGGATAGTAATAAATCATCTTCAGTGAAAAGTCGTTTTGATTTATGCTTTGGGATTTAATGGATTAACCTCATCAAGAGGACATAACACCAGTGCCCTGGGGACATACCCCACATCCGTGGGTATGCAGCTAATCTTGATTTGACGCACTCGGGTTCAGGGAGTGACACCCAGGAGGCACAGTACACCCTGTTTTGATCAGGAGAATAAACATTTGGTGATGAACACACTTGCATCATCCAAAAAGCAACATGTACACATCACATTTTTCAAGTGAAAACTCAATTTTTTCACAATGCGCCTAGATGTTTATTTTGGACCCTAGCTCTGCCAGCACCTAAGGAAACCTTGCAGACCTGCACATTTTCTAAACTTAAACATCGAGAGGAATCCCGGATGGGGTGACTTATGTGACTTGCTCCGGGTTCTGTTACACAGAATCCCATGAAAAGCCCAAACTTTGTAAAACAAAGTTCTGGAATCTGAAGGGGAGCAACAAACTTCCACTAACCCAGCATTCCCCCAAGTCTCCTGAGAAAAATGGTACCTCACTTGTGTGGGTAGGCATAGTGCCCGTGACGGGAAATGGCCCAAAACGTACTGTGGAGACTTCAAATTGATCGATTACAAAAGACCTCGTTTTGCGAGGGAGTCACCTGCGTTTTTGATCCCGGGCTCGGTGGTCATCTAGGGAAAACTACCAATCCCAGATATTTCTGAAAAATAAACACCCAGGGGAGTCCCGAAAGGTGTAACTGAGTGGATTCCCCAACATTTTCCCAGCCAGAACCCATAGCAAACCTCAGATTTAGCTGAAAAAATCTAATTTTTCTCACATTTCTGGGTGGGAAAGTTGTGGGATCACTGGGCTGACACAAAATTCCTACCATGCAGCATCCCCCCAGGTTACCCAGCAGAAATGGTACCTCACTTGTGTGTGTGGGCCCAAAATGTATTGTGGAGACATCAAAATTATATTTCACAAAACAACCTGATTTTGCAAAAAAGGCACATGCGTTTTTGGTCCCGGGCTCTGTGGCCATCTAGGGAAACCTACCAAACCCACATATTTCTGAAAATTAGACACCCAGAGAAATCTAGTGATGTGTAGCTTGAGTGGATCCCCCAACATTTTCCTAACCAGAATCCCCTGTAAACCTCAAATTTAGCTAAAAAAATCAAATTTTCCTTACATTTCTGTGTGGGATAACCACACCGGCACAAATGTCTTACCACCCAGCATTCCCCTTTGTCTCCCGATAAAAATTATACCTTGCTTGTGTGGGTGTCCATTGCAGAATCGCTGTTCGATTAGGCCTATTGATGCTCAAGTAATGTCATGTATGAGTTAGCATTCTCTGCACAATTTTCTATTTTAGACTCCATTTTGTGTAACGTTCTAAAGTAATATTTTTCATTTTCAAGAAATACCCTTTGCCAAGATTTGTTTCTGCAATAAAGAACTGTTGGTGCCAGTGCATAGCTTTCCCACTAGATAAAGGCCCTCTCCCACCTGTCTGGCAGTTTGATTGCAGCCCAGGGTGTAACGGCCTTGGACCGTACTGAGTTGTGCAAGATATGAAAGCAAAAACCTTTTTTTCCATCTCCCTCTGTCCAGCAACATCTGTTTGGAAAATTTACATAATGTATCTTTATGCTGACTTTCTTTCAGTTCCCTCTGTAGCACTCTCTCAAGACTATGCAGACAGAGCCCTGCTCTGAGCAAATATAATAAATAATTATTGGTATATATTCTCCACTGTCTTTCCGACTCTTCATTTGGTATGGAAGGCTGAGAGGTAGACCAAGGTGACCCGGGTCACCCTAAGTGGGTAATTTCCTTTGGCAGATGAAGGCCAAGCAGAGGCGATTAATGGAGAAGGATGCTAGAAAAAGGAAAAGAAATATACAGACCCTTACACAAAAGGCTGTAGCCTATAATAGGGTTAAAACAGAGGAGGGAATAGAATGTCAGGATAGAAGGTTTCGGTTGCATGTTAACGAGTCTCATAAGGTTCAGGAAGATGGTGATACTTTATGGAGGCCTTGTTAGATATCCGACCTCAACACCATATGTCCTGGAACGGATATATCTTGTTGTTCCCCATCAGCAACAACAACCTGCCCAGGGTGCATCCGTCTCTATGGCTGTCCTGCCTACTTCCAAGGTTATTGTACCCCCTACTCCTCTTTCGTTACAATCTCTGACTACACCAATACCTGTTACTCCTGTTCCAGTCATTCATCCTCCATTGTCACTAATTACTAACACACCGATGTTTGCTCCGGAAGAGAGAGATCTGACCAAATTTAGAGAACGATTAGGTCCGTTAATGCGATCTAGGGTGGGGGAGCAAGATAAGAAAGTAATAGCGGACCAGGCCATTAGGTAGGCTTGTAATACAATTTACAGTCTTGAGGATATCCTGCAGGTCATGCTAGATTTTGAACCTTTCATTCAGCAGCTTGTCCTTAAGTAAAAGCCTGCCGCACTGACTGGCCTTTGGCACTCGCATATCAAAATGGAGTCTCCCCAAATCTTATTACACATTAGAGACTGCGTTTATGTAACTAACATGAAACCGGACCCAGTGTTTGGGAATGTTTCAAATTTGCTTTCTTATAGAAGCAGACTACATGATAAGAGTCCCATTCAAATAACTCAGTTCCCAATGCGAGAAGTTCACCCCATTTATCACTTGGAAATTCCTAAGTGGTGGACCAAAACGGAGCCGCTACCAGACTGGCTGTGGCTGCTTGCTTCCAACAATTGGTTTATACGCCGTGGAAAAAGAGGGACGTTCTGGCCTTTAAGGATACTTGGCCCGATCCTAGGAAAAATCCTACTGCTTACTATAAAGAGTTAAAAGAGGCAGGCTCTTTTACTGTGATGACCCTGTTATTGAAATGTTTTTTGGCCTACTTGTTCCAGTTGACATTTTGTGACAAGTGCATACCCAAGGGCATTTCGCTGAGTTGGGCAGTACATGGGATACGATTAAGGGTTGGGACCGGGATGGAAAGCTAGGAGATAAACCATGTGCTGAGGTACTCGCCTTGCCCTGCCGTATCATAGCATATATGCACACACTTATTCTGCTCAAGAACGTTAGTTGGGATAGACTAACTACCTGCCAGCAGAAGAAAGATGAAAGTGTTTTTGATTTCTTCACCAGGTTTGAAGAGACGTTTTTGGATTATAGTGGGCAGGACATGTCTACAGAAGGGGGGGTTTGTTTATTTGCTAATGGGTTTGTCACTAATCTCCTCTCCGAATTAATGTTTAGACTCCAGGAGTCTGAAAGCACCTAGTCAACATCCTCACCCTGGGTGGTTCTAAATATGGCCCAATATTATGAGCATAAGGATAATAAAGTGAAAAACAAACAAAGATAAGAAACATAAGGACCTGAAGACAAAGGTAATATTGCAACAGGCACATCAGGGTAACACTGGAGTATGGGGACCCATGCGACAACGTCCATGCACTAGACAGCCTCTCACAACACCTTTGTCATAGAATCGGTATGCTTACGGTACTGCCCTGTGATTTTGCAAAAAGTTTTGTCCACTCGAGGAAGGGGTCCATGGAATAAAGGTCATGGGGCCAATGGACAGCAAAACACCACGGCCTCTATGGGGGTTTGCAACAATTATTTTGACAACACTAGGGACAGACAGTATTATAATGATGATTATGAGTTTGATGATGCGACAGGCATGTCTTACAGCTAGGACAGCCAGGGACAGGGTAAGGGACCAGTTTACATACCTGTAGATCAGCGTGGTCCTTATGTCAAAGCAGATTTGCAAGGATAAACTATGGAATATTTGGTTGACACAGGTGCTACAAAGAGTTCTGTTTCCCGACATATGGTCCCTGGGGCGGCCCTGTCTGGCCATAATAATATTTTGGTGAGTTTTTCAGGAGTAGCAGTTGTTAGCTTCATCTTCACCCCTTGCTCTTACTGTTGGTTCTTTTACCGTGGACTCCCCATTTCTTTTGACATCCAATTGTGGTGAAAATTTGATTGGTTTAGACTTACTAAAAAAGTTGCATGCTACTATTTATTGTTCACCAGATGGTGCTCATATTACTGTGGGTCCGGGCGTGAGTACTAAACAATGTCTATCAAAAGATGCCCTGCTTCCACCTGAATTTGATCAAGTACGCCCACGTTATGGGCCAATGGCAACACCGATGTAGGACTATTGCACATATCCCCAGGTTCCATACAGGTTAAGGACAATGCAATTTTGCCCCGTATTGCTCAGTATAAAATACCAGAGGCAGGAGAAAGAGCCCTTCTTTAAATTGTTCTGGATCTAAAGCGCAATGGAGTTATTATAGAGACTGTAGGTAACATATGCAATAGTCCTATTCTTCTGATCCTAAAAAGGGTGCGTTCATACTCTTCTGATAAAACTGATGATGTATATCATTTTGTGATTTATTTACGAGAGGTCAATTAAGAAGTAGTTCCACAATTCCCAGTGGTTCCTGATATCACTGCACTTTTAACAATGATTTCATCTACCTCTAATTTATTTTCTGTTATTGATTTTAAAAATGCATTCGTTAGCATTCCTATACACCTAGACAGTAGGCACATGTTTGGATTTACACATGGCAAATGTTTCTGATTCTGTTCCTCTCCTCAAGCCTATACTGAAAGTCCTAGCATCTATAGTCAAGCATTGAAAGGTCAGTTGGATTTACTCTTACTTTCACCAGGCATTGTCTTTGAGCAGTATGTAGATGATTTATTGATTGCTTCTGATACAGAACAAGGTTGTAAGGACAATAGGATGAAATTATTATTGCATTTGGCATATCATGGACATAAGGTCTCCCTTTCAAAGTTTCAGTACTGTCAACATGAGGTCACCTAATAAGGTCAGCTACTGTTGAAGGAGAGTAGTAGGTTAATGCCAGAATGCATCAGTACTGTCACTAAAATGGTCACTAAAATGGCCCTTCCACAAACTCAAAAGGATCTGCGTGCTTTTATCGGCATCACCTCTTACTGTCGAAGGTGGATCCCTAATTATTCGTCACTTATCAAACCTTTGCTTGCACTAACAACGAAAGCAGTGCATGAGTCATTGCTAAGGACGCCAAATTGTCAGAAATCTTTTGAACAATTGAAAGCTGCGCTTTGCTCTGCCCAGTGCTAGGCACACCTGATTATATAGAAAACTGGTCGTGCTGTATGCCCATGAGATGACTGGTTGTGCTCTTTTTGTCTTAACACAAAAATTTGGCAATCAACAGAGATTTTGTGCTTATTTTTCTGCTGTGCTCGATCCTGTCGCAAGGCCCCTCCTGAGCTGTCTACAAGCAGTCACGGCTGTGGCCACTTCAATTAGAGAGTCAGCTGGACTTGTCCTTGATACTGAACTTACTTTTATGGAACCCCATGCTGTGGAAACACTTTTGAATAAAGCAAGGACACAGCACCTCACCAGTGCATATCTTACCAGCTATGAACTGACATTGTTTGCTAAGCATATCACAATCAAATGATGTGCCACTCTGAACCCAGCCACGTTACTGCCCCTCCCTTCCGAGAATGATGCAGTCAAAAAACATGACTGTATTTTCCGAACAGAGGAAGAAAAAAAAAGCACGGGTAGACTTGGTTGATGTTCCCTTACCTGATCCCCATGGAGAAATATATGTTGATGGCTCTTGTTTCTAATGACCAGATGGCACCCCTACTGCAACCTATGCTATTACTACATTGCACACAACCGGAGAGACATCACAAGTCCCCTATCAGTCAGCCCAAGGGGCAGAACTTGTTGTCCTTATACGAGCTTGCAAATTGAGTGAAGGATTGGTTGTCAATATTTATACAGATATACAGTATGCATTCGGGGTTGCATATTACTTTGGGCAATTTTGGGAGGAGAGAGGGTTCCTTACTTCCCATGGCACTAAGATTCAACATGGACATCTAATATTGAGATTGTTATCCGCACTAACATTTCCTAAGAAAAAGGCGTTTTTTACGCGTTGCACCCATAGGAAAGTGACAGATGAGGTGGGCAGAGGGAATGCATTCCCAGATCAGACAGCTAGGGAAAATGCTCCCAGAAAGATTAAGAGAATGTTTGTTGCAGGCCCAGCTAAATGGGTTCCAGTGAACGCCATGTTTGAAAATATGGTTGAGAGTGTGAAAGAGATACAAAATGAGGCCACAATGGAAGAATTTGCGGTGAGACAACAGAGTACAGCATGATTAGATGAAGAAGGGTGTTGGATTGATTTGTCTGTAGAACAGAAATGGATGTTACCCGATGCATATGTGCTCCATGTGGTTACTATGGCTCATGGTCCAGCTCATATCAGTGCTAAAGTCATTTGTGAACTACTGGCCGAGGTGTGGTGTAACAAAAAAATTTACAAAACTGCTGCACATTTAGTTAAAAATTGTATGATTTGCTTGAGGCACAATCCAGGAAAAGGTACCCCTACACCATCTTGTAACTTTGCACCATCTACATTCCCATTTGAAGCCCTTCAAATGGACTTCATTGAGCTGGAACATTGTAACAAGCTCAAGTATGTCTTAGTGGTAATATGCACGCTCAGTAATGGGTTGAGGCTTACCCCACTAAAGAAAATATGGCCATCACAACTGCGAAAGTACTCCTTAACAGTATTTTCCTTGTTTCAGAATGCCCCATATTATCTTGAATGATAATGGGTCTCATTTCAGTAGGACAGTGATTAGGCTAATATGTGAAGGTTTACATATTAAACAGAAATGCCATGCTGCCAATCACCTGCAGTCAGTGGGTCTTGTTGAGAAGTACAAGGGTACGCTCGAACGGAAATTGGCAAAAATTCAGGAGACGACAGGATTGAAGTGGCCAGATGCTCTTCCGTTAGCTCTTTTGTCAACTAGAACTACAGCACATTCGAGAACTGGCTTGTCACCATTTGAGGTAGTGTTCGGACGCCCAGTGAATTTCTGGGACATCCTTAGGCCTATGATATGGAATATCCTGTATTGCTTGATTACCTTGGGCAGTTAACGGAAAGTTTGTGTTCTATTCACCAACAGGCGCAAGACTCCTTACATCTTAAACCCAAGGGACCTGACCACAACATCCAGCCTGGTGACTTTGTACTCATCAAAAACTTTCAGAGGAAGAAAAGTTTGGAACCTAGTTAGTAGATCCTGAGTAGATGTTGCTGGTTACACAGAGGGTTGTGACGGTTGCTGGTCGAAAGAACTGGGTCCATACAACCCATTGTAAAAGAATACCTTTGCCGTTGCCTTATGACCAGTGGTTCAAGGAGGGAAAAGAAGACGTTGAATGTGAGCAGGTACCCAGGTTTGTGCCTTTTAATGATGCACGGTACAAAAGGAGTTGGAGATGGACGGAGCTTCTGAATCAATCAGGCACTCACACCCAATCAAGAGATCTGGGTTTAATCCATCACCGTTCTTTAGCCCACTCTGCCACCCCAGTTCAGACATGGCTATATGCAAATCAGTCTGACCCTGTGCCTCATGGGAACAGTGCAGCCCGAACTTTTGTTTTGCAATTTTAGTGATGCACAGCAGATCAGGACAAAACAGACAATTAGAAAGACAATGTTCTGAATTGGGCTGTCCTACCAGAAATATGAGCTATCCAGGAGCCTCTGATCATTGATCACACGGTGCCTGGAGCTGCCAGGTTCAATTTATGTTCTCGGGCGAGGACCGCCGAGTTTAAGGAAATAAAGACAATGGATGGACTGCACAAGGTAGGAAAGTACTGAGTAGCAGTATCAATGAGGGAGTGGAACAAGTGAAATTCTGTATCTGCTTTGCTTTTGTTGTTTGAACATTAGTTAGGAAAGTATACTCTGAGTATCAGCTTGGGATATATTAGAAAAGAGCTTAGGACAGAGCTAGCTCCACCGCTGGTGCCCAAGAGCACCAACTGATTGATGGATGATAGGAGCCTGTGCCAGTTAGGCTCTGATGGACACTGGGAACATTCATATTTCCTTTGCATCTTCTTCCTTTGATATACTATGCATCCTTTTGGTAGGAAAATTAATGAGAAGGGGCAGCCAATGGCCACTATACCACGCAGTGTGATTTGGCCAGTATGTAGTAAAATTGCAGGTATCATTGCCCTGATAATGGAAATAATAATAATAATAATATTATGTGTGGTATTGTGGTTTTTGGAGGATGCACATAATGTACCTACATGTAGTTGGGGAGAAGTTATTTCCTGAGACACAATAATAGGGGTGCTCCGAGTAATGTGTTTGTGGAGACCCATAGGAGGTTCTCTGGAGAAGGGACCACCTGCTACACCACTCAATCTGTCACTAGCCACTGGACTGCATATCCAGTGTTATTTGTTATTTACACATACACTCGCCCACCTCAGTATGTGGAAGTAAAAGGAATGTTTGAATTTTGTTATCCTTGACCGTGTCTGTATCATATGAAACCACTGGGTAAGGGTTATCCGGGTTGCGATAACAATACATATTGTGATTGTTTCAATATGGAAGAGCAGAATATAACGCTGGTGGGTTGGCATTACAAGGAATTGGTAGTATTTTGAGAGGCCGGCTATTATCCCGCTTGTTGCCCCATAGCGAACAGTTCGGATACTTCTTAGTACATTAATTGTTCAGGGATAATATTTTTTAAACATACAGTCTCTTTGGTGAATAAAAAAGATCCGAGCACTTTGGGAGTGAACTCCAGATACTCTGTGGTTAACTATCAGGGGCCAATATATGAGCAACCAGGGTTTTTCTTTCTGTCTAATGGGACTTACTCCAATGTCTATAATGATACTAATGATGTGGTTCTTGGAATGATACTGCCTTATGGTGTTCCATGTAAATATGCTCTACCCAAAACAAGATGGGTAAAAAGGACATTAACAAAATAATTCTGTGAAGGGTTGACAGATTTGGAAGTGAATAGCTATAGTAATGATATTAAATTGGATATACCCTCTCCTCCATCTTTACACTGGGTGGTACCGCCATGGCCAGGGGTGAGAAAGCTAGAGAATATTTTGTTTGTAAATTGCAAATCTTGTCCAATACTATGGTGGATGCCTAGGTCGATATCACTACTCAGTTAGAAAGCATGCAGTATATTCGGCACAGACTAGATATGCAATGGATTGTATCTTGGCTAAGAGTGGTGGTATATGAGCAGAGGTTGGCAACAAGTGTGTGGTTGGTATAGAAATATGGAAAAGAATATAACACAACATATTATGGACATCACTGAGAATGTCAAGGGGGTGGAAAGCAGGAACTGGAGTTGGTCTCTTTTGGGTAATTGGAGTTGGATTCTCAAGGAAATGATTTATCTTGTAGTAGTGTTAGTGCTCTGTTGCGTCCTCATTCAATGCTTTCCCCAGGGTTGTTCCTATTGTGCCACTGTTTTACTGCCAAAAAGAAAATATCTGCCCATGTTACCAATGCCGTTATGATGCTCCAAGATGATTTTGAGGTTCTTATGAATGTAGATGAGGGAATATTTAAGGATTCATCCCTCTATGCTATCCCTACTTCTGAGGTTGATTGCAAAGTGTGCCCTTAGTTTCACATCGATTGCCTTTCTGATTTTGATGCCCTATCAACTTCTAATAGTGTTCCAGTAGCACTGTCTATGTACATGTTTCCCTTTTTTTGCATATTAGAAAATGTCTTTAGCTCATGCTAAAAGGAGGATTTGTGTATATTCTCCACTGTCTTTCCGACTCTTCATTCAGTATGGAAGGCTGAGAGGTGGTCATCTCCTAAAAACATATTTTAAAAAAATATATAGGGCTTGGAGTTCGCAGTACTATCACCTCAATCCCTATGTTTTTGGCCCGTCCCAGTCGCAGCCCCTTTGCCAACTCACACAAGTGAGGTGTCATTTTACTCGGAAGACTGAGGGGGAGGTTGAGTTGTAGGAGATTTGTGCCTGCAGGGTGATCACAGACAGAAATGTGTGGAAAATTAGATTGTTTAATTAAATCAGAAATTTGCAGGGGATTCTGGGTAGGAAAACATTGGGGGATCCATGCAGATCATACTTCTCTAAACTCCCCTGGGAGTCTAGTTTTCAGAAAAGTGTAGGTTTGGTATGTTCCCCTAGAGGTTTGCCGAACCGGGTACTAAAAACGAAGGTGACCCCCTTGCAAAACCAGGTAATTTTGTGATAGATAATTTTGATGTCTCCACAATATGTTTTGGGCCCTTCCCAGCTGTGGGTACTTGGGTAAGTATATGTTCTTGCTCAAAATGATGAACATATAAATTAGCTAGGCTTAGAGCAAAAATGCTCCCCATGCTGGTGCCCGAGGTCTGAAGGTACACAGTGTCCTCGAATTTGAAAAAGTTTTGTTTCATGCCAAGAGTGGCACAAGCCATAATGAAATGTACAGGAGTTATGGAATCAGAGTCACTAGCAGTCAACAGGATGGAGATGACTTCCAAAGTCTCATCTTGAGGAATTGACGTGTCAAGCGATTCCACGTCAAATGATACTAGATATTCAGTGGTGGTGTTAAATTCGATCTCTTGTAAAAGTCGTAGGACATCTTTTGTATCCTGAAGGAATGTAGGCATTTTGTTTACCATTGGTCTCAAAAAGTGGTCCACAAAAGTGGACAGGGGCTCTAAAACTTATCCTATGCCAGAAATATTAGGACACCCTGGTGGTGGTCTCTGACTCTCTGTATCTGCTCTACAAGCACTTCTTAGCCCTAATATAGATAAGGAGTCTTCCATCATTCACTTTGACTATATTTTGCTCCAAATTGTATTATATATTTTTTTAGTCCTTTGTAGTTTCATTTTTTTATTCAAGATTATCGTGGGCAAATATAGGATACAGTACGAAAAGACCATTGAGTTATGCCACATTGGAGGCGCCTTCTGTGATTACGGATACTGCTGGCATAATCGGTCAATTAGACAAACTACTTATCCGATGTATCATTTAACATCCCAAGCTCTCGCGAGACTTCATGCACTTCTCGCACAATCTCGCGTTTAGATGCCCCGGTACATTGTTTCCCGTATATACGATCTTAATTCCATGGGTTGCCCCCAGACAAGGGTTAAAATATAGAGAGACTGGTCTGATCTAATTCATTTACCATTTCAGATCGCCGCGGCAAAAAACCTAATGGTCACATGCTATCCTCACGTGACACATGGCCACCCAATCAACAATCATGTAAATAAAAATGGCAGCAACTGCCCGTTCGGAACCTCCCCCGTCGGCTCGGACGCCGGTGTGGAGCACCGACGGACAGGTAAGAGGGCTCTCGAGTCCTACCATCTTTATATTTCCAGACACGATGTGATCCAGTTAAAATTCCGGCACTTTTTTTAACATTGAGACTTGGTACTTGAGACTCGTTGACAGATGCCGTTTACGGGCTGGTAGCGCTTACATGCAGCATGGCGCGCCTCAGTCCAGCTATCACCGTAAATTGTGAACATGGTAGACATCATTAAACAAAAGACAATTTTTGTCACCCGAGTGCATTCACTTTTTGCTTGAGACCCAAAAGAAATGTCAATTTTCTATGTAAGCCCGTTTCTCGTTCCAGCAATTTATATTGACCACCATAGAATGCAATAACGATAATCTCTCGATAAAGCAAAAACAGTGATCCTACCATCTTTCACTGAGTAGGGGATACGCCATGTAACCACAAGATATGCTATTTCCATGAGGGCACAAAATGATCTAACGGATAAAGGTACATTGACCTTTGTTTCTGTCCCTTTTCCTTTGTTTTTAGAGCGGTGCTTCCTCTCCCTGAGCTGCTACCAGGTGAGGTGAGGCTCATTTCTCCTGCACAATAGGTAAGCAGGAGTTTTTTGACATCTGATTAGTAATTCTACACGTGATGTTTTGTTAAACTGCACTTGAGTATTAATCTATTATGTTCAAACAGTTATGTTTGCATCAGGATATTGACACTTTTGCAATACTTGATTTATTTATTTCTACCTCCATGATGCTGAGTATCTCTTTTAATTTCTGTTCCTTTGTTTACTAGTGACAGAAATTGTCTACGTTTCTTTTTTCTTATTATTATTTGCTATTGTATTTTATTATTTTTCACATTTTACAGTAGCACTAACACATTGGTCCTGATGAAGGCAAGTACTACTTGGTCCATCAAACTGCTGAAACATGTTGACCTATATACCATCTGAGCAGTTATTTGTTGAAAACTGCTCCTTGTTGCTTCGTTTTTAATTTTGGAGGATTGAGCAAAATAATAAAAGAATTGTTGCTCACTCACCCAATTTTAACACACTTTTTCTCACATTCACATGCACTGCAATTCGGTCACTCATTCGTTGAGACGTTAAGCTAACATCACTAGGACCACTCAGTGAGCTATCTGTTGATGGCGGACATTCCACCTAGTCCTTACCCATCATTCAGATCTCAGGGAGCAAGGTCTATAATGAGTCCCAAATGATGAAGGGCAGTATGGAGTGGTGACCGATGGGTATCCTTATGTGTTAGGGTTGTAGTTGCTCATCTTGCATCATATGAGGTAAAAAGAACTTTTTGACTTAGACCCGTAGACATTTTTGTGTTTGTTACAATACTTATAGGGAATATGTCTATGTTTGGTCTCTAAACATCCCCTAGGGCTCCCACCCACCGTGTTGTTTATATGGTAGGAAATTTGTGTCAGCCCGGTGATACCACAACTTTCCCATACAAAAATGTGATTTTTTTTCAGCAAAGTTTGGGATTTGCAAGGGATTCTGTGTAGCAAAACTATAGGGGATTGATGCAAGTCCCAGCTCCCTGGATTTCTCCAGGTGTCTAGTTTTCAGAAATGTGTGGGTTTAGTAGGTTTCCTGAACCTTGGAACAAAAACTCAGGTGCCCCCTTGCAAAACGAGGTAATTTTGTAATAGGTAATTTTGATGTCTCCACAAGATGGTTTGGGCCTTTCCCTACCATAGGTACTTGGCACACCCACACAAGTGCGATACCATTTTTATCAGGAGTCCTGGGGGAACTCTGGTTGGTAGGAAATTTGGGTCAGCCTGGTGCTCCCACAACTTTATCACATAGAAATGTGAGAAAATTTGACTTTTTTCAGCTAAATTTGAGGTCTGTAGGGGATTTTGAGTAAGAAAACGTTGGGGTATTCTATGCAAGCCAATCCCTCCCTGGTCTTCCATTGGTGTCTAGTTTGCAGAAATGTCTGGGTTTGGTAGGTTTCCTTGGATGTCTGCCGAACCCGAGACCAAAAACGCAGATGCCCCCTATATATCTCAAAACAACTTGGTTTTGCCACAGCCACCTGCATTTAAGGTACGGGGTTTGTGGTCATCTAGGGAAACCTACCAATTCCAGGCATTTCTGAAAACTAGATATCCAGGGGAGTCCAGAGAAGTGTTCCTTGTGTGGACCCCCCCCCAACATTTCCTTACCCAGAATCCCCTGCAAACTTCAAAGTTAGCTACATATCTAAATTTTCAAGAGATCCACCAGGAGGGGTATGATTAGAAAGGGGTGATTCACACCTTTCCAATGATTCCTCTCCCATCTGTTTCGATGCTCAAGGGGCTAAGGCAGCCCCACAACCACCAAAACACTGAATGCAATTACGTCAGTGCTCTATGGGAGATATTGTCATTACATTGGAAACAAAAAAATGCCTTGGGAGGTTGGGGAAGCTTTTTCCCACCTCCTGGGGCAAAAAAAGAAATCCCTCTGCTGCTTACAGCAGAGGGATTTGATGCTAGTGTGCACATGATGGAATGGTTCCTTTATGAGCACAGAACCCAGACAGAGAGTGAGAAAAGCATGAAGCTTTAGCATTAAAGTGAGCTAAAATAGATAAAAAATATGTCTTGGAGCAGAACTTCCTATGAAGAGAGGTTCAAGAAATTGAGTAGAGTCTCAGACTAAGTAGCATAACGTCTGGATCTGGGTAAAGTTGATCTGGAAAGCAGTGTACAAAGTGTGGAAAGAGTGTCCTGGAAGTGGTGAAAGTGTCTGTGTCTGCTCTAGGAACAAGCACTATTACAGACATCACATTCTAAAGCTCTGTAACATGTTGCTTCTCCTGCCTCGAGTCAGGCAATCTGCATTTGATGCTTTCATAGGAACAGGATCACTCCTCATCTTCTCACAGAAATACAATAATCCACAGACAGCAATGTTAAATTTGCCACTAATCTGTATAATTTCTAAATTCTAAATTCATGTGGGTCATTCTCTCATTCAAGTGTCCACTTTCCCACGTATAGACTACTGTTCTAACCTTCCAATATCATGTATTAAAACAATGGTCTATGCAAAAGTTGAAACATCAATACAATGAAAAGAAAAACATTTTGGACAACAACCATGTATATTCCTAAAAAAGCTGCATCTTCGTATATGAACTTCTTCATTATCCCATTAAAAGATTCAATTCTAATCAATGTGATCTTTGTGTAAATGGAAGCATTCAGTGGCAATATATAAAAAACATTTTGTGAAACTTTTAATTATTATGAAAACACATATTCATGGAAACGTCAAGAAAAAAACATTGTATGCATGTTTTAGCATTTCTAGTTAAGTTGGCCTTACAAGCAGTGTTACTTTAGCAATTTGAGGTCTAGTATGAGTAAACATGTTTGCTTACGACCTTTTAACACATTTCAAAATACATTATTTCCTTTTAAAGCTTACAAGTTTCTGTTTTAATTAAAGTACACTCTCATCAGCATCAAATATATTCAGTCAAAAACACATTCTTTTGAGTACAGATTCTATGCAGAACAATCTATACTACTATTATTAAGAGAGAACACAAACCTTTGAGCCAGGTAAACTCAAAAAGTACTGCACCAATCACTACACCCAATACACCATTTGAAAGGGGAGATGTAGCAGAAGGACATAAGCTATAGATGTGGGCACCATATACAATAAAAAAGCAAAAACGCCAGAAGTGGGAAAGTAGTCCCTTGTGGGCGTTAGCGTGGGCGTGTCAAAGAAAAGATGGGGGCGTTTAGAGGGGCGTGTCAAACAAAAGATGTGGGCGTTTACAGGGGCATGGCCCAAAGTACAAACAATAAACATATGCCAAACGATTTCACTGATTTCACTGTGCAAGGCACAGACTGCACCACACACTTCAATGTGCATAGCGCAAATGCGATTTCAATGATTTCACTGTGCAAGGCACACACTTAACATCCCGCGCATTTGCAAAGGGCCGCCTATCACTCGCCTCGATATTCGGGCATTCGTCGGCATTACCCTTCAAACATTAACGCCTTCGTGGGATGACATCCAAAAAGGGGCGCACCTTCCATAATAATACAGTGCCACAGGGGGCAGGCTTACAAAAAGGGCCGCCTATCATTCGCGTTGTTTCGTACAGCCCACCAATCACGACACACAATGACTAACACACACACGAGTTGCGATACAAAAATGTAACAAAGGTTTCACCATTTGACAAACGACAACGTTGTCACAGGGGGAGGAACGTAAACAAATAGGCGCCCATTTCTTAGACAAGAAAGCCAATCGACGGAACATGAACAAGACTTTACTCACAAGGCTCTGAATAATTACGTATGCTGCGGACAAAATTTAAAACTTAAAACTTACACAAACACTTTCGAATTTCAAACACTCTGCGTTATCAGTGGAACTGCCAAAAAAAAAAAACATTAGTGAAGGGATCGAAAACGACAACAAGGAAAGCCCCTTTCACAAACTAGCAATTTCAGGCCAAAACATCTGAGCGACCACTGTAACACTTGCTGCACTTGCGGCGCAAATTACAACATTTGGGGAACAACAACATTCGCACACAGGGGGAACACTCTCAACAAGGACAGCAATACAAAATTAGGTGTGGCTCAATGAAAACCTGCGGATGAATTAAACACACATTACTACGCAAACAAAAAGTAAAGGCAACACTGAACATCGGCCATCCCCGGACAACGTCGGGACGGGCTGCTAGTTAAATATATTTTTTATCATGAGCCAGAGTCTATTTTTAACATGAGTTAGAGCGTACATTAAGACATACCAGAGGTATATCCTTTATCAAGTGGTTTGTTAGATATAATTGAAATAAGATCAACAGATCACTGGAGGTTTAGGGGTACAATGTCCCCTTCATCCGTAAATGTGCCGATTGTTTCCGCCCACAGAAATTGCAAGATTGCTGGTCAGTGGCATTCCTCAGGGCAATAAGAGGATCCCTATTTCTAATCTTATTAATATGCTAATAGAGCAAAGACAGGATGTTATTACCTTCCCTTGTTTCAACTCTCCACCTAGGAATAAAAAGTATATTAGATATTCTTATGATACCATTTTTCATGCTTAGGTGGTATAGTACATGAAAAATATTTTTCAGACCACACGGCACAAGTGATGGATAAAGTGGCACTGCAAAACACACAACAACATGACATACACATCTGGTGGAACATTCATGATAGTTTAAACGTGTGCTGACATTACATCATTTACCCTCTTCATGGGTATAGTTTACTTCATGGTCTGATGGGGGTGGCACCCCCGTAGTCACACAATTAATATTTGGACTATTCATCGTGATTTCTTTAAAAGGAACCTTTAGCATAGTTCTTTTTTTATCATCCTGAACCATTTCCTTCAACTGCAACTAGAACTAAAAATTGGAATGCATAGGGTATTCGATTCTAATTACTTATTGTTATGCCCAACTTTGATTTGGAAGAAATCCAAGTGCTCCCAAAGTGAGAAGCTAATACTTTATCAAAGAGACATGCCTGGTTTTATTGCCTATTCGTCCCCTCTTCCCAGCCAACGTTGCTCACACTGGTGCTGAGTGCATATATCAATTTGAGTCTAGCGGCACCATGTTTAGGTCAGGCACCTATGTCTGTGGTCTTGTGTCCTGGAGACCACCCTCAGTATCAGGAGAAGAGTCCTTCCTGGTGTGTGTACAAAGTGATCGGCAGTATGCCGTCCCATGTCTTTTGTTTCAATAATAATGGGAAATGTAATTTCTCCCCAGATGACAGTATCCCAAGTCTCAGTGACTGGTATATAATGGACAACAGAGTTGCCAAAGGGGATATCTGCTTGAGGCTAGTATTGAAAATTATTGAAAATTGATAAAAAAAGAAGAAACAAAACCTTGTTAGTTGGTCTTCTGTCCTGACAACCTGGCAGCAGGACAGAAGCCCCTCCTTCTGTGTGTATCACATGATCGGCAGTGTGCCATCATGTATCTCTTATCCTACAATGATGGGAAATGTAGTTCCTCCACATAAGGCATCATACCAAGTCTTGGTGATCGAGATATAATGAGCAACAGAGTTCACAAAATAACTATCTGCTTGAAGCTAGCATTGAGAATGTGAAAATCGAGGAAACAAAAAGCTTGTTACTGGAAGGCTGTCTAGTTGATAATTGCATACATACTAATATCATTAGTGACCCAGTTATAACACATCTCTTAGGATCTAAGGAATATGATCTATAGATATGCCAGCGCTTTGGTTGCTCTGCTTCTGTACTAAAAGGGGACCTTTTGGAATTCTACAGCACAATATTTTATTTTCGTAGCTTGTGTTTTAAACCGTTTTGTGCTCATTAAAATAACCATTGGCTTTTTAAA
Organism: Lissotriton vulgaris; assembly: GCF_964263255.1. Lineage (NCBI taxonomy): Eukaryota > Metazoa > Chordata > Amphibia > Caudata > Salamandridae > Lissotriton > Lissotriton vulgaris. The sequence continues at coordinate 1,222,824,184 of NC_141691.1, read as the reverse complement.
TTTCCCCATACCCGCACTTAAAAAGAATAATACACATCTTGGGTGAGGAGTTGCCACTCGAGGGCGCCATCTTGGGGAGCGCACTAGTGGCAGGGGGTGACACCTTGCTGTCTATATAATCTTGGGTATTGCAAGCGCGTAGTTGATAGATATGCTAGCGCTTTGGTTGCTCTGCTGTTGTACTAAAAGGGGACCTTTTGGAATGCTACAGCACGATATTTTATTTTCGTAGCTTGTGTTTTAAACCGTTTTGTGCTCATTAAAATAACCATTGGCTTTTTAAATTTCCCCATACCCGCACTTAAAAAGAATAATACACACCTGCTGTTTAGAGTGGGATCTGTCGCTTGTTTGTTTCATCCAGCGCCATCTTGGGTGAGGAGTTGCCACTCGAGGGCGCCATCTTGGGGAGCGCACTAGAGGCAGGGGGTGACACCTTGCTGTCTATATAATCTTGGGTATTGCAAGCGCGTAGTTGATAGATATGCTAGCGCTTTGGTCGCTCTGCTGTTGAACTAAAAGGGGACCTTTTGGAATGCTACAGCACGATATTTTATTTTCGTAGCTTGTGTTTTAAACCGTTTTGTGCTCATTAAAATAACCATTGGCTTTTAAAATTTCTGCATATCCGTACCTAAAAAGAATAATACACACCTGCTGTTTAGAGCGGGATCTGTCGCTTGTTTGTTTCATCCAGCGCCATCTTTGGTGAGGAGTTGCCACTCGAGGGCGCCATCTTGGGGAGCACACTAGTGGCAGAAGGCGACACGCTTGCTGCCTATATAATCTTGGGTATTGCAAGCTCGTAGTTGATAGATATGCTAGCGCTTTGGTCGCTCTGCTGCTGAACTAAAAGGGGACCTTTTGGAATGCTACAGCACGATATTTTATTTTCGTAGCTTGTGTTTTAAACCGTTTTGTGCTCATTAAAATAACCATTGGCTTTTTAAATTTCCACATACCCACACTTAAAAAGAATAATACACACCTGCTGTTTAGAGCGGGATCTGTTGCTTGTTCGTTTCATCGAATGCCAGGAACCGGTCCTCGGAAGCTTGTTTCCGGTCCAGGGAAGACATGGCTTGGCAGTTCGGGCTGGACTGTTCCCATGAGGCACAGGGTCAGACTTATTTGCATATAGCCATGTCTGAACTGGGGTGGCAGAGTGGGCTAAAGAACGGTGATGGATTAAACACAGATCTTTTGACTGGGTGTGAGTTTTTGATTGATTCAGATGCTCCGTCCATCACCACCCCCTTTTGTGCTGTGTTCGTTTTATCCAGCACCATCTTGGGTGAGGAGTTACCACTCGAGGGTGCCATCTTGGGGAGCGCACAAGTGGCAGGGGGCGACACACTTGCTGCCTATATTATCTTAGGCAATGCAAGCGCACAGCGTGTGCACGCAGCGGGCGCGCCGATGACCTGCCAGAGGCAAGCCCGTCTGCGCCCGTCCGCGCCTCGAGCGTGCTTAGTGCCAGCCATGCTGCCCGTTTGGGTAGCGAGGGACACCGCTATGTGTACACGAGGAAACAGCTAATGGAAATAGGTAAGAGGGCAGATCCTGACACTACCAATCAGGATTCCGTTAAGAAAGAAGCAAGCAAGGCTAGGAATACTAGGCTGAGCTGTGGGCTGATTAATTGCTGGTCTCTGGTCAAGCACCATACGGAAATTTCTATACTGATTGAAGACATGAATCCGGATGTATTATTTCTAACAGAGGGGTTGGAGTGATTTACAGAGAAGAAATGAATTTCGCCCTGATAAAGATGGATGAGATTACTGGGTTAGAGCTCATGGGATTCTCGTTGCAGGAACCCAAAGGCAGCCAACTCACGGGCCTGGTTTGCTATAGACCCCCAGGGAGCGCCACTCAGTATCAAGACATCCTAGATACCATCACTAATCTCTCCCTTGTGCACTCTAAAATGATCATCCTTGGTGACTTTAACTTGTGGGAGAATGGTGCTTCTCTGGGTATGCATCTGAGAGAATTGATGCATACTTGTGCTAATTTGAGCCTTCAACAGCTAGTCAAACTCCCGACCCATCGAGGAGGTCACATACTTGACCTGCTCTTCACCAGTGGCATGGACACGGAAGTATTGAGTATTTTACCTCAAAACTGGGCAGACCATCGTCTAGTTATTTTTCAAATCTTACTTCCAGAACAGATTGGACAAGCTAAGATACCTGTGGCTTTTTTCGGGTTGGGAGGGAATGGGTGAAACTGGGTAGGTTAGGTGCTACATTAACCCCACCTACAATCTCTTCTGTGCCTCCACCTCAGTCGAGGCGAATTACACCACCTATCAGGATTATATCCTGGATGCTTTGGATCAAGTAATCCCGATAGAAAAAATCAGAATAAGAAAAAAAATCTCAGCACCATAGTATAATGACGAACTGAGACAACTATACCTGCTGTGTAAATAGGTGGAAAGGAAATGGAGGAAGGGATATTGAGAGGGGGACAGGCTAGAGCTGAGGGCAGAACAGATTGTGTACAAGTAACGGATTCTAGACTGTAAGGCCTACTTCTATGCCAACTTATCTTACATGCCTCTAATGGAACTCGAAAACTTTTTAAGATAGTTAGAGACCTATCAGCTCCAACATGTCTGAACAATAAAGTGGTGGCCTCCCAGGAATTATGCGATGATATCGCCTCGCATTTCATGGATAAAGTTGGGAAGATTGTTAGCTCACTCGGGGTGCATATTACCGACATCCAGATCTCTATCTCACAGGAGATGGAGGGGGCCCGAGTCAGTTACACACCCTTGATAGCTTTCATGCTCTCGCTGACCATGCCTTTAACGATGTGGCGCAAAGTATATCTTCAGGGTTCCCTTCTAACTCTTTGCCACAGAAAATATGGAAAACCTGTGGCCATGCAACTCTCCCCTGGCTTAGACAGATATGTAACCAGTCTCTGGAAGAAGACAGGATCCCAGGGGAATGGAAGCAGGCGGTGGTGACACCACTGATTAAAAAAAAACCCTTGGACCCCACAAACCCGGTCAATTTTCGCCCAATCTCTCTGCTCCCATTTCCTAATAAAATCTTGGAAAAGGCTGTAAGCAGGTCCTTGTCCGACTTTTTGGAGGAACATCAGCTGTTGGATAAGGATCAGTTTGGGTTTCGGCCGGGGCATGGGACGGAGTCTGCTCTATCAACTATGATGGATAACTTAGGAACGTGGGCTGACAAGGGGAATGGCGCAGTGTTGGTACTTCTCAATATGTCAGCCGCGTTTGACACGGTAAGCCACCCAATCCTTTTAGAGAGACAGGGAAGGATGGGGGTTAGGGGAAGGGCCTTGCAATGGCTACGATCCTATCTGACAGGAAGAGAACAGACAGTCTCCATGGCACCATTTACCTCCTGCAAGTCATCGGTTACTCATGGGGTGCCCCAGGGATCTGCCATCAGCCCTATACTTTTTAATGCTTACCTGCAGCTATTATTTCCTATTATCAAATCATTCAGGGTTGACTTGGTCAACTATGCGGACGATACGCAGCTGGCATTCTCCTTGGAAGGAGAACAGGCAGTGTCTTTGGAGCACTTCCAAGAGTGCACGCACCAGACTGCAGATTGGATGCGGAGGAACTCCTTGCAGTTCAATGGTGGAAAAACTGAGGTGCTTTACTGCTCTCCTGCAAGGCCGTCCACATACTCCCCGTTGGAGTTTAGACTCACTCCGGAGGAGGATCCACTGATTCCGGCCAATACGGTGCAGAATCTGGGGGTCCTAATAGACAAGAACCTCCAGATGAAGTTGCAGGCAACTAAGACAGCTAATGTCTGCTTTGACTTGTTACGCCTGCTACGTCGAATACTTCCCATCCTACCAAGAGATCTGCACTCTTTGGTACTGAGCAGAACAGTGTTGAGCAGACTGGACTATTGCAACTCCCTGTATTTAGGAGCTCCCCAGTATATCTTTCAGGGGCTGCAAAGAGTCCAATCTGCAGCGGCAAAACTGGTGCTGAGTTTGCGACGCCATTCGTCCACCATTTCCGCATTGAGACAGCTTCATTGGCTACCAATCAGGGAAAGGGTTCTTTTCAAGTCACTTTGCCAGGTGTTCAGAGCCTCACATGAGATGGGCCCAATTCCTTTACAGGAAAGATTTTCCTGGTACCTTCCGCAGAGACAGCTCCGGTCCTTGGGTACCGGTTTGCTGGTAATTACAAAATGTAAATGCTCTCGGATGGGGAAGAGGGCTTTCAGCGTGGTAGGAGCACAGTTATGGAATAAGCTGCCACAAAGTATCAGACAGATTGTCTCACTAACTGAATTCAGGAAAAGCCTGAAAACTTGGCTATTCCAGAAGCTCTGATCCACACGCTCCATCTTTCAGTTCACCATCAAGCTGACCAAGTGCTTTGATATCTGAAGCGCCAGGATACCCGTAGGGTGGCAGTAGCGCTATACAAGCATAGATACAATACAATACAATACAATAAAATACAATACAATACAATTAGTGACCCAATTATAACATATATCTTAGGATCTAAGGAATATCTGAGGTATATTTGTAATGAGTTTCTATATCTGATATGGATTAATGTCATTGGTGCTGACGGCTGGACATGGGTAGGTCCCGTGTTAGCAGACACACTGGCTAAGTAAGTAATTTGTACCCTACCCTCTCCAACCCCCGTCCCTGATGAGACTCTTTCGGTAAGGAGTCTCACTTCCAACTTGCCACCGCGCTACGCAGCCACCACTCTGGGTGTATCTAGTACCCCTTAGCGGCATTCCTACATCATGGTTTACCAGTTAAGACCATATGTCCAGCCACCGGCTCACCACCGGCAGGGTAGGTTGTTTCTAGGCTCACCACCGGCAGCGTAGGTTATTTCTAATCTCAGGAACACTGCGAGGTGCTCTGTCCCCTGCCTGCGCTAAACTCTGTGTTAGGAGTCACACCTTCCACCTACCCTGAAGCTCCGCAGCCACTGCGCTGGATTAGTTATGGACTCCCTTGCAGCCTAACCACATTATGGTTTTTCCACTCTGCCTCCACTGGTTGGACCCTTTGTCTGTTTGCCGGCTCACCACCGGCAGCGTAGGCTGTGCTAATTCCGCTTTCACCCCCATGAGTAGGCGTGCTTCGGCAGACTGCACTACGTGCTGCTCTAATCACTTTAAATGCTCGTAACCACCCCCACTATGACAGCTACCTAGCAGCAGCCATCCGTCAGTCCCCAAACTTTCAGGGCCGATTGCCAATATCCGCCACTGACATACTGAACCACAACCTGCAGCATAGGTTTTGAATTCCACCAACACCTCCCTCCTTCCAATGCACCGCAGCCTGCAACCTCTTACGGAGTGCCACTCCATCCGCTACACCTGGCCCACTTTACCACACTCTCCTTTTACGTTACAGGTTTGGTCTCTCTCACATCACCAGCAAGCAGCCTGGCATGTCTCAGTTGGGACAGATCAAACCCCCTATTTAGGTGAGTTTCGTGCTTGGGGACACCAAGTAAGACACTCACGTGGGCAGACAACTGTGGGGGCACACCATCACTCCCTCCGTTAGACAGCCCTCCACTAAAGGACGTACTACCACGTGGCCTTGCCACTAGATCATTGATATCATGCACGTTTGTTTGGTATAATGGTTTTGTTAACAATTGGACCTACTGTCCAATTTTTAATCTACACGACCAGTGTTTTTAAATTCTGTCCTATGCAGAGGCTCGCTATCCTGTCTCCCTACCCTCCATGGTCTCATGGTTTCTCTACCTCTATGTATATGGCTACTAACCATATTGTATTTTTGTAATTTTGATTTATTTCTTCCAGGTGCACTTTTTTGCAGAAGGTATAAAATGTACCTCTTCTTTTCAGCCCTTATTAGGACGACATTAGAGTCCAGACTTTAGGGGATGTGACTTCCTTTTTCTATATACAGCACATGCCGCCCCCTAGTAGTAGATGAGGATACTTAGGTCCTGATGAAATGCATAGATCCATTCCGACTCTATAAGCCATGAAACATGACGACCCTCTGCACAACTCACTCACTTATTTAAACTGAAGCTGGTTTAATTTTTCCGTCTCCAGTTCATGACTTTCCAGTCGGTGTTTTTACTCATGACACAGGTACCCCGTGAAGAAACTACCATTGTAGAATCCTGTAGCTATTTAGAAACTACACTTACACTATGCCACTTCTACTCACTACACATATGCTCCCTCCATAACATATTTAAGCTTCACAATGGCAAACCGAGAAGGCTTCCGGCAAAGATCTCCCGCCCGTTGGGCATTGCAGCGCCGACCCAACGAGGAGCTGCCCTCTGTTGAAGCATGACACCCTTTAGGGTGTGTGAGTGCCCTTGCTCCTTATTAGAGTTATTCCTTTGCAAACATGCATCCTCTTCCCTAGGACCTGTTCTTAACTATCATACCAATCCCTGCCTGGCCTCCAGGTCTTCTTCCTGTTCTCTTTTCGCTCCCTCACTTCAGCTTCTCCCCCATTACCAAATAGGAACAGAGTTTTCTTTTTGTTTCACCATGCACACCTTGATACACATACTCTCTGTCGGATATTCCAATACCTATCAGAAATTACAATTTCTGATAAAATTTAGTATAAAAGGACTACCACTTGACCTCTTGTCAGGAGAGGTCCTTTCCCTAGATAATTGCACAAGATTCCAGAGACAGTTTCACCTACTGGCAGCACTTCACAGATGCTAAACCTCACCTGAACCTGATAAAGCTGAGTGCTGGAGGAAGACTGTTATTGCAGCGTGTGGCTGCTCTTCAGATGGGACACAGACTTCACGCCTCCGCTGATAAAGACAGCCTTTGCTGTCAACAATGTATGCAGTGCATCTCTTCTCCCTAAGAAACTCTAGACTCCAAGTTGCTCAGCCTTCTCTCTTAGTATAGCGCATACAAGTAGACGTTAGGGTGTTCTAGATGACATTTTAACCTGATATGATAGACATATTAATTTTATTCTCATTATTTGCCTTCTTGCTGTTTATATAACATTTTGTGTAGTTGTTTTAGACATACTGAGAAACAGGTTATTCCTGAAGTAATACATTTTGTTTTATTTAAAAATGTCATCCTTCTTAGTACAGTGCATTTGTGATATTGTGAATAACCACAGTTACTGCAGTGCCCCTGATCCCCTCATGGAGATTATTAGCAACCCAAAATCAATAATTCTATTTCAATACAGATGGATTAGTGTTCTGTGGGGTTACAGTAACCCGTCTTTCACATGTATCATTGGTGCATTGAACCAAGTTCAACCATGTCACTGGTGTGTGGGAAAGCACACCTTGCAGAATTACATGAGAGTAGTAGTTTATGCAACATCATATTCATTGTGAATCTAAGAAGTGAATCTTGAACATTCATCCAATTAGAACAATTTGTTAGCTCTTCCCGTGTGCCTTTCCAGATCAGGAGGATGTCATCAATAGATATTTTCCATGAGTCTACATTTGTCTTAAAGGGTTTAGAGTTGCCAAAAATAATTCAAATTCAAAATTGTGTACATATAAACATGCAGGCTAGGGGCACATATACTCCCCATGGACGTTCCATGTATTATTTATAAGAATTGTCCTTCGTATTCAAAGATGTTATCAGTTCCACATGTGCACAGTCTACCAAATTCAGAAGGAGTCATAGATTTCGATTCTTATGATGACAATATTTAATAATCACTTCAAGGGTAGCTTCTTGTGGGATATTTGTATAACCTCTTGGCTGCTAAGGCAATATTTTGGCCCCCATTTAATGACTCCAAGTCAAGTGACCAATATTTCCTTCTTTGGGTCAAAATCGATGTTTTTTGGCAGGTTTAATACATCCTTCTGATCTTTTAAGTATGAAGGCCTATTGCCCGCTAATAGAAGTAGGGAGGAGTCACAAAATTGCAATAATGGTTCCAGGGCGGAACTGATCGCTGATACAGTTGGACAGCCTGGAGGGGGGTGTTTGTTTTTGTGTATAAACGTCAGCTAGGCGGGGGGCTTTTTTATATAAGGAACTCTTCTTTCTTTGTTGTGATCCAGCTGTTCTACTTCTCTATCCCTATTACAAATGAAATCTCATCCATCACATCCTGCGTTGGATCCCAGTTTAGCCATTTATAGTGTCTTTCTTCATTCAACAGCCTAAAACATTCCTCGTGGTACATTTGCCTGGGTACTATCAACTGTCCCACCATTATCTGTCAGATTTATTACAATTAACTGATCATTTCCCAGCTCTTTCATTGCCACTCTCTCCTGTTGCGTTATGTTTTGGAAAATATGTGATCTTGTGTCTTTCAGGGCATCAATACCACGATCTATATCTTGTTTAAAAGTGGGAATTTCTTGTGGCATCTGGTGGAGAGGAGGGATGAACGTTGACCTTTTTGGTTTAAGCATGGATTTACTTCCCTTTCTACTCTGCCAATTCCTTATTTATTTTCAAAGAATGGTCTTATTTTTTTAAGGAATTCTGCAATTTCCACTTCTTAGTTTAAAGCGATTGTCACTCAGTGTGGGGACAAATCCTAAATACTTATTTATCAACCTACCTTCTGTCTCTCTGGATTTTATCATTAAAGTTTATAATGACGTCCTTGATTTCTTTTGTCCCTTGCTCCTCCCTGGTTGAGTTTTTTTCTGTTTTTTTCCACCCATCTCCATGTCTACTCCCCCATAAGGAACCCTTTGCATCTCTTTTCCCATCTTCCCAGCCCTAGGCTTCTGCCCAAAAAAGGAGGGTTTGGATTTTTCCATGGGTATCCCTGTTGGGAAGAAGAAGGAGAGGAATTATATGGCTGTGGCCAGGCCCATTGTTAACTGCCTTGTGTTCCTCTGCTATAAGGTCCTTGGGGTTGATATCCTTGTGGCTAACCATGTTTATTTTTCATTCCCTTGGTAATGAAGGTCCTGTTTGCATCAGGAAAGACATTGCTCCTTATTGTTTTCTCAGAAGAACTTCTGTTCCTTCTCTCATAGTTTTCTTTTAAGTACGGGTAAACAGAGAATTGAGAAAAATAATTACGTTTTTTTTTCTAAATAATTTATGTTTGACTGGGTAAAGCAGTCCTGGAAATCCAAAAAAGACTGTTTACTACTTGCAATTTTTTAAAATATTGTGATGCTCACCTGTGTTAAGACATATTCACTTGTTTTAATAATAATACCTAGAGCATCTGAAAGTTTTTTTGCAGTTTTTATAATTTACACTATTCAGTGCACTTCCATGCTATTAGTGACCAATCACGCCAGAAGTCCCATTCATCTGAGAAAATACTTGGTTTGTTGATTCCTATTAGTCCACATGGGGCCACATTTCCTTTCAAATATTCTGCTTTGACCAAACCCTCCTGAAGAAACATTTAAACACAGCAACTGCAGTGTGTAAGTTTAGCCTCTTAAGCGCTGCCGACGGCCAATGGTCGTCACGAGCGCTACCTCCCCAGTGCTGCACACGACCATATTTGCGCCGCAGCTAAGGTGTTAATAGGAAGGGAATTTCCCTATCCCTTGTTATTTATACTAGTCCGAAGACCACTTTTGAATTTAAATATATTTGGATGAGGTGGTCTCACCCATGTTATGTGGCATGCTTCATCATTGGCCACCTAACAGCACCTTGGTAAAGTGACTTGTCATGGTGTCTCCCGTATTAAAACCTGTGTGGGCTGGTGGATACTTGATAGCAGCTGTAGCCTACCTCCAGCAAATATTTTTTGTGCTAAGAATGGCACCTGCACAGTACACTGTTACTATTTGGATATAATTGTGATCTACAACTACCTGCACATGCATACATATGCCTCCTCCCATATAGGCAGGCTATTACTGCCTCCTAAGCTGTTGCATGCATGAGAGGTATTTGTACTTCTGCAAAACCTTGTTGAAGTTCACAGGCTCAGCCCTCACAGATAGCAGGTTCTGTGGTGAGCTGAGAGAGGACATACCTATATTCATTTAGAAGAATTGTGGTTCAGCAAAGGAAAACACCACAAATGAAACCTTAAGCCACGTAATCCTGTAGATAAATGTGGTTCATCTAGACCACTTCCACTGATCACAATGAAGAGGAGAATGGCAGCTGGGTAAATTCGGCACACACACACACACTTACAACAAAATTACACATAGGCTTTTCTGCATCTTATTCAGACAATCAGAAAAGCCCTGATGAGAATCTAGGTATTAACTTCCGTTGATTCGAAACACGTCGGAACAGCAAAGGAGCGCAAAAATACAAGGAATCAAGATCTTGCTTTCATGGAGTTTGAATTAATTTTTGCTATTGATGAAATTTGCCATTCAAGGTTGATTGCTCCTATAGACTATAAACATTTGGTCTCAAATTTGGAAATTGATTTGCAATTTAATAAGGTCATAAGTATTTGTTTGTTTTGTGTAAAACTGTGTACTTTTGATGTAGTATGCCAAGTATGTTTTAGTGAAAATGTGGACTTTAAATGGTTTGTTGTAAATATTTGTATTATTGTTTGTATATATTGTACAGAACAGTGGATTTTCTTTTCCTTTTCATACATAAATGCTTTAATGAAAATATAAAAAGCTTTAATCAAAAGGTATACATAAAATACCGGTGCAAACAAAAAGAAGTTGTGTTTAGCCAATAAGCAAGAATTGTGATAGCTTAAAAAGTAAGTGTAGTACAGGCAATCTTGGTGTTTATTGATTGTTATATGGCCCTGCCTAAATCCACATCCCTAAGGGCCTAACTCTTCAGTTTTTCAAGCTATTTGTGTGGTGGCGGAGTTGCCTGTTTGCCTGTCTCAGTGGAAAAACCTTTGAGGAGTAGCAGGTTTCAGGGGCACAAAGAATTACTAATCTTGTACAAGCGTGACATTTTTATAAAGTGTTGATCATAAAAATGATGCACCATGAAATTGCTGTAGGGGATTATCTGTACTGAAGTTGCCTATGCCTGTTAGAGTGAAATGATGGAATAGTGTTTTTCCAACTTCTGTTATGTTAAATCACTCTCTGATGTGAGATTCTGTATTGTCCCTAATTTGCACTCCTGGCAATGCACAATAAACAGAGTTATAAAAACGCACGAAGCTCGGGATGCAGAAGTGTTAGATTGGCTTAGTCGCACCATCGTCAGCTTCATAGAGACTTTCCAACCAAGCTTACAATTTATTGCAATGTCACTGAGGAAGTTCACCGCGTGTCTCCACTGACGGCAGAAGCACTTTCAGCATTTAATTTAATTTAATTTAATTGCGGGTTTATATAGCGCTAGGAATCGATTCCCGGAGGAGTATCTCTGCACTTCGACCGCTGGGGAACCCGTCCTGGCTCACCCTGAGAGGTGGTCCCTAATGGGTATCTCTAAGGTGCGACCAAGCATCCCCGGCGGTCTGGGGGGGCCGTTGTGAAGATGAGGCAAGCTAATGCCCAGAGTTGCCGAGTGTGGTCCCTGACTGGAGTAGGCACCGAGGCGAGAATTTTAGAGCCCGCTGACCCTGGTCCACGACCCTGCCGCGTCGGGAATCGAACCCTGGACCCGGGCCGTCCTCTGCTTAAGGGTCTGCCGCCTCTAATCAGTGAGCCACACCACTCCGCATTAATGCGCTGATGGCCAGGCATCTGCCTCATAATGCCCCAGAAGACATTTACTTCTTTAAATGATCTTGAGGAGAAGGGAAGGTTTTTCCCAGCACGTGTCACAGTCCTTTTTACATCTGGCATTAGCTAAGACCCTTTGATTTATACAAACATTATATATTTATAAACTTACTAATAGGGGTTTTCTGTAAGTTCTCTTCATTCTTTGTTCTGTTTTTATGTGGTTTATGTAGTGAGCATTCTGTTATTACTGCTGTCCCACTGCATTAAACAGACTCCTCGTGATGGTCTCAGCCAAGGGATTAAATAATGGGGATATCATAGTAATTTGAGCTTTTACCTCACCCTTCAGGTCATAGTGCCTGTGATAGCTTCGGGTCACATGAATTGCAGAGCCGGGTAGGCCTACCCGAGAAGTGTTTCATTAAGGATGAGGATATGGCGCTACACTGCCCAAAGTTGGAGGTGTTGCTGTGAATATGAACAGCAATGATATAAGACTTAAAAAGAAAATAGTGACTGGTACCTATGTCTTTTAGTGGCAAATGGGGAGAAGGATTTACAAGTTCACCTTCTGACTGTTGGAGCTGCAGAGAAAAGCTAGTTCCGATATGCAGTCTGAAATGCGCAGAAGAATGCAATACAACTTGTAGGTACTAACAGCAGAGCAGAGCAGGATATAGGCTGAGGCCTTCCAATCATCAGTCAGACACTGTGACTCACAGATTCCACTAGCTGGATTTTTCCAGATGAATATGCAGCACCATACTCACATCTTCAACATCGAGGAGCATATTTATAAGGGGATTGCCCCACAGGAATATCACTTTTACCAGTCGCGGGTGGCATTAATTGCAGTTGGGGGGGCAGGGGTGCGCAGGGAGGGGGAGGAGAGAAGGGGGGTTAACAATATTAAAAAATTAAAAACTTACCTGTCCGCTGGCCATGTCACGCGTTTTCACGGTGCTAGTCCTGCTCAGCGCCTGCTTCTGCTCTGCCTCCGGCAGGAACAGGAAGAGGGCAGGGTCCCTTCCCTCCCCTAAGCCAGTCACAATGCTGCAATAGCAGCGTTGTGATTGGTGGGGCACCGCCCAGCCAGAGGCTTATAGGGAGGCCATTTTCTCCATGTAGGCTGCATTGCTAGAGGACCGACCAAAGAGTCATTGCGCACTCAGGAGAGGCACACCACCCCTCCCCTGTTCACAGAACAGCCCTGAGCACCATCCCACCCACCACCAAACCCATCTGTTCTGCTTTCTCGCAGTGCGAGAAGCAGAAACATAGAATGGTAGTTATTACCGTTTTATGTTTCTGCTTCTCGCACTGCAGTGGGGAAACACTCCTCCGCCCTAGAGGAAGAGCCACCCCAGAAAGTTACTGAAGTTCCGGTGGTGCAGTGCCAGGCACCATAATTACAAAAGTGGTGTTATGCCACTTTTTGTGGCAAAATGTCTCTTTGTTAAAATGGAACCCCGTCACACAGGCATCTGCGTGAAAGGGGCATGCAATTGGGTGTTTCGTTGGGCGTTCCACCGCAACACCCATTGTTTTTTGACACTGGCCCTGATTTACAGGGATCTTTAAATCGGAAGTAGCACCAAATAACACCATGCAATCGCAGGAGTTAGATTGGCAAAACAAGGAAAAATACTTATATTTCTCCTCTTTTTGCTATTTCTCAGTGTGCTGCACACATAGAAAGAGTATAACTCGATTAACTACTGTTTAGGTGCAGGAAGGTGTTGCTTCCTGCACATAAGCAATAATTCCCTCCAACACAGGCACGATTGCACTATGGTACGAGGGTGCCTGTGTTGGTGCTAGGCAGCTATTTTTAGCACCAGCGCTAGGGAAAATACAGGGGTGTGTTGTGTTGCTGTAAATACGGCACATCCCTGTCTTTTGGAAATGGTGCAGCGTGGTGCTGCAAAATTTGCAGCTTCTCTGTCCTCCGTCACTTCCTTGTAGATATGCCCCAGAGTTTTATCATCAGTTGAGAGGGCACTTGGGCGTTGCTCAACTGCAACACTGTAGAAAATGTAGGATTTATATTTTTCCTGAGGCAAGTCAGAGAGGATCATCTGAGCCTCTTGTTACAGGATTTTGATCATCTCTTCCATGGACTAGGATGACTCAAGGGAACAGTTAAACCCTTATGCATTGACAAAACTATTAAGCCAAGTGCTCTACGGCATCACAGGGTGCCGTTTCACTTAAGCCAGTAGTGGAAAAGGAGTTGAGGAACTTGAGAACATTTTACGAATTAGAGAAAATGTCAGGACCAACTATGTTTGTTTCTCCCAGTGTGGTTCAACCAAACCTAAACAGCCACGGGCAGTCTAAAAAAATGCATTGATACGGGGCTGCTGAATTGTGTCACTAAGCATTACAGACATGTAACGCCAACACTAG